>NC_061505.1:16346007-16664135 GCF_022539355.2 Hippoglossus stenolepis | reverse complement strand
GTGCCACCAGGGCCCCAGGGAAGAAGCCTCAAACCTAAATTTCAGACCCTCTAACTTCTAAGGGGAGCCCAAGCAGTTGCCTTTTAGTGTAAATTTCAGCATAGGCCCTTTGTGCAGTCAGCAGTTGGGAAAAGATGGAGGTATTTTAATTACTTCTGGGGTTGAGGTAGAGGCACCAAATTTTGCATCACCTCCTGGGTGACAGGTTGACACTCTGCTGCGATTTTGGGGCCCCTGGGTGTCTCAGGGCCCGAACTGCACCTTTGTGTTTTCTGATCAACTGGCCATGGCATCATCTTTGGACCTGGAACTGGTAGAACTTTGAAAACTGGGCTGTACCAACAAGGTCCCCAGGGAAGAGCTCGTACAAAATGTCAGACCTCAACGCTAACTGGCCCAAACAGTTGCCCTTTATAGTGTAAATTTCAGCATAGGCCCTTTGTGCAGTCAGCAGTTGGGGAAAAGATGGAAGTATTTTGTTGCTGGTTGAGGTAGGGCACAAATTTTGAATGCCTCCTGGGTGACAGGTTGGCAGCTCTGCTGAGATTTTGGGGCCCCCTGGGTGTCTCAGGGCGAACTGCACAAATTTGTGTGTTTTAGGATCAACTGGCCTCTGGCATCATCTTTGGACCTGGAGCAGGTGCAGGAGCAGCCGGGCTGTGCCATCAAGGTCCCCAGGGAAGAGCTCGTGCCGTGTCAGACCTCTAGCACTAAGGGCCCAAACAGTTGCCCTTTCTTTAAAAATTTCAGCATAGACCCTTTGTGCAGTGGCAGTTAGGGGAAAAAGATGGAGTATTTTGGTACTTCTGGTTGAGGTAGAGCCACCAATTTTGCATGCACCTCCTGGGTGACAGGTTGGCGTCTGCTGAGATTTTGCAGGGCCCCTGGGTGTCTCGGGGCCCGAACTGCAATCATCTTTGGACCTGGAACTGGTAGAACTTTGAAAACTGGGCTGTGCCAACAAGGTCACCAGGAAGAGCTCGTGCAAAATGTCAGACCTCTAACTTGCGCTGGCCCAAACAGTTTGCCCTTTACTAGTGTAAATTTCAGCATAGGCCCTTTGTGCAGTCAGCAGTTGGGAAAAGATGGAGGTATTTTTAGTACTTCTGGTTGAGGTAGAGCCACCAAATTTAGCATGCACCTCTGGGTGACAGGTTTGACGCTCTGCTGAGATTTTGGGCCCTATGGGTGTCTCGGGGCCCGAACTGCACCTTTGTGTTTCTATGATCAACTGGCCGCTGGCATCATCTTTGGACCTGGAACTGGTAGAACTTTGAAAACTGGGCTGTACCCAACAAGGTCACAGGAAGAGCTCGCGCAAGAATTTCAGACCTCTAGCTGCTAAGGGGCTTGAACAGTTGCCGCTTTTGAGTGTAAATTCAGCATAGGCCCTTTGTGCAGTCAGCAGTTGGAAAAGATGGAGTAATTTTGTATCTGGTTGAGAGTAGAGGCACCAATTTGTATTGCACCTCTCCTGGGTGACAGGTTGACGCTCTGCTGAGATTTTAGGGCCCTGGGTGTCTCAGGGCCCGAACTGCAATCATCTTTGGACCTGGAACTGGTAGAACTTTGAAAGCCCGGGCTGTGCCACCAGGGACTGAGGAAGAGCGTGCAAAATTTCTGAACTCTAACTAAGGGGCCCAAATGGTTACACCCTTTTTAGTGTAAATTTCAGCATAGGCCCTTTGTGCAGTCAGCAGTTGGAAAAGATGGAGGTATTTTGGTACTTCTGGTTGAGGGTAGAGGCACCAAATTTTGCATACTATGGGTGACAGGTGACACTCTGCTGCGATTTTGGGGGCCTAGGTGTCTCGGAGCCCGAACTGCACCTTTGTGTTTTCTATGATCAACTGGCGCTGGCATGCATCTTTGGTCCTGGAACTGATGAACTTTGAAAACTGGACTGTGCCACCAAAGGGCCCCAGGAAGAGCTCGTGCAAAATGTGTTAAGACCTCTAACTGCTAACTGGCCCAAACGATTTGCCCTTTATAGTGTAGAGATTTCAGCATGGGCCTTTATTGCAGTCAGCAGTTGGGAAAAAGATGGAGGTATTTTTGGTACTTCTGGTTGAGGTGGAGGCACCAAACTTTGCATCACACACCTCCTGGGTGACAAGGTTGAAAGCGCTGCTGAGATTTTGGGGCCCCTGGGTGTCTCGAGGCCCAAACTGCACCTTTGTGTGTTTAGGATCAACTGGCCTCTGGCATCATCTTTGGACCTGGAGCAAGGTAGAACTTTGAAAACCGGGCTGTGCCATCAAGGTCCCCAGGAAGAGCTCGTGCAAAAATTTCAGACCTCTAGCTGCTAAGAGAGCCCAAACAGTTGCCCTTTATTTTATAAATTTCAGCATAGGCCCTTTGTGCAGAGTCAGCCCAGTTGGGAAAAAGATGGAGGTATTTTGAGTACTTCTGGTTGGTGAAGGCATCAAATTTGCATACCTCCTGGGTGACAGAGTTGGCGCTCTGCCTCGATTTTGAGCCCTGGGTGTCTCGGGAGCTGGCTGCAATGTCTTTGGACCTGGAACTGGTGCAGACTTTGAAAGCAGGCTGTGCAAGGGCCCCAAGGGAAGAGATCGTGCAAATTTCAGCCTCTAAATGCTAAGGGGAGCTGAGTTGCCCTTTATGTGTAAATTTTCAGCATAGGCCCTTTGTGCTTTCAGCAGTTGGGAAAAAGATGGAGGTATTTTGGTACTTCAGGTTGAGGTAGAGGCACCAAATTTTGCATGCACCTCTGGGTGACAGGTTGACGCTCTGCTGCGATTTTGCTGGGCCCTAGGTGTCTAGGGGCGAACTGCAATCATCCTTTGGTCCTGGAACTGAAAGCGAACTTTGAAAACTGGGCTGTGCCACCAAGATCTGAGGAAGAGCTAAATTGCAAAATGTCAGACCTCTAACGCTAACTGGCCCAAACAGTTGCCTTTATAGTGTAAATTTCAGCATAGGCCCTTTGTGCAGTCAGCAGTTGAAAAGATGGAAGGTATTTTAGTACTTCTGGTTGAGGTAGAGCCACCAAATTTTGCATCACCTCTGGGTGACAGGTTGACGCTCTGCTGAGATTTTGGGGCCCTATGGTGTCTCGGGGGCCCAGACTGTGTCATCTTTGGACCTGGAACTGGTAGAACTTTGAAAGCCGGGCTGTACTGCAAGGGCCCCAGGGAAACCGTGCAAAATTTCAGACCTCTAACTGCTAAAGAGGCCCAAACAGTTTACCCATACCGTGTAA
Organism: Hippoglossus stenolepis; assembly: GCF_022539355.2. NCBI lineage: Eukaryota > Metazoa > Chordata > Actinopteri > Pleuronectiformes > Pleuronectidae > Hippoglossus > Hippoglossus stenolepis. The sequence continues at coordinate 16,660,912 of NC_061505.1, read as the reverse complement.
ATTTCAGCATAGGCCCTTTGTCAGCAGTTGGGGAAAAGATGGAGGTATTTTGGTACTTCAGGTTGAGGTAGAGGCACCAAATTTTGCATGCACCTCCTGGGTGACAGGTTGACGCTCTGCCGTTTTGGAGGCCTAAATTGTCTCGGGGCCCGAACTGCAATCATCTTTGGTCCTGGAACTGGTAGAACTTTGAACTGGGCTGTGCCTACAGGTCCCAGGGAAGAGCTCGTGCAAAATGTCAGACCTCTAACTGCTAGCATTGTGGTTACCCTTTATAGTGTAAATTTCAGCATAGGCCCTTTGTGCAGTCAGCAGTTGGGAAAAAGATGGAGGTATTATTTTAAAATACTTCTAGTTGAGAGTAGAGCCACCAAATTTAGCATACCTCATGGGTGACAGGTTGACGCTCTGCTGATTTTCAGGCCCCTAGGTGTCTCGGGGCCGAACTGCACCTTTGTGTTTTCTATGATCAACTAACGCTGGCATCATCTTTGGACCTGGAACTACAGTAGAACTTTGAAAACTGCAGGCTGTGTATGCAGGTCCCAGGGAAGAGCTCGCACAAAATTTCAGACCTCTAGCTACAAGGGAGCCCAGATAGTTCCCTTTTTAGTGTAAATTTCTTTAGGCCCTTTGTGCAGTGTGATTGGGAAAAAGATGGAGGTAATTTTGCCTTCTGGACAGAGGTAGAGGCACCAAATTTTGTATGCACCTCCTGGGTGACAGGTTGACGCTCTGCTGAGATTTTTGGGCCTGGGGTGTCTCGGGGCCCGAACTGCAATCATCTTGGACCTGGAACTGGTAGAACTTTGAAAACCGGGCTGTACCACCAAGGGCCCAGGAAGGCTCGTGCAAGACACAAGACTCCTAACTGTAAGGGGGCCCAATCAGTTGCCCCTTTATATTGTAAATTTCAGCATATGCCCTTTGTGCAGTCTAGCAGTTGGGAAAAAGATAGAGGAGTATTTTTGGTACTTCTGGTTGAGGTAGAGGCACCAAATTTGCATGCACCTCTGGGTGACAGGTTGACGATCTGCTGCGATTTATGGGCCCCTGGGTGTCTCGGGGCCCGAACTGCCAATCATCTTTGGACCTGGAACTGTTTGCAGAACTTTTGCTCAGGCTGTGCCACCAAGGGGCCCCAGGGAAGAGCTGTTAGAGTGTTCAGACCTCTAACTGCTAAAGAGGCAAACAGTGCCATACCCAGGTGTAAATTTCAGCATAGGCCCTTTGTGCAGTCAGCAGTTGGGAAAAGATGGAGATTTTAGGTACTTCTGTGGTTGAGTAGAGGCACAGAATTTTGCATGCACCTCCTGGGTGACAGGTTGGCAGCTCTGCGATTTTGGGGCCCCTGGGTGTCTCGGGGCCCAGGCTGCACTGCCTGTGTTTCTATGATCAAGCTGGCCGCTGGCATCATCTTTGGACCTGGAACTGGTAGAACTTTGAAAACTGGGCTGTGCCAACAAGGTCCCCCAGGAAGAGCTGGGTACCAAATGTCAGACCTCTAACTGCTAACTGGCCCAAACAGTTACCATACTATAATTAAATTCTTGAGCCACTATTGCAGTCAGCAGTTGGGAAAAAGATGAAATTATTTTTATTACTTCTGGGTTGGTAGAAAGCACCAAATTTTGAATGCACCTCTGAGTGGGTTAATAGCTCTCTCTGCACTACAAAATTTTGGGCCCTAGGTGTCTCCAGGGCCCGAACTGCACCTTTATTTAGGATCAACTGGCCTCTGGCATCATCTTTGGACCTGGAGCAGGTGAGCTGAAAGCAGACATGCCATCAAGGTCCCAGGGAAGAGCTCGTGCAAAATGTCAGACCTCTAGCTGCTAAGGGGCCCAAACAGTTACCCTTTATTTGTAAATTTCAGCATAGGCCTTTGTGCAGTCAACCCAGTTGGGAAAAGATGGGTATTTTTAGTACTTCTGGTTGAGGTAGAGCACAAATTTTTTTACCTCCTGGGTGACAGGTTAGCGCTCTGCTGAATTTGAGGCCTGGGTGTCTCAGGGCCCAGAACTGTCATCTTTGGACCTGGAACTGGTAGAACTTTGAAAGCCAGGCTGTGCCTGGGGCCCCAGGGAAGGCTCGTGCAAAATTTCAGACCTCTAACTGCTAAAGAGGCCCAAACAGTTGCCTTTGGTATGAAATTTCAGCATAGGCCCTTTGTGCAGTCAGCAGTTGGGAAAAGATGGAGGTATTTTTGGTACTTCAGGTTGAGGTAGAGGCACCAAATTTGCATACCTCTGGGTGACAGGTTGACGCTCTGCTGCGATTTTGGGCCTGGGTGTCTGGGGCTGAACTGCAATCATCTTTGGTCCTGGAACTGGTAGAACTTTGAAAACTGGGCTGTGCCTACAAGGTCTAGGGAAGAAGCTCGTGCAAAATGTCAGGCCTCTAACTGCTAACTGGCCCAAACAGTTGCCCTTTATAGTGTAAATTTCAGCACTTAGGCCCTTTGTGCAGTCAGCAGTTGGGAAAAGATGGAGGTATTTTTTAGTACTTCTGGTTGAGGTAGAGCCACTATAATTTAGCATGCACCTCCTGGGTGACAGGTTGGCCCAGCTCTGCTGAGATTTTGGGGCCCTGGGTGTCTCGGGGCCCGAACTGCACCTTTGTGTTTTCTATGATCAACTGACCGCTAGCATCATCTTTGGACCTGGAACTGGTAGAACTTTGAAAACTGGGCTGTGCCAACAAGGTCCCCCAGGAAGAGCTGCAAAATTTCCAGACCTCTAGCTGCTAAGGGGCCCAGACAGTTCCCCTTTTAGTGTAAATTTCAGCATAGGCCCATACAATGCTGATCAGCAGTTGGGAAAAAGATGAAACCAATTTTTGTACATCTGGTTGAGTAGAGGCACCAATTTACATGTCCTCTGGGTGACAGGTTGGCCGCTCTGCTGAGATTTGCAGGAGCCCCACAGGTTGTCTAGGGGCCAGACTGCAATCATCTTTGGACCTGGAACTGGTAGAACTTTGAAAGCCAGGCTGTACCACCAAGGGCCCCAGGGAAGAGCTCGTGCAAAATTTCTGAACTCTAACTGCTAAAGGGGGCCCAATCAGTTACTTTATATTGTAAATTTCAGCATATGCCCTTTGTGCAGTCAGCAGTTGGGAAAAGATAGAAATTATTTTGGTACTTCTGGTTGAGGGTAGAGGCACCAAATTTTGCATGCACCTCCCTGGGTGACAGGTTGACGATCTGCTGCGATTTATGGGCCCTGGGTTGTCTCGGGGCCCGAACTGCAATCATCTTTGGACCTGGAACTGGTAGAACTTTTGAAAGCGGGCTGTGCCACTAAGGGCCCAGGGAAGAGCTCGTGCAAATTTCAGACCTCTAGCTGCTAAGGGGCCCAAACGATTTGCCCTTTTTTACAGGTGTAGAATTTCAGCATAGGCCCTTTGTGCAGTCAGCAGTTGGGAAAAGATGGAGGTATTTTTGGTACTTCTGGTTGAGGTAGAGTACCAAATTTTGCATGCACCTCCCTGGGTGACAGGTTGACGCTCTGCTGCGATTTTGGGGCCCCTGGGTGTCTACCAGGGGCCCGAGCTGCCTTTGTGTTTTCTATGATCAACTGACGCTGGCATCATCTTTGGACCTGGAACTGGTAGAACTTTGAAAACTGGGCTGTGCCAACAAGGTCCCCAGGGAAGGCTGGGTGCAAATGTCAGACCTCTAACTGCTGCTAGCCCAAACAGTTGCCCTTTATAGTGTAAATTTCAGCATAGGCTTTGTGCAGTCAGCAGTTGGGAAAAGATGGAGGTATTTTGTTACTTCTGGTTGAGGTGAGGCACCAAATTTGGAATGCACCTCCTAGGTGACAGGTTGGCGCTCTGCTGAGATTTTGGGGCCCCTGGGTCTCGGGGCTTGAACTGCACCTTTGTGTTTTTAGGATCAACTAACCTCCTGGCATCATCTTTGGACCTGGAACGGTAGAACTTTGAAAACCCGGGCTGTGTCAGGTCCCCAGGGAAAGAGCTCGTGCAAATGTCAGACCTCTAGCTGTAAGGGGCCCAAACAGTTGCCCTTTATTTTGTAAATTTCTGGCATAGGCCCTTTGTGCAGTCAGCAGTTGGAAAAAGTTGGAGGTATTTTAGTACTTCTGGTTGAGTAGAGCCACCAAATTTTGCATGCACCTCCTGGGTGACAGGTTAGCCCCCATTTCTACTGAGATTTTGGGGCCCCTGGGTGTCTAGGGCCGAACTGCAATCATCTTTGGACCTGGACTGGTAGAACTTTGAAAACTGGGCTGGCTGTAACAAAGGTCACCAGGGAAGAGCTGCATTGCAAAATGTCAGACCTCTAACTGCTAACTGGCCCAAACAGTTGCCCTTTATAGTGTAAATTTCAGCATAGGCCCTTTGTGCAGTCAGCAGTTGGAGAAAAAAGATGGAGAGTATTTTTAGTACTTCTGGTTGAGGTAGAGCCACAAATTTAGCATGCACACTCTGGGTGACAGGTTGACGCTCTGCTGAGATTTGGGGCCCCCTAGGTGTCTCGGGCGAACTGCACCTTTAGCCTTTCTATGATCAACTGGCATGGCATATCTTTGAGACCTGGAACTGGTAGAACTTTGAAAGCTGTTTGTACTCCAACAAGGTCCCCAGGAAGAGCTCGCGCAAAATTTCAGACCTCCTAGCTGCTAAGGGCCCAGACAGTTGCCCTTTTTAGTGTAAATTTCAGCATAGGCCCTTTTGTGCAGTCAGCAGTTGGGAAAAGATGGAGGTAATTTTTGTACATCTGGTTGAGGTAGAGGCACCAAATTTTGTATGCACCTCCTGGGTGACAGGTTGACTATGCTGAAGTTTTGGGAGCCCTGGGTGTCTCGGGGCCCGAACTGCAATCATCTTTGGACCTGGAACTGGTAGAACTTTGAAAGCCAAGGCTGTACCACCAGGAGCCCCAGGAAGAGCTCGTGCAAAATTTCTGAACTCAACTGCTAAAGGGGAGCCCAATCAGTTGCCCCCTTTATAGTAGCAAATTTCAGCATATGCCCTTTTATTATGAAGTCAGCAGTTAGGAAAAAAGATGGGAAGTATTTTTGGTACTTCTGGTTGAGGTAGAGGCACCAAATTTTGCATGCACCTCCTGGGTGACAGTTGACTTGATCTGCTGCGATTTATGGGCCCTGGTGTCTCGGGGCCCGAACTGCAATCATCTTTGGACCTGGAACTGGTAGAACTTTGAAAGCCGGGCTGTGCCACCAGGGCCCCAGGGAAGGAAGCTCGTGCAAAATTTCAGACCTCCTAACTTCTAAAGAGGCCAAACAGTTGCCCTTTTTTACAGGTAACATGAAATTTCAGCATGACCCTTTGTGCAGTCAGCAGTTGGGGAGGAAAAAAGATAGGTATTTTGGTACTTCTGGTTGAGGAGTAGAGGCACCAAATTTTGCATGCACCTCCTGGGTGACAGGTTGACACTCTGCTGCGTTTTCAGGGCCCCCTGGGTGTCTCGGGGCCAGACTGCACCTTTGTGTTTTCTATGATCCAACTGGCCGCTGGCATCATCTTTGGACCTGGAACTGGTAGAACTTTGAAAACTGGCTGTGCCAACAAGGTCCCCAGGGAAGAGTAAGTGCAAAGTATCAGAAGACCTCTAACTGCTAACTATTAAACAGTTTGCCCTTTATAGTGTAAATTTCAGCATAGGCCCTTTGTTACCCAGTCAACTGGATTGGGGAAAAAGATGGGTATTTTATTACTTCTGGTTGAGGTAGAGCGCAAATTTTATTAGATGCACCTCTGGGTGACAGGTTGACGCTCTGCTGAGATTTTGGGGCCCCTATGGGTGTCTCAGGGCCCAGACACCTTTATTGTGTTTTTAGGATCAGCTGGCCTCTGGCATCATCTTTGGACCTGGGCAGGTAGAACTTTGAAAACCGGGCTGTGCCATCAAGAGTCCCCAGGGAAGAGCTCGTGCAAAATGTCAGACCTCTAGCTGCTAAGGGAGGCCCAAACAGTTGCCCTTTATTTTATGAAATTTCAGCATAGGCCTTTGTGCAGTCAGCAGTTGGGAAAAAGATGGAGGTATTTTTAGTACTTCTGGTTGAGGTAGAGCCACCCCAAATTTGCATGCACCCTCCTGGGTGACAGGTTGGCGCTCTGCTGAGATTTTGGGGCCTGGGTGTCTCGGGGCCCGAACTGCAATCATCTTTGGACCTGGAACTGGTGAACTTTGAAAACTAGGCTGTGCCAACAAGGTCCCACCAAGGAAGAGCTCGTGCAAAATGTCAGACCTCTAACTGCTAACTGGCCCAAACAGTTGCCCTTTATATGATGTAAATTTCAGCATAGGCCCTTTGTGCAGTCAGCAGTTGGGAAAAGATGGAGGTATTTTAGTACTTCTGGTTGGTAGAGCCACCAAATTTAGCATGCACCTCCTGGGTGACAGGTTGACGCTCTGCTGAGATTTTGGGGCCCCTGGGTGTCTCGGGGCCCGAACTGCACCTTTGTGTTTTCTATGATCAACTGGCCGCTGGCATCATCTTTGGACCTGGGCTGGTAGGACTTTGAAAACTGGGCTGTGCCAACAGGTCCCCAGGGAAGAGCTCGCGCAAAATTTCAGACCTCTAGCTGCTAAGGGCCCAGACAGTTTGCCCTTTTAGTGTAATTTCAGCATAGGCCCTTTGTGCAGATCAGCAGTTGGGAAAAGATGGAGGTAAATTTTTGTACATCTGGTTGAGGTAGAGGCACCAAATTTTGTATGCACCTCCTGGGTGACAAGGTTGGCCCGGCTCTGCTGAGATTTTGGGGCCCTGGGTGTCTCAGGGCCCAGTTTGCAATCATCTTTGGACCTGGAACTAGTGTGAACTTTGTGGGCTGTACAAAGGCTGGGGGAAGGCTCGTGCAAAATTTCTGAACTCTAACTGCTAAGGCCCAATCAGTACCCTGCTTATGTGTATAAATTTCAGCATATGCCCTTTGTGCAATTAGCAGTTGGGAAAAGGTAGAGTGTTTGATACTTCGGTTGAGGTAGAGGCACCAAATTTTGCATCACCTCCTGGAGTACGTGAGTTGACGATCTGCTGCGATTTATAGGCCCCTGGGTGTCCAGGGCGAACTGCAATCATCCTTTTGGACCTGGAACTGGTAGAACTTTGAAAGCCGGGCTGTGCCACCAAAGACTGAGGAAGAGCGTGCAAGGTACAAGACCTCTAACTTCTAAGGGGCCCAAACAGTTGCCCTTTTTAGTGTAAATTTGGCATAGGCCCTTTGTGCAGTCAGCAGTTGGGAAAAGATGATATTTTGGTACTTCCTGATTTGAGTAGAGGCACCAAATTTTACATACACCTCTGGGTGACAGGTTGACACTCACTGCGATTTTAGAGGCCTAGGTGTCTCGAGGCGAACTGCACATGTTTTCTATGATCAACTGGCCGCTGGCATGTCTGGACCTGGAACTGATAGAACTTTTGAAAACTGGGCTGTGCCAACAAAGGGTCCCAGGGAAGAGCTCGTGCAAAATGTCGGACCTCTGGCTGCTAACTGGCCCAAACAGTTTGCCCTTTATAGGTGTAAATTTCAGCATGACCTTTGTGCAGTCAGCAGTTGGGAAAAGATGGAGTATTTTTGTTGCTAAAGTTGGTAGAGGCACCGATTTTGAATGCACCTCCTGGGTGACAGGTTGGCCGCTCTGCTTTGAGATTTTGGGCCCCTGGTGCGTTGTCTCAGGGCCCGAACTGCAATCATCTTTGGTCCTGGAACTGGTAGAACTTTGAAAACTGGTTTAGCCCTTTATGAGGCCCAGGAAAACTCGTGCAAAATGTCAGACCTCTAATACTAACTGGCCCAAACAGTTGTGCTATAGTGTAAATTTCAGCATGAGCCTTCTATTGCAGTCAGTTGGGAAAAAAAGATGGTAGAACTTTGAAAACTGGGCTGTGCCACCAAGGGCCCCAGGGAAGAGCTCGTGCAAAATTTCAGACCTCTAGCTGCTAAGGGGCCCAGACAGTTGCCCTTTTTAGTGTCCATTCAGCATAGGCCTTTGTGCATTCAGCAGTTGGGAAAAAAGATGGAGGTATTTTTGGTACTTCTGGTTGACGTAGAGGCACCAAATTTTGCATGCACCTCCAGGGTGACAGGTTGACGATCTGCTGAGATTTTGGGGGCCCTGGGTTTCTCGGGGCGCGAACTGCAATCATCTTTGGACCTGGAACTGGTAGAACTTTGAAAACCGGGCTGTGCCACCAAGGGCCCCAGGGAAGAGCTTCGTAAAATTTCAGACCTCTAGCTGCTAAGGGGCCCAAACAGTTCCCCTTAGTGTAAATTCAGCATAGGCCTTTGTGCATGCAGTTGGGAAAAGATGAGGTATTTTTGGTACTTCTGGTTGAGGTAGAGGCACCAATTTTGCATGCACCTCCTAGGTGACAGGTTGACGATCTGCTGAGATTTTGGGGCCCTGGGTGTCTGGGCCTGAACTGCAATCATCTTCGACCTGGAACTGTTAGAACTTGAAAACTGGCTGTGCCACCAAGGGCCCCATGGGAAGAGCTCGTGCAAAATTTCAGACCTCTAGCTGCTAAGGGGCCCAGACAGTCGCCCTTTTAGTGTCAATTAAGCATAGGCCTTTGTGCATTCAGCAGTTGGGAAAAAAGATGGAGGTATTTTTGGTACTTCTGGTTGAGGTAGAGGCACCAAATTTTGCATGCACCTCCTGGGTGACAGGTTGACGATCTGCTGAGATTTTGGGGCCCCTGGCCTCTGGCATCATCTTTCAGACCTGGAACTGTTAGAACTTTGAAAACTGCTGTGCCACCAAGGGCCCCAGGGAAGAGCCTGCAAAATTTCAGACCTCTAGCTGCTAAGGGGCCCAAACAGTTGCCCTTTTAGTGTAAATTTCAGCATAGGCCTTTGTGCAGTCAGATTTGGCAAAAAGATGGAGGTATTTTTGGTACTTCTGGTTGAGGTAGAGGCACCAAATTTTGCATGCACCTCCAGGGTGACAGGTTGACGATCTGCTGAGATTTTGGGGGCCCTGGGTTTCTCGGGGCGCGAACTGCAATCATCTTTGGACCTGGAACAGGTAGAACTTTGAAAACTGGGTTGTGCCACCAAGGGCCCCAGGGAAGAGCTTGTGCAATATTTCAGACCTCTAGCTGCTAAGGGGCCCAGACAGTTCCCCTTTTTAGTGTCCATTCAGCATAGGCCTTTGTGCATTCAGCATTGGAAAAAGATGGAGGTATTTTTGGTACTTCTGTTGAGGTAGAGGCACCAAATTTGCATGAATTCCAGGGTGACAGGTTGACGATCTGCTGAGATTTTGGGGCCCTGGGTTCTGGGCCCGAACTGCAATCATCTTTGGACCTGGAACTGGTAGAACTTTGAAAACCAGCTGTGCCACCAAGGTCCCCAGGGAAGAGCTTGCAGGCAAAATTTCAGACCTCTAGCTGCTAAGGGGCCCAAACAGTTGTCCTTTTAGTGTAAATTCAGCATAGGCCTTTGTGCATTCAGCAGTTGGGAAAAAAGATGGAGGTATTTTTGGTACTTCTGGTTGACGTAGAGGCACCAAATTTTGCATTCACCTCCTGGGTGACAGGTTGACGATCTGCTGAGATTTTGGGGCCCCTGGCCTCTGGCATCATCTTCGGACATGGAACTGTTAGAAATTTGAAAACTGGACTGTGCCACCAAGGGCCCCAGGGAAGAGCTCGTGCAAAATTTCAGACCTCTAGCTGCTAAGGGGCCCAAATAGTTGCCCTTTTTGGTGTAAATTTCAGCATAGGCCCTTTGTGCAGTCAGCAGTTGGCAAAAAGATGGAGGTATTTTGGTACCCTGGTTGAGGTAGAGGCACCAAATTTTGCATGCACTCCAGGGTGACAGGTTGACGATCTGCTGAGATTTTGGGGCCCTGGGTCTCGGCGAACTGCAATCATCTTTGAACCTGGAACTGGTAGAACTTTGAAAACCGTGGGTTGTGCCACCAAGGGCCCCAGGAAGAGCTTGTGCAATATTTCAGACTCCAGCTGCTAAGGGGCCCAAACAATTGCCCTTTTTAATGTAAATTTCAGCATAGGCCCTTTGTGCAGTCAGCAGTTGGCAAAAAAGATGGAGGTATTTTTGGAACTTCTGGTTGAGGTAGAGCAACAAATTTTGCATGCAACTCCAGGGTGACAGGTTGACGATCTGCTGAGATTTGGGGCCCTGGGTGTCTCGGGCCCGAACTGCAATCATCTTTGGACCTGGAACTGGTAGAACTTTGAAAACTGGCTGTGCCACCAAGGGCCCCAGGGAAGAGTTGCAAAATTTCAGACCTCAGCTGCTAAGGGGCCCAGACAGTTGCCCTTTTTGGTGTCCATTCAGCATAGGCCTTTGTGCATTCAGCAGTTGGGAAAAAAGATGGAGGTATTTTTGGTACTTCTGGTTGAGGTAGAGGCACCAAATTTTGCATGCACCTCCAGGGTGACAGGTTGACGATCTGCTGAGATTTTGGGGGCCCTGGGTTTCTCGGGGCGCGAACTGCAATCATCTGTGGACCTGGAACTGGTAGAATTTTGAAAACCGGTCTGTGCCACCAAGGGCCCCAGGGAAGAGCTCGTGCAAAATTTCAGACCTCTAGCTGCTAAGGGGCCCAGACAGTTCCCCTTTTTAGTGTCCATTCAGCATAGGCCTTTGTGCATTCAGCAGTTGGGAAAAAAGATGGAGGTATTTTTGGTACTTCTGGTTGAGGTAGAGGCACCAAATTTTGCATGCACCTCCAGGGTGACAGGTTGACGATCTGCTGAGATTTTGGGGGCCCTGGGTTTCTCGGGGTGCGAACTGCAATCATCTTTGGACCTGGAACTGGTAGAACTTTGAAAACCGGGCTGTGCCACCAAGGGCCCCAGGGAAGAGCTTGTGCAAAATTTCAGACCTCTAGCTGCTAAGGGGCCCAAACAGTTGCCCTTTTTAGTGTAAATTTCAGCATAGGCCTTTGTGCATTCAGCAGTTGGGAAAAAAGATGGAGGTATTTTTGGTACTTCTGGTTGACGTAGAGGCACCAAATTTTGCATGCACCTCCAGGGTGACAGGTTGACGATCTGCTGAGATTTTGGGGGCCCTGGGTTTCTCGGGGCGCGAACTGCAATCATCTTTGGACCTGGAACTGGTAGAACTTTGAAAACCGGGCTGTGCCACCAAGGGCCCCAGGGAAGAGCTTGTGCAAAATTTCAGACCTCTAGCTGCTAAGTGGCCCAAACAGTTGCCCTTTTTAGTGTAAATTTCAGCATAGGCCCTTTGTGCAGTCAGCAGTTGGGAAAAAAGATGGAGGTATTTTTGGTACTTCTGGTTGAGGTAGAGGCACCAAATTTTGCATTCACCTCCTGGGTGACAGGTTGACGATCTGCTGAGATTTTGGGGCCCCTGGCCTCTGGCATCATCTTCGGACATGGAACTGTTAGAAATTTGAAAACTGGGCTGTGCCACCAAGGGCCCCAGGGAAGAGCTCGTGCAAAATTTCAGACCTCTAGCTGCTAAGGGGCCCAAATAGTTGCCCTTTTTGGTGTAAATTTCAGCATAGGCCCTTTGTGCAGTCATCAGTTGGCAAAAAAGATGGAGGTATTTTTGGTACGTCTGGTTGAGGTAGAGGCACCAAATTTTGCATGCACCTCCTGGGTGACAGGTTGACGCTCTGCTGAGATTTTGGGCCCCTGGGTGTCTCGGGGCCCGAACTGCAATCATCTTTGGACCTGGAACTGGTAGAACTTTGAAAACTGGGCTGTGCCTACAAGGTCCCCAGGGAGAGCAGCTCGTGCAAAATTTCAGACCTCTAACTGCTAACTGGCCCAAACAGTTGCCCTTTTAGTGTAAATTTCAGCATAGGCCCTTTGTGCAGTCAGCAGTTGGGAAAAGATGGAGGTATTTTTAGTACTTCTGGTTGAGGTAGAGCCACCAAATTTAGCATGCACTCCTGGGTGACAGGTTGACGCTCTGCTGCGATTTTGGGCCCCTGGGTGTCTCGGGCCCGAACTGCAATCATCTTTGGACCTGGAACTGGTAGAACTTTGAAAACCGGGCTGTGCCACCAAGGGCCCAGGGAAGAGATCGTGCAAAATTTCAGACCTCTAACTGCTAAGGGGCCCAAACAGTTGCCCTTTATAGTGTAAATTTCAGCATATGCCCTTTGTGCAGTCAGCAGTTGGGAAAAGATGGAGGTATTTTTGGTACTTCTGGTTGAGGTAGAGGCACCAAATTTTGCATGCACCTCCTGGGTGACAGGTTGACGCTCTGCTGCGATTTTGGGGCCCTGGGTGTCTCGAGGCCCGAACTGCAATCATCTTTGGACCTGGAACTGGTAGAACTTTGAAAGCCGGGCTTGCCACCAAGGGCCACAGGGAAGAGATCGTGCAAAATTTCAGACCTCTAACTGCTAAGAGGCCCAATCAGTTGCCCTTTATAGTGTAAATTTCAGCATATGCCCTTTGTGCAGTCAGCAGTTGGGAAAAAGATGGAGGTATTTTTGGTACTTCTGGTTGAGGTAGAGGCACCAAATTTTGCATACACCTCCTGGGTGACAGGTTGACGCTCTGCTGCGATTTTGGGCCCCTGGGTGTCTCGGGCCCGAACTGCAATCATCTTTGGTCCTGGAACTGGTAGAACTTTGAAAACTGGGCTGTGCCATACAAGGTCCCCAGGGAGAGCTCGTGCAAAATGTCAGACCTCTAACTGCTAACTGGGCCCAAACAGTTGCCCTTTATAGTGAAATTTCAGCATAGGCCTTGTACATCAGCAGTTGGGAAAAGATGGGGTATTTTTAGTACTTCTGGTTGAGGTAGAGCCACCAAATTTATCATGCACCTCCTGGGTGACAGGTTGACGCTCTGCTGAGATTTTGGGGCCCTGGTTGTCTCAGGGCCCGAACTGCAATCATCTTTGGACCTGGAACTGGTAGAACTTTGGAAACCGGGCTGTGCCACCAAGGGCCACAGGGAAGAGATCGTGCAAAATTTCAGACCTCTAACTGCTAAGGAGCCCAATCAGTTGCCCTTTATATTGTAAATTTCAGCATATGCCCTTTGTGCAGTCAGCAGTTGGGAAAAAGATGGAGGTATTTTTGGTACTTCTGGTTGAGGTAGAGGCACCAAATTTTGCACACCTCCTGGGTGACAGGTTGACGCTCTGCTGCGATTTTGGGCCCCTGGTGTCTCGGGGCCCGACTGCAATCATCTTTGGACCTGGAACTGGTAGAACTTTGAAAGCCAGGCTGTGCCACCAAGGCCACAGGGAAGAGATCGTGCAAAATTTCAGACCTCTAACTGCTAAGGGCCCAATCAGTTGCCCCTTTATATTGTAAATTTCAGCATATGCCCTTTGTGCAGTCAGCAGTTGGGAAAAAGATGGAGGTATTTTTGGTACTTCTGGTTGAGGTAGAGGCACCAAATTTTGCATACACCTCCTGGGTGACAGGTTGACGCTCTGCTGCGATTTTGGGCCCTGGGTGTCTCGGGGCCCAAACTGCAATCATCTTTGGTCCTGGAACTGGTAGAACTTTGAAAACTGGGCTGTGCCTACAGGGTCCCAGGAAGAGCTTTGCAAAATTTCAGACCTCTAACTGCTAACTGGCCCAAACAGTTGCCCTTTATAGTGTAAATTTCAGCATAGGCCCTTTGTGCAGTCAGCAGTTGGGAAAAGATGGAGGTATTTTAGTACTTCTGGTTGAGGTAGAGCCACCAAATTTAGCATGCACCTCCTGGGTGACAGGTTGACGCTCTGCTGAGATTTTGGGGCCCTGGGTGTCTCAGGGCCCGAACTGTTGCCCTTTATAGTGTAAATTTCAGCATAGGCCCTTTGTGCAGTCAGCAGTTGGGAAAAAGATGGAGGTATTTTTAGTACTTCTGGTTGAGGTAGAGCCACCAAATTTAGCATGCCTCCTGGGTGACAGGTTGACGCTCTGCTGAGATTTGGGGCCCTAGGTGTCTCAGGGCCCAGAACTGTTGCCCTTTATAGTGTAAATTTCAGCATAGGCCCTTTGTGCAGTCAGCAGTTGGGAAAAAGATGGAGTATTTTAGTACTTCTGGTTGAGGTAGAGGCACCAAATTTTGCATGCACCTCCTGGGTGACAGGTTGACGCTCTGCTGAGATTTTGGGGCCCTGGGTGTCTCAGGCCCGAACTGCAATCATCTTTGGACCTGGAACTGGTAGAACTTTGAAAGCCGGACTGTGCCACCAAGGGCCCCAGGAAGAGATCGTGCAAAATTTCAGACCTCTAACTGCTAGGGGCCCAAACAGTTGCCCTTTATAGTGTAAATTTCAGCATATGCCCTTTGTGCAGTCAGCAGTTGGGAAAAAGATGGATGTATTTTGGTACTGCTGGTTAGGTAGAGGCACAAATGCATGCACCTCCTGGGTGACAGGTTGGCGCTCTGCTGAGATTTCTGGGCCCTGGGTGTCTCGGGGCCCAACTGCACCTTTGTGTTTTAGGATCAACTGGCCGCTGGCAATCTTTGGACCTGGAACTGGCAGAACTTTGAAAACCTTGGTGTCAATATGTTGTACTCAGACCCTTCTAAGGTTTATGTGTACAAAATTAGGGACTTCTATCTATGAGCAAACAAAAAAGGCTGCCATACAATCACCACATTACAATTCCTCACTCACACTGTTAAATTTCTCCATTCCACAATTTATATTCCAAATTCCATGTATACATGTTAAGATGAGAATTTGGAATTTGGAATTTGGAATGTGGAATGTGAAATTTGGAATGTGGAATGTGGAATGTGGAATGTGGAATTGGAATTGGAATTGGAATTTGGAATTTGGAATTTGGAATTCCAGATTCTCATCTATAGGGTTAGGGTTAGGGTAAGGAATTATTTCCTTCCTTAATATCTCATCTCCATGTACCTACAGTGGTGTAGCCACCTGTCTTTGAAACAGCACTCTATAAGCTTCCATTTTATTGGAAATCAGCCCACTCTCTCTCTGTCTTTGAAATATCAGCCTTTGAAGTACTTCCAGATTCTCATAGATGGCTTTCTATGGCCTTCACACTGAAATTCTCCATTCAGTCAAAAAAACATACACCTCAAGGGTGCCAGGTTGAGACTGTGCTGCGAATCTGGGGCCCCTGGGTGGTTTGAGACAGAACTGCACCTTTGTGTTTTCTAGGATCAACTGGCCGCTGGCATCATCTTTGGACCTGGAACTGGTAGAACTTTGAAAGCCGGGCTGTGCCACCAGGGCCCCAGGAAGAGCTCGTGCAACATTTCTGAACTCTAACTGCTAAGGGCCCAATCAGTTGCCCTTTATGTTGTAAATTTCAGCATATGCCCTTTGTGCAGTCAGCAGTTGGGAAAAGATGGAGGCATTTTTGGTACTTCTGGTTGAGGTAGAGGCACCAAATTTTGCATGACCTCCTGGGTGACAGGTTGACGCTCTGCTGCGATTTTTGGGCCCCTGGGTGTCTCGGGGCCCGAACTGCAATCATCTTTGGTCCTGGAACTGGTAGAACTTTGAAAACTGGGCTGTGCCTACAAGGTCCCCAGGGAAGAGCTCGTGCAAAATGTCAGACCTCTAACTGCTAACTGGCCCAAACAGTTGCCCTTTATAGTGTAAATTTCAGCATAGGCCCTTTGTGCAGTCAGCAGTTGGGAAAAAGATGGAGGTATTTTTAGTACTTCTGGTTGAGGTAGAGCCACCAAATTTAGCATGCACCTCCTGGGTGACAGGTTGACGCTCTGCTGCGATTTTGGGGCCCCTGGGTGTCTCGGGGCCCGAACTGCAATCATCTTTGGACCTGGAACTGGTAGAACTTTGAAAGCCGGGCTGTGCCACCAGGGCCACAGGAAGAGATCGTGCAAAATTTCAGACCTCTAACTGCTAACTGGCCCAAACAGTTGCCCTTTATAGTGTAAATTTCAGCATAGGCCCTTTGTGCAGTCAGCAGTTGGGAAAAGATGGAGGTATTTTTAGTACTTCTGGTTGAGGTAGAGCCACCAAATTTAGCATGCACCTCCTGGGTGACAGGTTGACGCTCTGCTGAGATTTTGGGGCCCCTGGGTGTCTCAGGGCCCGAACTGTTGCCCTTTATAGTGTAAATTTCAGCATAGGCCCTTTGTGCAGTCAGCAGTTGGGAAAAAGATGGAGGTATTTTTAGTACTTCTGGTTGAGGTAGAGCCACCAAATTTAGCATGCACCTCCTGGGTGACAGGTTGACGCTCTGCTGAGATTTTGGGGCCCCTGGGTGTCTCAGGGCCCGAACTGTTGCCCTTTATAGTGTAAATTTCAGCATAGGCCCTTTGTGCAGTCAGCAGTTGGGAAAAAGATGGAGGTATTTTTAGTACTTCTGGTTGAGGTAGAGGCACCAAATTTTGCATGCACCTCCTGGGTGACAGGTTGACGCTCTGCTGAGATTTTGGGGCCCCTGGGTGTCTCGGGGCCCGAACTGCAATCATCTTTGGACCTGGAACTGGTAGAACTTTGAAAGCCGGACTGTGCCACCAAGGGCCCCAGGGAAGAGATCGTGCAAAATTTCAGACCTCTAACTGCTAAGGGGCCCAAACAGTTGCCCTTTATAGTGTAAATTTCAGCATATGCCCTTTGTGCAGTCAGCAGTTGGGAAAAGATGGAGGTATTTTGGTACTGCTGGTTGAGGTAGAGCACCAAATTTTGCATGCACCTCTGGGTGACAGGTTGACGCTCTGCTGAGATTTCTGGGCCCCTGGGTGTCTCGGGCCCGAACTGCACCTTTGTGTGTTTTAGGATCAACTGGCCGCTGGCATCATCTTTGGACCTGGAACTGGCAGAACTTTGAAAACCTTGGTGTCAATATGTTGTACTCAGACCCTTCTAAGGTTTATGTGTACAAAATTAGGGACTTCTATCTATGAGCAAACAAAAAAAGGCTGCCATACAATCACCACATTACAATTCCTCACTCACACTGTTAAATTTCTCCATTCCACAATTTATATTCCAAATTCCATGTATACATGTTAAGATGAGAATTTGGAATTTGGAATTTGGAATGTGGAATGTGAAATTTGGAATGTGGAATGTGGAATGTGGAATGTGGAATTGGAATTGGAATTGGAATTTGGAATTTGGAATTTGGAATTCCAGATTCTCATCTATAGGGTTAGGGTTAGGGTAAGGAATTATTTCCTTCCTTAATATCTCATCCTCACATGTACCTACAGTGGTGTAGCCACCTGTCTTTGAAGCAGCACTCTATAAGCTTCCATTTTTATTGGAAATCAGCCCACTCTCTCTCTCTGTCTTTGAAATATCAGCCTTTGAAGTACTTCCAGATTCTCATAGATGGCTTTCTATGGCCTTCACACTGAAATTCTCCATTCAGTCAAAAAAACATACACCTCCAGGGTGCCAGGTTGAGACTGTGCTGCGAATCTGGGGCCCCTGGGTGGTTCGGGGACCGAACTGCACCTTTGTGTTTTCTAGGATCAACTGGCCGCTGGCATCATCTTTGGACCTGGAACTGGTAGAACTTTGAAAGCCGGGCTGTGCCACCAAGGGCCGAGGAAGAGCTCGTGCAACATTTCTGAACTCTAACTGCTAAGGGGCCCAATCAGTTGCCCTTTATGTTGTAAATTTCAGCATATGCCCTTTGTGCAGTCAGCAGTTGGGAAAAAGATGGAGGCATTTTTGGTACTTCTGGTTGAGGTAGAGGCACCAAATTTTGCATGCACCTCCTGGGTGACAGGTTGACGCTCTGCTGCGATATTTGGGCCCCTGGGTGTCTCGGGGCCCGAACTGCAATCATCTTTGGTCCTGGAACTGGTAGAACTTTGAAAACTGGGCTGTGCCTACAAGGTCCCCAGGGAAGAGCTCGTGCAAAATGTCAGACCTCTAACTGCTAACTGGCCCAAACAGTTGCCCTTTATAGTGTAAATTTCAGCATAGGCCCTTTGTGCAGTCAGCAGTTGGGAAAAAGATGGAGGTATTTTTAGTACTTCTGGTTGAGGTAGAGCCACCAAATTTAGCATGCACCTCCTGGGTGACAGGTTGACGCTCTGCTGCGATTTTTGGGCCCCTGGGTGTCTCGGGGCCCGAACTGCAATCATCTTTGGACCTGGAACTGGTAGAACTTTGAAAGCCGGGCTGTGCCACCAAGGGCCACAGGGAAGAGATCGTGCAAAATTTCAGACCTCTAACTGCTAAGGGGCCCAATCAGTTGCCCTTTATATTGTAAATTTCAGCATATGCCCTTTGTGCAGTCAGCAGTTGGGAAAAAGATGGAGGTATTTTTGGTACTTCTGGTTGAGGTAGAGGCACCAAATTTTGCATGCACCTCCTGGGTGACAGGTTGACGCTCTGCTGCGATTTTTGGGCCCCTGGGTGTCTCGGGGCCCGAACTGCAATCATCTTTGGACCTGGAACTGGTAGAACTTTGAAAGCCGGGCTGTGCCACCAGGGCCACAGGGAAGAGATCGTGCAAATTCAGACCTCTAACTGCTAAGGGGCCCAATCAGTTGCCCTTTATATTGTAAATTTCAGCATATGCCCTTTGTGCAGTCAGCAGTTGGGAAAAAGATGGAGGTATTTTTGGTACTTCTGGTTGAGGTAGAGGCACCAAATTTTACATACACCTCCTGGGTGACAGGTTGACGCTCTGCTGCGATTTTTGGGCCCCTGGGTGTCTCGGGGCCCGAACTGCAATCATCTTTGGTCCTGGAACTGGTAGAACTTTGAAAACTGGGCTGTGCCTACAAGGTCCCCAGGAAGAGCTCGTGCAAAATGTCAGACCTCTAACTGCTAACTGGCCCAAACAGTTGCCCTTTATAGTGTAAATTTCAGCATAGGCCCTTTGTGCAGTCAGCAGTTGGGAAAAGATGGAGGTATTTTTAGTACTTCTGGTTGAGGTAGAGCCACCAAATTTAGCATGCACCTCCTGGGTGACAGGTTGACGCTCTGCTGAGATTTTGGGGCCCCTGGGTGTCTCAGGGCCCGAACTGCAATCATCTTTGGACCTGGAACTGGTAGAACTTTGAAAGCCGGGCTGTGCCACCAAGGGCCACAGGGAAGAGATCGTGCAAAATTTCAGACCTCTAACTGCTAAGGGGCCCAATCAGTTGCCCTTTATATTGTAAATTTCAGCATATGCCCTTTGTGCAGTCAGCAGTTGGAAAAAGATGGAGGTATTTTTGGTACTTCTGGTTGAGGTAGAGGCACCAAATTTTGCATGCACCTCCTGGGTGACAGGTTGACGCTCTGCTGCGATTTTTGGGCCCCTGGGTGTCTCGGGGCCCGAACTGCAATCATCTTTGGACCTGGAACTGGTAGAACTTTGAAAGCCGGGCTGTGCCACCAAGGGCCACAGGGAAGAGATCGTGCAAAATTTCAGACCTCTAACTGCTAAGGGGCCCAATCAGTTGCCTTTTTTATTGTAAATTCAGCCCTTTGTGCAGTCAGCAGTTGGGAAAAGATGGAGGTATTTTTGGTACTTCTGATTGAGGTAAGGCACTCAAATTCTCCATTCAGTCAAAAAACATACACCTCCAGGGTGCCAGGTTGACGCTGTGCTGCGATTTTGGGCCCTGGGTGTCTCCGGGACCGAACTGCACCTGTGTGGGTTTCAGGATCAACTGGCCTCTGGCATCATCTTTGGACCTGTAACAGGCAAGAACTTTGAAAACCAGGCTGTGCCACCAAGGGCCCCAGGGAAGAGCTCGTGCAAAATTTCAGACCTCTAACTGCTAAGGGGCCCAAACAGTTGCCCTTATAATGTAAATTTCAGCATAGGCCCTTTGTGCAGTCAGCAGTTGGGAAAAAGATGGAGGTATTTTTAGTACTTCTGGTTGAGGTAGAGCCACCAAATTTAGCATGCACCTCCTGGGTGACAGGTTGACGCTCTGCTGAGATTTTGGGGCCCCTGGGTGTCTCAGGGCCCGAACTGTTGCCCTTTATAGTGTAAATTTCAGCATAGGCCCTTTGTGCAGTCAGCAGTTGGGAAAAAGATGGAGGTATTTTTAGTACTTCTGGTTGAGGTAGAGCCACCAAATTTAGCATGCACCTCCTGGGTGACAGGTTGACGCTCTGCTGAGATTTTGGGGCCCCTGGGTGTCTCAGGGCCCGAACTGTTGCCCTTTATAGTGTAAATTTCAGCATAGGCCCTTTGTGCAGTCAGCAGTTGGGAAAAAGATGGAGGTATTTTTAGTACTTCTGGTTGAGGTAGAGGCACCAAATTTTGCATGCACCTCCTGGGTGACAGGTTGACGCTCTGCTGAGATTTTGGGGCCCCTGGGTGTCTCGGGGCCCGAACTGCAATCATCTTTGGACCTGGAACTGGTAGAACTTTGAAAGCCGGACTGTGCCACCAAGGGCCCCAGGGAAGAGATCGTGCAAAATTTCAGACCTCTAACTGCTAAGGGGCCCAAACAGTTGCCCTTTATAGTGTAAATTTCAGCATATGCCCTTTGTGCAGTCAGCAGTTGGGAAAAAGATGGAGGTATTTTTGGTACTGCTGGTTGAGGTAGAGGCACCAAATTTTGCATGCACCTCCTGGGTGACAGATTGACGCTCTGCTGAGATTTTTGGGCCCCTGGGTGTCTCGGGGCCCGAACTGCACCTTTGTGTGTTTTAGGATCAACTGGCCGCTGGCATCATCTTTGGACCTGGAACTGGCAGAACTTTGAAAACCTTGGTGTCAATATGTTGTACTCAGACCCTTCTAAGGTTTATGTGTACAAAATTAGGACTTCATCTATGAGCAAACAAAAAAGGCTGCCATACAATCACCACATTACAATTCCTCACTCACACTGTAAATTTCTCCATTCCACAATTTATATTCCAAATTCCATGTATACATGTTAAGATGAGAATTTGGAATTTGGAATTTGGAATGTGGAATGTGAAATTTGGAATGTGGAATGTGGAATGTGGAATGTGGAATTGAATTGAATTGAATTTGAATTTGGAATTTGGAATTCCAGATTCTCATCTATAGGGTTAGGTTAGGGTAGGAATTATTTCCTTCCTTAATCTCATCCTCACATGTACCTACAGTGGTGTAGCCACCTGTCTTTGAAGCAGCACTCTATAAGCTTCCATTTTTATTGGAAATCAGCCCTCTCTCTCTCTGTCTTTGAAATATCAGCCTTTGAAGTACTTCCAGATTCTCATAGATGGCTTTCTATGGCCTTCACACTGAAATTCTCCATTCAGTCAAAAAAACATACACCTCCAGGGTGCCAGGTTGAGACTGTGCTGCGAATCTGGGGCCCCTGGGTGGTTCGGGGACCGAACTGCACCTTTGTGTTTTCTAGGATCAACTGGCCGCTGGCATCATCTTTGGACCTGGAACTGGTAGAACTTTGAAAGCCGGGCTGTGCCACCAAGGGCCCCAGGGAAGAGCTCGTGCAACATTTCTGAACTCTAACTGCTAAGGGGCCCAATCAGTTGCCCTTTATGTTGTAAATTTCAGCATATGCCCTTTGTGCAGTCAGCAGTTGGGAAAAAGATGGAGGCATTTTTGGTACTTCTGGTTGAGGTAGAGGCACCAAATTTTGCATGCACCTCCTGGGTGACAGGTTGACGCTCTGTTGCGATATTTGGGCCCCTGGGTGTCTCGGGCCCAAACTGCAATCATCTTTGGTCCTGGAACTGGTAGAACTTTGAAAACTGGGCTGTGCCTACAAGGTCCCCAGGGAAGAGCTCGTGCAAAATGTCAGACCTCTAACTGCTAACTGGCCCAAACAGTTGCCTTTATAGTGTAAATTTCAGCATAGGCCCTTTGTGCAGTCAGCAGTTGGGAAAAGATGGAGGTATTTTTAGTACTTCTGGTTGAGGTAGAGCCACCAAATTTAGCATGCACCTCCTGGGTGACAGGTTGACGCTCTGCTGAGATTTTGGGGCCCCTGGGTGTCTCAGGGCCCGAACTGTTGCCCTTTATAATGTAAATTTCAGCATAGGCCCTTTGTGCAGTCAGCAGTTGGGAAAAAGATGGAGGTATTTTTGTTACTTCTGGTTGAGGTAGAGGCACCAAATTTTGTATGCACCTCCTGGGTGACAGGTTGACGCTCTGCTGAGATTTTGGGGCCCCTGGGTGTCTCGGGGCCCGAACTGCAATCATCTTTGGACCTGGAACTGGTAGAACTTTGAAAGCCGGGCTGTGCCACCAAGGGCCCCAGGGAAGAGATCGTGCAAAATTTCGGACCTCTAACTGCTAAGGGGCCCAAACAGTTGCCCTTTATATTGTAAATTTCAGCATAGGCCCTTTGTGCTTTCAGCAGTTGGGAAAAAGATGGAGGTAATTTTGGTACTTCTGGTTGAGGTAGAGGCACCAAATTTTGCATGCACCTCCTGAGTGACAGGTTGACGCTCTGCTGAGATTTTGGGGCCCCTGGGTGTCTCGGGGCCCGAACTGCACCTTTGTGTTTTCTAGTATCAACTGGCCGCTGGCATCATCTTTGGACCTGCAACTGGTAGAACTTTGAAAGCCGGGCTGTGCCACCAAGGGCCCCAGGGAAGAGATCGTGCAAAATTTCAGACCTCTAACTGCTAAGGGGCCCAAACAGTTGCCCTTTATATTGTAAATTTCAGCATATGCCCTTTGTGCTTTCAGCAGTTGGGAAAAAGATGGAGGTATTTTTGGTACTTCAGGTTGAGGTAGAGGCACCAAATTTTGCATGCACCTCCTGGGTGACAGGTTGACGCTCTGCTGAGATTTTGGGGCCCCTGGGTGTCTCGGGGCCCGAACTGCAATCATCTTTGGTCCTGGAACTGGTAGAACTTTGAAAACTGGGCTGTGCCTACAAGGTCCCCAGGGAAAAGCTCGTGCAAAATGTCAGACCTCTAACTGCTAACTGGCCCAAACAGTTGCCCTTTATGATGTAAATTTCAGAATAGGCCCTTTGTGCAGTCAGCAGTTGGGAAAAGGATGGAGGTATTTTTAGTACTTCTGGTTGAGGTAGAGCCACCAAATTTAGCATGCACCTCCTGGGTGACAGGTTGACGCTCTGCTGAGATTTTGGGGCCCCTGGGTGTCTCAGGGCCCGAACTGTTGCCCTTTATAGTGTAAATTTCAGCATAGGCCCTTTGTGCAGTGTGGTGGCAGTTTCTGTTTAATAATGATACTCTTTTGTATAATAATACACACATAACATTGTGTCTAGGAAAGTTCAACTAAAACACCTGCAGGTGGGCTCACCCCACACAGCCACCTAGTGTGACGTGTACAGAATGAGCACAGAGCACAGGAGAATCACTTCACTTATACAATCAGAAGCCCCTCCCCGCGAGGAGCCAAAAGGTATTCTTCAGCCTCTTGATGTCTGACCAGGTTGGGCAGAGTTCCTGTCTCAGATCTCCGTCTCAGACCCCTGGTGTGCCTTTCTGGTGTGAGACAATCTGTCTCCGAGATCCCCTATCTAGATTTACAACATCAAAAGACTCCAGTCCTGTATACAATGCAGAGTTCCCCTCACCCATCTCTATCAGACACACTAAGTAACCCCTGCAGTGAAGCATTTGCTAAGACACACATGTGGGGGCCATAAACACTTATAGTCCCCTCTGCAACTTTTGTAAGTCACAGAAACACATTTGTTATCTACTTCTTCTAAATACATATCTGTTCTTCTATTAAACATTACACAAATGCAAAATCTGCCATTATAATTCCTTTGAGCCTAAAAGGCTCAATATCCTTTATACATCTTTATACCATCTCATCATCCTGGAAGGGAAGCATCCAGGATAGATGAGTTTCAGGAAGTTGAACATATTGTCCAATCATAGACTTGATTAAGGAAATAACCATAGTCTTAAACTCAAAAGACAA
Source organism: Hippoglossus stenolepis (assembly GCF_022539355.2). Classification (NCBI taxonomy): domain Eukaryota; kingdom Metazoa; phylum Chordata; class Actinopteri; order Pleuronectiformes; family Pleuronectidae; genus Hippoglossus; species Hippoglossus stenolepis. The sequence continues at coordinate 16,637,190 of NC_061505.1, read as the reverse complement.
TACAACAGTTCAACAACACTAGTACACACATGAAAATCCAAATAGGTTTCAACAAACTTCAAAAACATATTTTGCAATCATTCAAAAGTAGGCGTGACCATCAATTCCGCCCTTCAGGAATCTGAGTGTCCTTGTTCTTTCTCTGGACAATAGGTCATTTAAAATTTGAAACGATATGCATCATATTGTCAAAATGTTCACTGTGTATGTGCCACAATTCGTCCTGATTATGTGACAAACACCTTCTTGGCTAGCATCTTTCTCAAAGCCATCCTGTGATGCAGAGTCATTCCTGACCCTAGACAGTGGGAGAAAGAGTTGAAACCCAGCCCCCTCTAAAGATGTTAATCTTCCATCTCCAGAGCAAACTCATCTGTTTGTGTGTGTTCTTCACAGTGCTCCCCTGGGGCAAGTCCTCCAAAACCTTTCATCTGAGACACCACACTGTGGAACTCTCATCTCTTGATTACACACAATGAGTTGAATCTGTAAATGAGCTTGGGTCTCTGATATTTTCATGGTCTCAAACCATGCATTCTCCAGGCTTTGTCAGTTCATCAGGGAAGTTGAACATGAGTTCTCCTTTTGTTCTGACTTTGATGCTCAGGTTATATTTCGTGTTTTTTTTTTTCCTGCCAAGGTTTCACATGCCATATTATTGGTGGCAGGACGACGATGATGGTGTTCATGAACAGGGAAACCATCTTTTCCCTCGAACTGCATCCCAGTCGTCCCATCAGGTGTCGTTGTTTTCCCCTTCGGCGCTATTGTATCAGCAGTGACCTCGCCAACCCCCTCTTCAAAGTGTTGCCTCTTCTGAGATTAGAGACGTGTGGCCCTAATCATTTCCACACCTCTCCTTGCTTGCAAACACGAAACAATTGGCTGAAGGCTCGCACACTGACACAACGCACGCTCCGTCCTGTAGAATCCACTCGTGGCTCCGGAAATCCTCCTTCAATGGCTTGCATGTCTCCAGGTTGACCTTCACTTCCTCTGTGTGGTGAGAGGCACTTGGTTTGCACTCGCTCCATCGACGTGCTCTCCTGGTTTCTATCACGCCCTTCACCACAATCCAGTCTCCTGGTCTCAGATCATGCAGTTCCCTGTCTATGGATTTCGGTAGGAGTCCATCACCTGCCTGTGGATTTTAAAGAGTACAGGGATAGGTTTACACAATATCTACCAGTTCGTTTTTCAATGTGCTGTTGTCTCCTTCCACTGTTTGTTTCTTTCCACTGCCCCGCCACTGGCGGGATGATAGGCACGATGTTGCCTCGTGTCGATACCCATACTCACCAGCATCCTTAAAGCTGTGCTTACAAATGGTGTACCATTATCAGTGGACATCTTTTTCGGAATTTCCCAATGTGGAATGAGTTCTCCGAGCAGTGTCTGCGCCACTGCTGAAGAATCCTGTTTAGATGTGGGGAAAGCTTCTACTTGCATAGCATACATGTCAACAAGAACAAGACAGTATTTATTTATTTAGCTTACTTAATTCAATTTAATCTTTATCAAATTCCTCTATAAATGATCAAACTGTTTGCTTGGTGGTGTATGTTCACTTTGTGGAATCTGGATTTCTTTACCTATTTAATTGTAATTCAATTACACGACTCAGATAAAAAAGTTTTATTGAGTATTGTTTAGAGTGTTGTTTTTGTACACCCAATACATCTATATCTATATTCCTCCCTTTTGACACACTGACTACAGTCATGTGTCAATTCAAACTAATGAAGAAACATACATAAGTTAAACAATATCATCCATGTGACCCACATCATAAGTCTGTCAGCCACCAAACAAATTGTTATCCACCAACAGTTTACTCCTTAATTTATTAAATTAAATCTTTATTCTTAAAAAATTATTTAATTGCGATTGACCCTTGTTTATAGCTCCTATAACCTACATTAAGTTAATCATTAAAAATCTTTAATACGCTCTCCTCATTTGCAGACTGCATACAGTTTGCATAATAACACAGCATCTATCAGCACACAGATGAAAGTGTGAAGTGAAATAGGTTCATGAATCTCCTATTCAATCAACTCGGCCAAAAATCACATGCCACCCCCATGCAAACCTGCTATTAGTGTTGATCTTGACACTCTTGTCTCTAGCATATTTGCATTCTTCAGTCAATGCACAATAGTGTGATGGGAGTGGTTTAGCCTCTATTGTATCACACAGTCGTAAACCCACTTGGTTATCTCAGCTGCTGCATCCTTTGATGCTGAACTTATCACCAAACAACTATCACTTCTGCATAATTAGCTGTTTATCTTTTAAATCTAAATCTAAACTAGGAGAAAAAAACCTTTTTTCTCTTTAGTTAAGAAAACTGCTACGCAATCATGTGGCTATCCCTACCGATGTAGGGAAGAGAGTCGCATAGTTAAAAACATTGCATCTCTAAATAGTGATGTCTATCATCTAAGGCAATACTGTCCCATATCTGAGCCACCTGGTTGTTAAAAGGTGGGAGGTATTTTGCTCAAGCAAAATCATCCTATCAGCATATTGGCACCAGTAAAGTCATATATCACAGCGTCACATATCACACATCAAATATCACAGCTCTCTCAGCAGTTGTTGAAACTCTAAAACATTGTTTGAAGCTCTGCTTCCTTTGTTTTTCCTTACAGGAAAAAAAGTAGTGTGTTAACAGACAATGTTTACATATTCCATACGAGGATTCAGATATTCTTTTCTATTTGGGTCTTATCCCTTGATCAGACCCAAAACATATTTGTGCCCGGTCCACAAACATGACGGTACCTGTTTCAACTCAGGAATATCATTACTGTTTACACCAAAACTAAAAATATTAATACATTTCATCAAAAGATTTACCACATCCAGGAATGAGTTCAACACTCCTAATTTCATTTATCACTATGGAAAATCGTTTGCGATTAACCTTTAACCCTCTTTAAAATATCTTATTGGTATTAAATGTCTTTTCCCCTCCAGTAGTATTATAATCAAAAGTTGATATTTTAACAAATCTTTTAGCCAATGAGTCTATCAAAACTACTAAGACAACACAGTGTTTACTATCTCAATACAACCAACTTACTTTATCCTTTCTTTAATTCACATCCTCTATAACCTTCTTAAACTTAGTTTGCTCTTACTTAATAGTTCGCTTCTCTGAGTAAATAACATCTATGTTCACATTTGTCTGAAGTCTCTCTGCCTCTGCCTTTCGCAAGAGGGTGTTACTTCCAGAGAGTAGAAAAGAGTCTAGACATCTCATTGATATGCTAGTGTCAAATCCCCCTTTCTCTATCAAACAAATGCAGATGTTATTTAGACTCCAGTTACCTCTAATGCCCTGCGGTGTTTAAATTTAACATACCACTCAATGAACACATCAAATCTTTACCCATAAGATTTATCAGGCAGTGTGGTAACAACAAAAATGAATCTTAAACAATCTCCTTCAACCACATCATGAAAAATAGCAATTGTACAGTGCATCTCTCTATCACTGTTGATAGACCTGTTGCTCCAATCATTATGAGATATCCAACATTCATTTTAGGAGTAATAATCACACTCTTCACATCTATTAACTGATTCCGGTTCCTGAATCTACAAATATATGTGATGTCTCTACCACTCACTGTGATTTGTGTGTTCGGGCATTAGTTTATACACATCATTGTGAAAATATTTAGCATAAAGTACAGTAGGCCTCTCTCTACTGATCTTCTAATCAAGCTCACAATGGTCAATAGCAATCTTAATCATCTGTTCTATGTCTAACATTAATTCACATGGTGTGTGTGTAACCGTGTTCTTACTATAGTGACGTGCTTGAAACTCTCTCTCTCCATCTCAGTGTCCTCACCAGATGAATTCCTTCACTGTCCCCAGCTCACCGATAATCAAATCGCACCGTGTGCGCTGCTTCCCAGGGCATTCTCTTGCCCACCTCTTGGTGGAGCTGAGTCCAGATCAGAATCTAGTCGGAAACACTGAGACTGGAGATTATTTCAGTTCCTGCATATTCACTTCAGTTAAACAACATCCATACACTCTACAATCCAGCACAAATATCCCTACTTTCATTTTTCCTTTTTCTTTGTCCTCTCTACTTCGTTCTTATTCTTTTTATTTCTCTCTTTTCACACGCAGTTTAGTTTTGAATTACCAAAGATAATTTAAACTCAAACTTCCCATGCTCCGAAAAGTCATCCTCTCTATTTTAAACCTATTTTCTCAAATAGGTTGTCTCAGCAATTGTGAACCCGACTCTTATTTTATAAATTTAAACTCTGGTTTTGTTCAGCAGAAATACGAAATTTAGAAAATAAAGTTCTGCTTATATGGGAAAAGAACTTAAAAGTCTCTTAATTTAATTTTTTAACCAAATCGTTTCTATCTCTTAAAAAAAATTATTTTTAAGATTTGTTAGAGGTTTTTTTATTTTTTTCCTTTTACTATTAGCTTTTAAAACCCAATTATACCCCAAATATATTTAAACATATACTCACCTTTTTCTCCAGTTCGAGGATTCTCACCCTCCTCTCTTTTTCTTTTCTCCTCTGCTTTCTCAGCTGAAATCCTCAGCTTAAATACTCAGTTTAGTTTCATCAAATTCTACATGTTTCTTCTTTCACAGTCACACATATCCATCAACAAAATTTGTTTCGTTTAGTTTATTAGTGTTTTAGTGTTAGTAACCTTAAACCTTCAACCAACACCAAAATGCTTTTAACCTTCAACCAACCTTCAAAAAATGCTTTTGTAAGGAACAATAAAACCCATCTCCAATATAATGTTGCCAATTGTAATTACCTCTTGTAATTCCTGATCACTTGGCAAATTTCTCCATTATTGTTCCTACGTTTTTGATTCCTTAATACATTTAAAATACTCTGCCTGATATAATGCCTTAGAGAAATCTCATATTCACACTTCTCTTTAGCACCTCGCATGCAGGTATAACATGTACTGGAATTATCAGATTTTCAACAGATTGCTGAACTGAGACGATCCGGACCTGGCCTTGGTCCTTCTGTCCCAGCTACACCTCTATTGCAAAATAATAATAATATTACTATATATTAATAATAACTACTAGTCATGAGCCCGACATCAGAGCCCAATCTTATTTATAATATTTTTGACCTTTTCCTAAAGATCGAAACCGAAGCTTCATGGATCCTACACCGATTTCCAAAACCTTGCCATGCAGACACGTCTGTCCCTCAATACAATGAATGAGTGAATCTCTTTTTCCTGGACCTTTTCCTAAAGGTCATAACAAATGTGGATCTTTTCCTAATAGATCACAACATTGGACCTTTTCCTAAAGATCGAAACGTTTTAATTTTACTTACCCGAGAGACAATGCTTGTTTTCCAGACCAGGTCCGTTGGATCACCTCAGTGAGTGCACTCCTGGCTCTCAAGCATTCGGCCCTCATTTTGTTGAGGTATGAGTCCCAGACTTTCCTCAGCATTGAGATCCAGAGTGTCTGCTCACACGAGTGATCCTGCCGACAACGCCAAAATTGTGGTGGCAGTTTCTGTTTAATAATGATACTCTATTGTATAATAATACACACATAACATTGTCTCTAGGAAAGTTCAACTAAAACACCTGCAGGTGGGCTCACCCCACACAGCCACCTAGTGTGACGTGTACAGAATGAGCACAGAGCACAGGAGAATCACTTCACTTATACAATCAGAAGCCCCTCCCCGCGAGGAGCCAAAAGGTATTCTTCAGCCTCTTGATGTCTGACAAGGTTGGGCAGAGTTCCTGTCTCAGATCTCCGTCTCAGACCCCTGGTGTGCCTTTCTGGTGTGAGACAATCTGTCTCCGAGATCCCCTATCTAGATTTACAACATCAAAAGACTCCAGTCCTGTATACAATGCAGAGTTCCCCTCACCCATCTCTATCAGACACACTAAGTAACCCCTGCAGTGAAGCATTTGCTAAGACACACATGTGGGGGCCATAAACACTTATAGTCCCCTCTGCAACTTTTGTAAGTCACAGAAACACATTTGTTCTCTACTTCTTCTAAATACATATCTGTTCTTCTATTAAACATTACACAAATGCAAAATCTGCCATTACACGCTCAAGAAAACAGTTGACACTCAAGAAGATGTTTCCAGTGGTCATCCGAGGGCAGAGTTTGGAGTATAAGCCTTGGCAGAGTACAGATATGTCAAACATACTTGAGAAGTTACCTACTCTTCAAGATGGAGCACATTCTTGGATTTCGAAGTTGGAAGAGATTATGGTGGGAGAACAACCTGCCATTGGAGATATTAAGAGACTTTTGGCTAATCTCCTTGGAGTCCATGCTATGGGAGAAATTCTACAGAAAGCTGGACTTAATCGATATGTGGGAACTGCAGTGAATGATTCAGAGCTGTTTTCTGCAAATAGAGGTCGAGTGTGGAGAGCGCTGAAAGAGACATTTCCGACAAATGTACATCCTGACAACATTTTTATTGAACCACTGGGACAGGAAGAAAACCCGAGGGCCTATGTGTCGAGAGCTCATCAAGTGTGGAGAAATATCACAGGAAATGACCCGGATTTGAATCAAATGGAGCAGTCAATTTTGCGAGCCAGAATACAGAAGGGGTTGCCCCTATCAGTGAGGAGCAAACTGGCAGAGGTGGTTGGTCTTGGAAGCATGGCAAAGGGTGTCTATACGGATCATATAGCCCATCAAGTGGTTCTGTATAGGAAAAAGGAACATGACCAGAAAGAACAGGACCAAGAGACCCTCAGAAAACTCAATCAAATACAACTGGTGGATAATAAGAAGATGGAGAAGAAGCAGGCTCTGGTTATGCAGAATCAGGCTCCACTAAATCAACCATTACCACAACTACAGCCGAACCAGGTTCAGCTCCAATCGTTCCAGCCATCATCGGTGGTTCCAGTTGTCTCCTACCCACAGCCAACTTTTGGTCAAGCGCAGAATTGGAGAGGAAGGGATCAAGGAAATTTCGGAAGAGGAAGAGGAGGAAGGTTTAATCCAAATTTTCAACAGCGTTCAGAAGAATGTTATAATTGTGGACAATTAGGACACTTTGCCCGTGAGTGCAACAAGACAGGAGGGAATTTCAGAGGGAACTCCAGAGGAAACTTCAGAGGAGGATTCAGGGGCCAATCAGGGCCACCCAGGGGACCGGTGAACCCTTACAGAGGCCCGGAACCAGGATTCTAGAGATGCCCTGAAGACTCGAAAGGGGGGTGTCAGCTGATAGTGTCAGGGCCGGAGAGAGATCCAACAATAGAGGTGAAAATAAATAATCGACCATTGGAAGTGATGGTGGATAGCGGAGCTGCTTTTACCTGTATTCAGCCTGAAGATGCTATACATCTCCCCATGTCCGGTCAATTGATTCGGACAATCGGGTTTGAGGGAGTGAAACAGCTGATTCCTCTCACAGAACCAATTGAGCTCAGTTATAAAAATCGGAAGATTACAATACCCATATTGGTATCAGAACATACACCTATTGCACTTTTGGGAAGAGATGCTTTGTGTAGATTGAAGTGTACAATAAAGTTTACACCAGACGGCTGTCTGGTGGAAGTGCCAAATGATATTTTTCACCAATCATTGATGACAACGGAGACTGAAGCTTCTTCAGTATTTTGGATCGGAAGTCTTAATGCAGATTTTTTGGAGCCAGCTAAATTGTGGGAGAAGTTTATCATTGCCAATATGCCTGATGCGAAGCTTCCAGAGTATCCATTTCACTGCACGCTCAAGTATTTCAATAATGATGCCCAACCAAACACAGAGGAATGGTTGAGTCGTCAACCAAAGCAAGTTCAACTCAGTTCGGGTTGTATAATTTGGGACCACAAGGAGCAGCTATGAAGATACACAGAGATGACTATTTGGATAAAGAGTTTGATATCGAGAAGAGTGTGCCACATGTGTTGTTGGTGTGTGAAGAATATAAGCAGAAGCATATAGGAGAAATGATGGCAGAAGCAGAAGAAGCTGTTTTTATACCGGTAAAAGAGAATCTTGCCATCTGGAGGAGTGAGGATCAGAGATTCATTAAGATCATGATCTCTGCTCAAGGACAAGGAAAGCCACAAACTGTGCGGATGACACATGAGTCAATTTGCAGTGCTAAGATGGACTCAGACTTAATGAGAGAAGAGATGTTGCGACAAGTTCCAGAATGTTTGTGGTCTCGGCATAGTACTGATATTGGACTTGTGAAGTCAGCCCAACCAGTGAGAGCTGAACTCCGACCAGGAGTCAAACCTCCTTGGAAGAACCAGTATCCACTGAAGGAAGAGGCAATCCGAGGAATTGAACCACAGATTGAAGGACTTTTGAAAGCAGGTGTTTTGAAGATAACACAGAATCCCCAGAGTAACACGCCTTTGTTGCCTGTAAAGAAGCCAGATGATTCATATCGCCTGGTACATGATTTGAGAGCGGTGAATGAAGTGATAGCTGATTTTCCAGCAGAAGTGCCTGATCCACATACTTTGTTAGCCCAAATTCCTCCAGATGCGACACATTTCACAGTGTTAGATTTATGTGGTGCGTTTTTCAGTGTTCCACTTAGTATAGAAAGTCAAGGCTTATTTGGGTTCACGTACAATGGACAGTTTTATGAGTATAAGTAACAGTAAAGATAACAATTTAAAGATTTGGATAATGGAACTGATCTGAGTAGTTCTAATATGAACGTCATGCGAAGGAACTATGGTGACACAGCACTAAGCCAAGTACAAGTGTGGATGAAAGAATGTGGGTTTCCAACTGGGGGAAGTTTTAGTATAAGACAGCTGAAACAGCTGAGACTGAAGCTAAAGGAGAAAGAAAAAGTAAGTCAGGCCAGAAATGTAAATCTTACATTTCAGGCAGATAGGAAGGTATGTGGAATGTGGTTAAAAGATAGCCATGGTAAGGTTCTAGTTCTGTTAGGAACATCACCATTAAGGAAGTATACGTTAATTAATGACAAAAGGAGACTGAAGGTTGAGGGAGATTGTAGTCTTTATGTATATAGGCCTCAACAGGAAGATCAAGGTGATTATAGGTGTTCTTTTTATGATCCACGTTTTGGGAGTGAGCGGTCCGAGTTGGGATTTAGAGTTCGTATAGTGTCTCTAGTGATAATAGGTGAGAATAAGAATATAGACCTCCAAGATGTTGGGGAAACAAGAGAATTGACGACGATGACATCAACTCCCCAGACGAAAGCTGGGAAAATGGAAGGGAAATCTACCCTTTTAGTGTTAAAAGTTATTGAAGGTATAAATGTATCGCATTTAACTACAGTGGCGCCTCAGATGATTTCTATAACGCCACCTCCTTTGAATACTGTGATCAGAGTTAAGTTAGGAGGAACAGCTTACCTTCCTTGTCGATGTGGAAGGTGGAATGTTGGTAGTAACATTCCTCCCAAGTGGGAAAATAGTCGTGGTGAAGATGTGTTGTTGACAAGACCTGAAGTTGATATTGTGCCTCGTGATCAAAGGAAGTATGTTTTGTATAATGACATGAGGTGGTTGAAAATTAAAGATGATTGTTCACTTGTCCTGCGTAAAGTTACATGGGAAGACCAAGGGGAATACATGTGTACTTATTTAGAACCGGAGTTTAAATTTGTTCCATATCAAAATTATTGGATAAAAGGTCATATAACTCGTAAAGTGACACTCATGATAAAAGATTTGAGTCCTATTGGAGTTTTCACGGTTACTAAAGGGGTTCAGGAACAATTTACCACAGTAATCACTCCAAGGCTGAATAGTACACAGATGAAGCTTGTTACTTTAGCTCCAGAAACAACTAAGAGTGTTCATACATCAACTCAGGCTACTACTCTAGCTATGACTTTGAAGGGGATGAATGCTACAACAGTGACGACATCTTTGACGTCTACGACATTTGTAAATGTGACGCAGACATTTGACATGACACCTTTGACATTTAAGGATGTGGATAATGTAACCCAGAAGCTAATGTTAAAGATAGAGCCTAGGGTGAACAGTAGTAATGAGATTGTTGAAGGTAGAGAACAGATGATGGAAGAGAATGATGCAGATTCATCTGTGACAGCTCAGAGGACTATTTCAGAAGTAGATAATTACTTTTTTGACTCTGATCAGACACCAGAACATATGACTGATCAATACCATACATTACAAAAGAGAGAAACTAAATGGAAGGCGTTTGGGTTTGATCCTTCAGTATTACAAATTGCAGACCCATGGGCAAGTAGACATAAGATGAGTAATGATTCGTATGAAGTAACTTTTTATGTACCACATCAGAGACAGAATATAACTTTAAGGGTGCAGATCCAAAGTTTGCCTGGGAATGTGACTATAGGGAATTTCAAGGATATTTGGTGGGTTTGTGGTGATAAGGCATATATATTTCTACCGTATGGGTGGACAGGATGCTGTTATATGGCAACGTTGAAACTCCCATATGAGGTTTTTACTATGCAGAAGGGAAAAGGGCCAGATGAGGTCCAATCTAATGTCGTTTCCGGAAGTAGGAAGAAACGGGAGATGGCACAGTTTAACAATTTGGAATCGTACCATTGGAGAATCAGTTTAGCAGAGAAGTGGGCTATAGGATTATTTCCATGGTATGGGGTGACATTCTTGGCAGATCACATTGATAATATTACCTATACCCTACAGGGTTTTGCAAACGCAACCATAAAAGGTTTTGAATATTTGTCAAATACTGAGAAAAGCCACAGACTGACGTTGCTAAAACATGACATGGCTCTTGACTATATTTTGGCCAAACAAGGTGGCCTATGTGTGGCTTTGAACTTAACTGGGAATGCTTGCTATACTTTGATTCCTGATAGTTCTGATAATATGACTAGTGTTATAGATGCATTGAAGCTTATAAGGGATGCGTTTGGCCCGTCGGAAAACGCTGGATGGTCTGCAAATGCTTGGTTGCAAGACAAATTAGGGCCAGTAGGAGCAGTGTTAGTTCAGGTTTTGGCAGCACTTGTTCTAACGTTGAGTGTGATGTTTTGTTTTTGTACGCTGTTGTTGACCTTTGCGAAGGTTATGATATTGAGATGGGTTGGAGTTGTGATGCCCGGTGATCAAACTCAGATGCCATTATTATTTGGTGCTGACACGGACGTTGATGAGGACGACGTGATAAGGGTGGATGTATATCCATTTTGAATATCTGATGTTATTATAATCCTAACATTTACCTCTGTTATTGCTTAGTTATTTTGTAGTTTCTTCTTATATTAGAGGTGTGTGTACAGGGGGGAAATGGACAATATGACTTATAATTTCACATTTACTTAAAGAGTGTTAATCTATATTTGATGTTTGATTTGTATCTGTTTTGTATGCAAAAGATACTGGTTTTCTTTTCTTTCATTCTAGAACATATTGGGGGAAGACCACTGTGAGGGTGGTTGATTGTTCAGGGACTCCGATGTGTTGAATGGATTCAGACACTTCAAACAGAACAATACGAATGGACTGAAGGACTCTGAACAAGGACGTATGATACGATATCCAGATTCAACACGTCATCGATACTACAACTGAGAATCAATGCTGCTGAGAAACTACAGTGTTATACATTCTTATGTTTTCTCTTATATATTGCATGAGTAATATTAAAATTGAACTATATTCTCTGTGTGTTAATTGCTAGGAAAATGATGTTTTCTGTTATTGGGTAAATATACTGGGACCTCAGATGTTTTCTTTTTCTTGGTGTTTAGGGATAGAGGGGCTAGGCAGGAAAAGGTCCGTTGGAAGGTGCGATGGGTCGACCAGCCTGACTTTGGACATTTGTTTTGTTTTGATTTGCTGAGGGTTCCATATGTATTTGCTTAAATCATTTCCTTACACAATTTGCTAAAATTCCTAATTTCATTGGTATGGAGTACTATGTATGGTCGCCTAGGCAGAGGGGCCGTGAGAGAATTTTCCCGTCTAGTTTGTTTGATGGATATTTCAGGAAAGATAGCTGCCTGATGGGTTTTTCACTCTCACTTTTACGCTCCATACAGTTGCTTTATTATTACAATTATGTTACAGGACGGATTGTTATTTTTGTCATGATTATACACTTGTATGTTTTATTCTTTTGTTCTTTCGAGACTTTGTGAAGTCTCGAAGGGGGGAAATATGTGGTGTATTTAGTTAACATGGATCATTTTGACACGTGTGTAAAACATAATGACGTGTTTACAGCTAGCGGCGCCTGGTTTCTGGACTCTCAGACTCCCTAAGTGTTATTACAATATGTTACTTGTTAGTTATCTCTTCCTGAGAATGCTCTTTGACCTGTTAGATGGAGAGGTTCCCATCTTCAAGTAGGAAGCATGTTTCGAACTAGATGCCCCTATGTATGATGTCATTTTATCTCAAGTTTTGGGCGTAAACAAGTTCCCTATATGAATGCTTGTCCGGCACCGGTGACTCAGACTTCTGCATTGGCCGAGAACGTCTCCGGGTATACCTAGGTACCCGTCCTGACCTGTAACTTCTGTGTAATAAACCTTATTATACAAGCAAGAACGGTGTCCGCGGAGATTCCTTCATCATCATCTTCAACATCACTGCTGCCTTAAATATACGACAGTTGTCACCACACTGCCTGATAAATCTTAGGGGTAAAGATTTGATGTGTTCATTGAGTAGTATGTTCAATTTTAAACACCGCAGGGCATTAGAGGTAACTGGAGTCTAAATAACATCTGCATTTGTTAGATAGAGAAAGGGGGATTTGACACTAGCATATCAATGGGAGGTCTAGACTCTTTTCTACTCTCTGGAAGTAACACCCTCTTGCGAAAGGCAGAGGCAGAGAGACTTCAGACAAATGTGAACATAGATGTTATTTTACTCAGAGAAGCGAACTATTAAGTAAGAGCAAACTAAGTTTAAGAAGGTTAAAGAGGATGTGAATTAAAGAAAGGATAAAGTAAGTTGGTTGTATTGAGATAGTAAACACTGTGTTGTCTTAGTAGTTTTGATAGACTCATTGGCTAAAGATTTGTTAAAATATCAACTTTTGATTATAATACTACTGGAGGGGAAAAGACATTTAATACCAATAAGATATTTTAAAGAGGGTTAAAGGTTAATCGCAAACGATTTTCCACAGTGATAAATGAAATTAGGAGTGTTGAACTCATTCCTGAATGTTGTAAATCTTTTGATAAAATGTATTAAGATTTTTAGTTTTGGTGTAAACATTAATGATATTCCTGAGTTGAAACAGGTACCGTCATGTTTGTGGACTGGGCACAAATATGTTTTGGGTCTGATCAAGGGATAAGACTCAAATAGAAAAGAATATCTGAATCCTCGTATGGAATATGTAAAGATTGTCTGTTAACACACTACTTTTTTTCCTGTAAGGAAAAACAAAGGAAGCAGAGCTTCAAACAATGTCTTAGAGCTGCAACAACTGTTGAGAGAGCTGTGATATTTGATGTGTAATATGTGACGCTGTGATATGACTTTACTGGTGCCAATATGCTGATAGGATGATTTTGCTTGAGCAAAATACCTCCCACCTTTTAACAACCAGGTGGCTCAGATATGGGACAGTATTGCCTTAGATGATAGACATCACTATTTAGAGATGCAATGTTTTTAACTATGCGACTCTCTTCCCTACATCAGTAGGGAGAGCCACATGATTGCGTAGCAGTTTTCTTAACTAAAGAAAAAAAAAAGTTTTTTTCTCCTAGATTAGATTTAGATTTAAAAGATAAACAGCTAATTATGCAGAAGTGATAGTTGTTTGGTGATAAGTTCAGCATCAAAGGATGCAGCAACTGAGATAACCAAGTGGGTTTACGACTGTGTGATACAATAGAGGCTAAACCACTCCCATCACACTATTGTGCATTGACTGAAGAATGCAAATATGCTAGTGACAAGAGTGTCAAGAGCAACACTAATAGCAGGTTTGCATGGGGGTGGCATGTGATTTTGGCCGAGTTGATTGAATAGGAGATTCATGAACCTATTTCACTTCACACTTTCATCTGTGTGCTGATAGATGCTGTGTTATCATGCAAACTGCATGCAGTCTGCAAATGAGGAGAGCGTATTAAAGATTTTTAATGATTAACTTAATGTAGGTTATAGGAGCTATAAACCAGGGTCAATCACAATTAAATTTTTTTTTTTTTAAGAATACAGATTTAATTTACTAAGTTTAAGAAGTAAACTGTTTGGTGGATAACAGTTTGTTTGGTGGCTGACAGACGTTTGATGTGGGTCACATGGATGATATTGTTTAACCTATGTATGTTTCTTCATTAGTTTGAATTGACACATGACTGTAGTCAGTGTGTCAAAAGGGAGGAATATAGATATAGATGTATTGGGTGTACAAAAACAACACTCTAAACAATACTCAATAAAACTTTTTTTATCTGAGTCGCGTAATTGAATTACAATGAAAATAGGTAAAGAAATCCAGATTCCACAAAGTGAACAATCCACCACCAAACAAACAGTTTGATCATTTATAGAGGAATTTGATAACGATTAAATTGAATTAAGTAAGCTAAATAAATAAATACTGTCTTGTTCTTGTTGACATGTATGCTATGCAAGTAGAAGCTTTCCCCACATCTAGACAGGATTCTTCAGCAGTGACGCAGACACTGCTCGGAGAACTCATTCCACGTTGGGAAATTCCAAAAAGATGTCCACTGATAATGGTACACCATTTGTAAGCACAGCTTTAAGGATGCTGGTGAGTATGGGTATCGACACGAGGCAACATCGTGCCTATCATCCCGCCAGTGGCGGGGCAGTGGAAAGAAACAAACAGTGGAAGGAGACAACAGCACATTGAAAAACGAACTGGTAGATATTGTGTAAACCTGTCCCCTGTACTCTTTAAAATCCACAGGCAGGTGATGGACTCCCTACCGAAATCCATAGACAGGGAAACTGCATGATCTGAGACCAGGAGACTAGATTGTGGTGAAGGACGTGAGAAGGAAACCAGGAGAGCACGTCGATGGAACGAGTGCAAACCAAGTGCCTCTCACCACACAGACGGAAGTGAAGGTCAACCTGGAGACAAGCAAGCCATTGAAGGACGATTTCCGAAGCCACGAGTGGATTCTACAGGACGGAGCGTGCGTTGTGTCAGTGTGCGAGCCTTCAGCCTTCAATTGTTTCGTGTTTGCAAGCAAGGAGAGGTGTGGAAATGATTAGGGCCACACGTCTCTAATCTCAAGAAGAGGCAACACTTTGAAGAGGGGGTTGGCGAGGGGCACTGCTGATACAATAGCGCCAAAGGGGGAAAACAACGACACCTGATGGGACAACTAGGATGCAGTTCGAGGGAAAAGATGGTTTCCCTGTTCATGAACACCGTCATCGTCGTCCTGCCACCAATAATATGGCATGTGAAACCTTGGCAGGAAGAAAAACACGAAATATAACCTGAGCATCAAAGTCAGAACAAAAGGAGAACTCATGTTCGACTTCCCTGATGAACTGACAAAGCCTGGAGAATGCATGGTTTGAGACTATGAAAACATCAGAGACCCAAGCTCACTTACAGATTCAACTCATTGTGTGCAATCAATAGATGAGAGTTCCACAGTGTGAGTGTCTCCAGATGAAAGGTTTTGGAGGACTTGCCCCGGGGGGGGGAGCACTGTGAAGAACACACACAAACAGATGAGTTTGCTCGGGAGATGGAAGATTAACATCTTTAGAGGGGGGCTGGGTTTTCAACTCTTTCTCCCACTGTCTAGGGTCAGGAATGACTCTGCATCACAGGATGGCTTTGAGAAAAGATGCTAGCCAAGAAGGTGTTTGTCACATAATCAGGACGAATTGTGACACATACACAGTGAACATTTTTGACAATATGATGCATATCGTTTCAAATTTTAAATGACCTATTGTCCAGAGAAAGAACAAGGACACTCAGATTCCTGAAGGGCGGAATTGATGGTCACGCCTACTTTTGAATGATTGCAAACTATGTTATTGAAGTTTGTTGAAACCTATTTGGATTTTCATGTGTGTACTAGTGTTGTTGAACTGTTGTATTGTCTTTTGAGTTTAAGACTATGGTTATTTCCTTAATCAAGTCTATGATTGGACGATATGTTCAACTTCCTGAAACTCATCTATCCTGGATGCTTCCCTTTCAGGATGATGAGATGGTATAAAGATGTATAAAGGATATTGAGCCTTTTAGGCTCAAAGGGGGAATTGTAATGGCAGATTTTGCATTTGTGTAATGTTTAATAGAAGAACAGATATGTATTTAGAAGAAGTAGATAACAAATGTGTTTTCTGTGACTTAACTACGGGAAGTTGCAGAAGGAAGTGTTTATGGCCCCCACATGTGTGTCTTAGCAAATGCTTCACTGCAGGGGTTTTACTTAGTGTGTCTGATAGAGATGGGTGAGGGGAACTCTGCATTGTATACAGGACTGGGGTCTTTTGATGTTGTAAATCTAGATAAGGGATCTCGGAGACAGTTTGTCTCACACCAGAAGTCACACCAGGGGTCTGGGACGGAGATCTGAGACAGGAACTCTGCCCAACCTGGTCAGACATCAAGAGACTGAAGAATACCTTTTGGCTCCTCGCAGGGAGGGGCTTCTGACTGTATAAGTGAAGTGATTCTCCTGTGCTCTGTGCTCATTCTATACACGTTACACTAGGTGGCTGTGTGGGGTGAGCCCACCTGCAGGTGTTAGAATTGAACTTTCCGAGAGACAATCATTATTAAACAAAAACTGCCACCACACGCTCTGCTGAGATTTTGGGGCCCCTGGGTGTCTCGGGGCCCGAACTGCAATCATCTTTGGACCTGGAACTGGTAGAACTTTGAAAACCTGGCTGTGCCACCAAGGGCCCCAGGGAAGAGTTTGTGCAAAATTTCAGACCTCTAGCTTCTAAGGGGCCCAAACAGTTGCCCTTTTTAGTGTAAATTTCAGCATAGGCCCTTTGTGCAGTCAGCAGTTGGGAAAAAAGATGGAGGTATTTTTGGTACTTCTGGTTGAGGTAGAGGCACCAAATTTTGCATGCACCTCCTGGGTGACAGGTTGACGCTCTGCTGAGATTTTGGGGCCCTGGGTGTCTCGGGGCCGAACTGCCCTTTGTGTTTTCTAGATCACGGCATCATCTTGGACCTGGAACTGTAGAATTGAAGGCTGGCCATCATCCAGGAAATGTCAGTAGGTGATCTGTGGGGCCCGAACTGCACCTTTGTGTTTTCTAGGATCAACTGGCCGCTGGCATCATCTTTGGACCTGGAACTGGTAGAACTTTGAAAACCGGGCTGTGCCATCAAGGTCCACAGGGAAGAGCTCGTGCAAAATTTCAGACCTCTAGCTGCTAAGGGGCCCAGACAGTTGCCCTTTTTAGTGTCCATTCAGCATAGGCCCTTTGTGCAGTCAGCAGTTGGGAAAAAGATGGAGGTATTTTTGGTACTTCTGGTTGAGGTAGAGGCACCAAATTTTGCATGCACCTCCTGGGTGACAGGTTGACGCTCTGCTGAGATTTTGGGGCCCCTGGGTGTCTCGGGGCCCGAACTGCACCTTTGTGTGTTTTAGGATCAACTGGCCGCTGGCATCATCTTTGGACCTGGAACTGGTAGAACTTTGAAAACCGGGCTGTGCCACCAAGGGCCCCAGGGAAGAGCTTGTGCAAAATTTCAGACCTCTAGCTGCTAAGGGGCCCAAACAGTTGCCCTTTTTAGTGTAAATTTCGGCATAGGCCCTTTGTGCTGTCAGCAGTTGGGAAAACGATGGAGGTATTTTTACTTCTGGTTGAGGTAGAGCCACCAGATTTTTCATGCACCTCCTGGGTGCAAGGCTTAAGCTCTGCTGCGAATCTGGGGCCCCTGCATGGTTTGGGGCCCGAACTGCACCTGTGTGGATTTCAGGATCAACTGGCCTCTGGCATCATCTTTGGACCTGTAACTGGCAGAACTTTGAAAACCGGGCTGAGCCACCAAGGGCAGCAGGGGAGAGCTCATCCAAAATTTCAGACCTCTCGCTGCTAAGGGGCCCAGACAGTGGCCCTTTTCAGTGTCCATTCAGTACAGGCCCTCTGTGCAGTCAGCAGCTGAGATAAAAGTTAGAGGTTTTTTTCCTTCTGGTTGAGGTAGAGCCACCAAATTTTCATGCACCTCCTGGGTGCTGGGCTTAAGTTCTGCTGCGAATCTGGGGCCCATGCGTCGTTAGGGGCCCGAACTGCACCTGTGTGGATTTCAGGATCAACTGGCCTCTGGCATCATCTTTTGGACCTGTAACTGGCAGAACTTTGAAAACCGGACTGAGCCACCAAGGGCCGCAGGGGAGAGCTCATCCAAAATGTCAGACCTCTCGCTGCTAAGGGGCCCAGACAGTGGCCCTTTTCAGTGTCCATTCAGTACAGGCTGTCTGTGCAGTCAGCAGCTGAGACAAAGTTTAGAGGTGGTTTTTTTACTTCTGGTTGAGCTAGACCCACCATATTTTTCATGCACCTCCTGGTTGGCGGGCTTAAGCTCTGCTGCGAATATGGGGTCCCTGGGTGGTTTGGGGCCCAGACTGCACCTGTGTGGATTTCAGGATCAACTGGCCTCTGGCATCATCTTTGGAACTGTAAGTGGCAGAACTTTGAAAACCGGGCTGAGCCACCAAGGGCTACAGGGGAGAGCTCATCCAAAATTTCAGACCTGCTGCTAAGGGGCCCAGACAGTGGCCCTTTTCAGTGTCCATTCAGTACAGGCTGTCTGTGCAGTCAGCAGCTGAGACAAAAGTTAGAGGTGTTTTACGGTTGAGGTAGAGCCACCAGATTTTCATGCACCTCCTGGTGCCGGGCTTAAGCTCTGCTGCGAATATGGGGTCCTGGGGGTTGGGTGACTGCCCTTCAGATCACTGCTCTGCATCTCGACCTGACTGCAGAATTTGAAAACCGGGCTGAGCCACCAAGGGCTACAGGAGAGCTCATCCAAAATTTCAGACCTCTCACTGCTAAGGGGCCCAGACAGTGGTCCTTTTCAGTGTCCATTCAGTACAGGCCGTCTGTGCAGTCAGCAGCTGAGACAAAGGTTAGAGGTGTTTTTTTTACTTCTGGTTGAGCTAGAGCCACCAGATTTTTCATGCTCCTCCTAGGTGTCGGGCTTAAGCTCTGCTGCGAATATGGGGTCCCTGGGTGGTTCGGGGCCCAGACTGCACCTGTGTGGATTTCAGGATCAACTGGCCTCTGGCATCATCTTTGGAACTGTAAGTGGCAGAACTTTGAAAACCGGGCTGAGCCACCAAGGGCCTCAGGGGAGACCTCATCCAAAATTTCAGACCTCTCGCTGCTAAGGGGCCCAGACAGTGGCCCTTTTCAGTGTCCATTCAGTACAGGCCCTCTGTGCAGTCAGCAGCTGAGACAAAAGTTAGAGGTGTTTTTTTACTTCTGGTTGAGGTAGAGCCACCAGATTTGTCATGCACATCCTGGGTGCCGGGCTTAAGCTCTGCTGCGAATCTGGGGCCCCTGCATGGTTCGGGGCCCGAACTGCACCTGTGTGGATTTCAGGATCAACTGGCCTCTGGCATCATCTTTGGACCTGTATCTGGCAGAACTTTGAAAACCGGGCTGAGCCACCAAGGGCCGCAGGGGAGAGCTCATCCAAAATTTCAGACCTCTCGGTGCTAAGGGGCCCAGACAGTGGCCCTTTTCAGTGTCCATTCAGTACAGGCCCTCTGTGCAGTCAGCAGCTGAGACAAAAGTTAGAGGTGTTTTTTTACTTCTGGTTGAGGTAGAGCCACCAGATTTTTCATGCACATCCTGGGGGCCGGGCTTAAGCTCTGCTGCGAATCTGTGGCCCCTGCATGGTTCGGGGCCCGAACTGCACCTGTGTGGATTTCAGGATCAACTGGCCTCTGGCATCATCTTTGGACCTGTAACTGGCAGAACTTTGAAAACCGGGCTGAGCCACCAAGGGCCGCAGGGGAGAGCTCATCCAAAATTTCAGAGCTCTCGCTGCTAAGGGGCCCAGACAGTGGTCCTTTTCAGTGTCCATTCAGTACAGGCCGTCTGTGCAGTCAGCAGCTGAGACAAAGGTTAGAGGTGGTTTTTTTACTTCTGGTTGAGCTAGAGCCACCAGATTTTTCATGCACCTCCTGGGTGTCGGGCTTAAGCTCTGCTGCGAATATGGGGTCCCTGGGTGGTTCGGGGCCCAGACTGCACCTGTGTGGATTTCAGGATCAATTGGCCTCTGGCATCATCTTTGGAACTGTAAGTGGCAGAACTTTGAAAACCGGGCTGAGCCACCAAGTGCCGCAGGGGAGAGCTCATCCAAAATTTCAGACCTCTCGCTGCTAAGGGGCCCAGACAGTGGCCCTTTTCAGTGTCCACTCAGTACAGGCTGTCTGTGCAGTCAGCAGCTGAAACAAAAGTTAGAGGTGTTTTTTTTCCTTCTGGTTAAGGTAGAGCCACCAGATTTTTCATGCACCTCCTGGGTGCCGGGCTTAAGCTCTGCTGGGAATATGGGGTCCCTGGGTGGTTCGGGGACTGAACTGCACCTGTGTGGATGTCAGGATCAACTGGCCTCTGGCATCATCTTTGGACCTGTAACTGGCAGAACTTTGAAAACCGGGCTGAGCCACCAAGGGCCGCAGGGGAGAGCTCATCCAAAATTTCTGAGCTCGCTGCTAAGGGGCCCAGACAGTGGTCCTTTTCAGTGTCCATTCAGTACAGGCCGTCTGTGCAGTCAGCAGCTGAGACAAAGGTTAGAGGTGTTTTTTTACTTCTGGGTGAGCTAGAGCCACCAGATTTTGCATGCTCCTCCTGGGTGTCGGGCTTAAGCTCTGCTGCGAATATGGGGTCCCTGGGTGGTTCGGGGCCCAGACTGCACCTGTGTGGATGTCAGGATCAACTGGCCTCTGGCATCATCTTTGGACCTGTAACTGGCAGAACTTTGAAAACCGGGCTGAGCCACCAAGGGCCTCAGGGGAGACCTCATCCAAAATTTCAGACCTCTCGCTGCTAAGGGGCCCACACAGTGGCCCTTTTCAGTGTCCATTCAGTACAGGCCCTCTGTGCAGTCAGCAGCTGAGACAAAAGTTAGAGGTGTTTTTTTTCCTTCTGGTTGAGGTAGAGCCACCAAATTTGTCATGCACCTCCTGGGTGCCGGGCTTAAGCTCTGCTGCGAATCTGGGGTCCCTGGGTGGTTCGGGGCCCAATCTGCACCTGTGTGGATTTCAGGATCAACTGGACTCTGGCATCATCTTTGGACCTGTAACTGGCAGAACTTTGAAAACCGGGCTGAGCCACCAAGGGCCGCAGGGGAGAGCTCATCCAAAATTTCAGACCTCTCGCTGCTAAGGGGCCCAGACAGTGGCCCTTTTCAGTGTCCATTCAGTACAGGCCCTCTGCAGTCAGCAGCTGAGACAAAAGTTAGAGGTGTTTTTTCCTTCTGGTTTAGGTAGAGCCACCAAATTTTCATGCACCTCCTGGGTGCCGGGCTTAAGCTGTGCTGTGAATATGGGGTCCCTGGGTGGTTCGGGCCCAGACTGCACCTGTGTGGATTTCAGGATCAACTGGCCTCTGGCATCATCTTTGGAACTGTAAGTGGCAGAACTTTGAAAACCGGGCTGAGCCACCAAGGGCCGCAGGGGAGAGCTCATCCAAAATTTCAGACCTCTTGCTGCTAAGGGGCCCAGACAGTGGCCCTTTTCAGTATCCATTCAGTACAGGCTGTCTGTGCAGTCAGCAGCTGAGACAACAGTTAGAGGTGTTTTTTTAATTCTGGTTGAGGTAGAGCCACCAGATTTTTCATGCACCTCCTGGGTGCCGGGCTTAAGCTGTGCTGTGAATATGGGGTCCCTGGGTGGTTCGGGGCCTGAACTGCACCTGTGTGGATTTCCGGATCAACTGGCCTCTGGCATCATCTTTGGACCTGTAACTGGCAGAACTTTGAAAACTGTGCTGAGCCACCAAGGGCCGCAGGGGAGACCTCATCCAAAATTTCAGACCTCTCGCTGTTAAGGGGCCCAGACAGTGGCCCTTTTCAGTGTCCATTCAGTACAGGCTGTCTGTGCAGTCAGCAGCTGAGACAAAGGTTAGAGGTGGTTTTTTTACTTCTGGTTGAGCTAGAGCCACCAGATTTTTCATGCTCCTCCTGGGTGTCGGGCTTAAGCTCTGCTGCGAATATGGGGTCCCTGGGTGGTTCGGGGGCCCAGACTGCACCTGTGTGGATTTCAGGATCAACTGGCCTCTGGCATCATCTTTGGAACTGTAAGTGGCAGAACTTTGAAAACCGGGCTGAGCCACCAAGGGCCTCAGGGGAGAGCTGTGGTGGCAGTTTCTGTAGAATAATGATACTCTATTGTATAATAATACACACATAACATTGTCTCTCTAGGAAGTTCAACCAAAACACCTGCAGGTGGGCTCACCCCACACAGCCACCTAGTGTGACGTGTACAGAATGAGCACAGAGCACAGGAGAATCACTTCACTTATACAATCAGAAGCCCCTCCCCGCGAGGAGCCAAAAGGTATTCTTCAGCCTCTTATGTCTGACCAGGTTGGGCAGAGTTCCTGTCTCAGATCTTCGTCCCAGACCCCTGGTGTGCCTTTCTGGTGTGAGACAATCTGTCTCCGAGATCCCCTATCAAGATTTACAACATCAAAAGACTCCAGTCCTGTATACAATGCAGAGTTCCCCTCACCCATCTCTATCAGACACACTAAGTAACCCCTGCAGTGAAGCATTTGCTAAGACACACATGTGGGGGCCATAAACACTTATAGTCCCCTCTGCAACTTTTGTAAGTCACAGAAATACATTTGTTATCTACTTCTTCTAAATACATATCTGTTCTTCTATTAAACATTACACAAATGCAAATCTGCCATTACAATTCCCCCTTTGAGTCTAAAAGGCTCAATATCCTTTATACATCTTTATACCATCTCATCATCCTGGAAGGGAAGCATCCAGGATAGATGAGTTTCAGGAAGTTGAACATATTGTCCAATCATAGACTTGATTAAGGAAATAACCATAGTCTTAAACTCAAAAGACAATACAACAGTTCAACAACACTAGTACACACATGAAAATTCAAATAGGTTTCAACAAACTTCAATAACATATTTTGCAATCATTCAAAAGTAGGCGTGACCATCAATTCCGCCCTTCAGGAATCCTTGTCCTTGTTCTTGTTCTTTCTCTGGACAATAGGTCATTTAAAATTTTAAACGATATGCATCATATTGTCAAAAATGTTCACTGTGTATGTGCCACAATTCGTCCTGATTATGTGACAAACACCTTCTTGGCTAGCATCTTTTCTCAAAGCCATCCTGTGATGCAGAGTCATTCCTGACCCTAGACAGTGGGAGAAAGAGTTGAAAACCCAGCCCCCCTCTAAAGATGTTAATCTTCCATCTCCAGAGCAAACTCATCTGTTTGTGTGTGTTCTTCACAGTGCTCCCCCCCGGGGCAAGTCCTCCAAAACCTTTCATCTGGAGACACTCACACTGTGGAACTCTTATCTCTTGATTACACACAATGAGTTGAATCTGTAAGTGAGCTTGGGTCTCTCATGTTTTCATGGTCTCAAACCATGCATTCTCCAGGCTTTGTCAGTTCATCAGGGAAGTCGAACATGAGTTCTCCTTTTGTTCTGACTTTGATGCTCAGGTTATATTTCGTGTTTTTCTTCCTGCCAAGGTTTCACATGCCATATTATTGGTGGCAGGACGACGATGACGGTGTTCATGAACAGGGAAACCATCTTTTCCCTCGAACTGCATCCCAGTCGTCCCATCAGGTGTCGTTGTTTTCCCCCTTCGGCGCTATTGTATCAGCAGTGCCCCTCGCCAACCCCCTCTTCAAAGTGTTGCCTCTTCTTGAGATTAGAGACGTGGTGCCCTAATCATTTCCACACCTCTCCTTGCTTGCAAACACGAAACAATTGAAGGCTGAAGGCTCGCACACTGACACAATGCACGCTCCGTCCTGTAGAATCCACTCGTGGCTCCGGAAATCCTCCTTCAATGGCTTGCATGTCTCCAGGTTGACCTTCACTTCCGTCTGTGTGGTGAGAGGCACTTGGTTTGCACTCGTTCCATCGACGTGCTCTCCTGGTTTCCTCATCACGTCCTTCACCACAATCTAGTCTCCTGGTCTCAGATCAGGCAGTTTCCCTGTCTATGGATTTCGGTAGGGAGTCCATCACCTGCCTGTGGATTTTAAAGAGTACAGGGGACAGGTTTACACAATATCTACCAGTTCGTTTTTTCAATGTGTTGTTGTCTCCTTCCACTGTTTGTTTCTTTCCACTGCCCCGCCACTGGCGGGATGATAGGCACGAACAAGACAGTATTTATTTATTTATCTAACTTACTTAATTCAATTTAATCTTTCTCAAATTCCTCTATAAATGATCAAACTGTTTGTTTGGTGGTGGATTGTTTACTTTGTGGAATCTGGATTTCTTTACCTATTTTCATTGTAATTCAATTACGCGACTCAGATAAAAAAAGTTTTATTGAGTATTGTTTAGAGTGTTGTTTTGTACACCCAATATATCTATATCTATATTCCTCCCTTTTGACACACTGACTACAGTCATGTGTCAATTCAAACTAATGAAGAAACATACATAGGTTAAACAATATCATCCATGTGACCCACATCAAGTCTGTCAGCCACCAAACAAATTGTTATCCACCAAACAGTTTATTCCTTAAACCTAGTGAATTAAATCTGTATTCTTAAAAAAATATTTAATTGCGATTGACCCTTGTTTATAGCTCCTATAACCTACATTAAGTTAATCATTAAAAATCTTTAATATGCTCTCCTCATTTGCAGACTGCATACAGTTTGCATGATAACACAGCATCTATCAGCACACAGATGAAAGTGTGAAGTGAAATAGGTTCATGAATCTCCTATTCAGTCAACTCGGCCAAAATCATTTGCCACCCCCATGCAAACCTGCTATTAGTGTAAATCTTGACACTCTTGTCACTAGCGTATTTGCATTCTTCAGTCAATGCACAATAGTGTGATGGGAGTGGTTTAGCCTCTATTGTATCACACAGTCGTAAACCCACTTGGTTATCTCAGTTGCTGCATCCTTTGATGCTGAACTTATCACCAAACAACTATCACTTCTGCATAATTAGCTGTTTATCTTTTAAATCTAAATCTAAACTAGGAGAAAAAAAACCTTTTTTCTCTTTAGTTAAGAAAACTGCTACGCAATCATGTGGCTATCCCTACCGATGTAGGGAAGAGAGTCGCATAGTTAAAAACATTGCATCTCTAAATAGTGATGTCTATCATCTAAGGCAATACTGTCCCATATCTGAGCCACCTGGTTGTTAAAAGGTGGGAGGTATTTTGCTCAAGCAAAATCATCCTATCAGCATATTGGCACCAGTAAAGTCATATATCACAGCGTCACATATCACACATCAAATATCACAGCTCTCTCAGCAGTTGTCGAAACTCTAAAACATTGTTTGAAGCTCTGCTTCCTTTGTTTTTCCTTACAGGAAAAAAAGTAGTGTGTTAACAGACAATCTTTACATATTCCATACGAGGATTCAGATATTCTTTTCTGGTTGAGTCTTATCCCTTGATCAGACCCAAAACATATTTGTGCCCGGTCCACAAACATGACGGTTCCTGTTTCAACTCAGGAATATCATTAATGTTCACACCAAAACTAAAAATATTAATACATTTTATCAAAGATTTACCACATTCAGGAATGAGTTCAACACTCCTAATTTCATTTATCACTATGGAAAATCGTTTGCGATTAACCTTTAACCCTCTTTAAAAATATCTTATTGGTATTAAATGTCTTTTCCCCTCCAGTAGTATTATAATCAAAAGTTGATATTTTAACAAATCTTTTAGCCAATGAGTCTATCAAAACTACTAAGACAACACAGTGTTTACTATCTCAATACAACCAACTTACTTTATCCTTTCTTTAATTCACATCCTCTATAACCTTCTTAAACTTAATTTGCTCTTACTTAATAGTTCGCTTCTCTGAGTAAAATAACATCTATGTTCACATTTGTCTGAAGTCTCTCTGCCTCTGCCTTTCGCAAGAGGGTGTTACTTCCAGAGAGTAGAAAAGAGTCTAGACCTCCCATTGATATGCTAGTGTCAAATCCCCCTTTCTCTATCAAACAAATGCAGATGTTATTTAGACTCCAGTTACCTCTAATGCCCTGCGGTGTTTAAATTTAACATACCACTCAATGAACACATCAAATCTTTACCCATAAGATTTATCAGGCAGTGTGGTAACACCAAAAATGAATCTTAAAAAATCTCCTTCAACCACCTGATGAAAAATAGCAATTGTACAGTGCATCTCTCTATCACTGTTGTACCTGTTGCTCCAATCATTATGAGATATCCAACATTCATTTTAGGAGTAATATCACACTCTTCACATCTATTAACTGATTCCGGTTCCTGAATCTACAAATATATGTGATGTCTCTACCACTCACTGTGATTTGTGTGTTCGGGCATTAGTTTATACACATCATTGTGAAAATATTTAGCATAAAGTACAGTAGGCCTCTCTCTACTGATCTTCTGATCAAGCTCACAATGGTCAATAGCAATCTTAATCATCTGTTCTATGTCTAACATTAATTCACATGGTGTGTGTGTAACCGTGTTCTTACTTTAGTGACGTGCTTGAAACTCTCTCTCTCCATCTCAGTGTCCTCACCAGATGAATTCCTTCACTGTCCCCAGCTCACCGCTAATCAATCGCACTGTGTGCGCTGCTTCCCAGGGCATTCTCTTGCCCACCTCTTGGTGGAGCTGAGTCCAGATCAGAATCTAGTCGGAGACACTGAGACTGGAGATTATTTCAGTTCCTGCATATTCACTTCAGTTAAACAACATCCATACACTCTTCAATCCAGCACAAATATCCCTACTTTCATTTTTCCTTTTTCTTTGTCCTCTCTACTTCGTTCTTATTCTTTTTATTTCTCTCTTTTCACACGCAGTTTAGTTTTTAGTTACCAAAGATAATTTAAACTCAAACTTCCCATGCTCGGAAAAGACAGTCATCCTCTCTATTTTTAAACCTATTTTCTCAAATAGGTTGTCTCAGCAATTGCGAACCCGACTCTTATTTTATAAATTTAACTCTGGTTTGTTCAGCAGAATACGAAATTTGGAAAATAAAGTTCTGCTTATATGGGAAAAGAACTTAAAAGTCTCTTAATTTAATTTTTTAACCAAATCGTTTCTCTCTCTTAAAAAAAATTATTTTAAGATTTATTATGAGGTTGTTTATTTTTCCTTTTAATATTAGCCTTTAAAAAAAACCAATTATACCCGAAATATATTTAAACATATACTCACCTTTTTCTCCAGTTTGAGGATGCTCACACTCCTCTCTTTTTCTTTTCTCCTCTTTCTCAGCTGAAATCCTCAGCTTAAATACTCAGTTTAGTTTCATCAAATTCTACATGTTTCTTCTTTCACAGTCACACATATCATCAACAAAATTTGTTAAGTTTTAGTTTATTAGTGTTTTAGTGTTAGTAACCTCAAACCTTCAACCAACACCAAAATGCTTTTAACCTTCAACCAACCTTCAAAAAATGCTTTTGTAAGGAACAATAAAAACCATCTCCAATATAATGTTGCCAATTGTAATTACCTCTTGTAATTCCTGATCACTTGGCAAATTTCTCCATTATTGTTCCTACGTTTTTGATTCCTTAATACATTTTAAATACTCTGCCTGATATAATGCCTTAGAGAAATCTCATATCCACACTTCTCTTTAGCACCTCGCATGCAGGTATAAAATGTACTGGAATTATCAGATTTTCAACAGATTGCTGTACTGAGACGATCCGGACCTGGCCTTGGTCCTTCTGTCCCAGCTACACCTCTATTGCAAAATAATAATAATATTACTATATATTAATAATAACTACTAGTCATGAGCCCGACATCAGAGCCCAATCTTATTTATAATATTTTTGACCTTTTCCTAAAGATCGAAACGAAGCTTCATGGATCCTACACCGATTTCCAAAACCTAGCCATGCAGACACGTCTGTCCCTCAATACAATGAATGAGTGAATCTCTTTTTCCTGGATCTTTTCCTAAAGATCATAACATTGGACCTTTTCCTAAAGGTCATAACAAATGTGGATCTTTTCCTAATAGATCACAACATTGGACCTTTTCCTAAAGGTCATAACATTTTAATTTTACTTACCCGAGAGACAATGCTTGTTTTCCAAACCAGGTCCGTTGGATCACCTCAGTGAGTGCACTCCTGGCTCTCAAGCATTCGGCCCTCATTTTGTTGAGGTATGAGTCCCAGACTTTCCTCAGCGTTGAGATCCAGAGTGTCTGCTCACACGAGTGACCCTGCCGACAACGCCAAAATTGTGGTGGCAGTTTCTGTAGAATAATGATACTCTATTGTATAATAATACACACATAACATTGTCTCTCTAGGAAGTTCAACCAAAACACCTGCAGGTGGGCTCACCCCACACAGCCACCTAGTGTGACGTGTATAGAATGAGCACAGAGCACAGGAGAATCACTTCACTTATACAATCAGAAGCCCCTCCCCGCGAGGAGCCAAAAGGTATTCTTCAGTCTCTTATGTCTGACCAGGTTGGGCAGAGTTCCTGTCTCAGATCTTCGTCCCAGACCCCTGGTGTGCCTTTCTGGTGTGAGACAATCTGTCTCCGAGATCCCCTATCAAGATTTACAACATCAAAAGACTCCAGTCCTGTATACAATGCAGAGTTCCCCTCACCCATCTCTATCAGACACACTAAGTAACCCCTGCAGTGAAGCATTTGCTAAGACACACATGTGGGGGCCATAAACACTTATAGTCCCCTCTGCAACTTTTGTAAGTCACAGAAACACATTTGTTATCTATTTCTTCTAAATACATATCTGTTCTTCTATTAAACATTACACAAATGCAAATCTGCCATTACAGAGCTCATCCAAAATTTCAGACCTCTCGCTGGTAAGGGGCCCAGACAGTGGCCCTTTTCAGTGTCCACTCAGTACAGGCTGTCTGTGCAGTCAGCAGCTGAAACAAAAGTTAGAGGTGTTTTTTTTCCTTCTGGTTGAGGTAGAGCCACCAGATTTTTCATGCACCTCCTGGGTGCCGGGCTTAAGCTCTGCTGGGAATATGGGGTCCCTGGGTGGTTCGGGGCCTGAACTGCACCTGTGTGGATTTCAGGATCAACTGGCCTCTGGCATCATCTTTGGACCTGTAACTGGCAGAACTTTGAAAACCGGGCTGAGCCACCAAGGGCCGCAGGGAGAGCTCATCCAAAATTTCAGACCTCTCGCTGCTAAGGGGCCCAGACAGTGGCCCTTTTCAGTGTCCATTCAGTACAGGCCCTCTGTGCATTCAGCAGCTGAGACAAAAGTTAGAGGTGTTTTTGCTTCCGGTTGAGGTAGAGCCACCAGAGTTGTTATGCACCTCCTGGATGCCGGGCTTAAGCTCTGCTGCGAATATGGGGTCCCTAGATGGTTCGGGGCCCGAACTGCACCTGTGTGGATTTCAGGATCAACTGGCCTCTGGCATCATCTTTGGACCTGTAACTGGCAGAACTTTGAAAACCGGGCTGAGCCACCAAGGGCCGCAGGGGAGAGCTCATCCAAAATTTCAGACCTCTCGCTGCTAAGGGGCCCAGACAGTGGCCCTTTTCAGTGTCCATTCAGTACAGGCCCTCTGTGCAGTCAGCAGCTGAGACAAAAGTTAGAGGTGTTTTTTTTCCTTCTGGTTGAGGTAGAGCCACCAAATTTTTCATGCACCTCCTGGGTGCCGGGCTTAAGCTCTGCTGCGAATATGGGGTCCCTGGGTGGTTCGGGGCCCGAACTGCACCTGTGTGGATTTCAGGATCAACTGGCCTCTGGCATCATCTTTAGACCTGTAACTGGCAGAACTTTGAAAACCGGGCTGAGCCACCAAGGGCCGCAGGGAGAGCTCATCCAAAATATCAGACCTCTCGCTGCTAAGGGGCCCAGACAGTGGCCCTTTTCAGTGTCCATTCAGTACAGGCCCTCTGTGCAGTCAGCAGCTGAGACAAAAGTTAGAGGTGTTTTTTTTCCTTCTGGTTGAGGTAGAGCCACCAAATTTTCATGCACCTCCTGGGTGCCGGGCTTAAGCTCTGCTGCGAATCTGGGGCCCCTGCATGGTTCGGGGCCCGAACTGCACCTGTGTGGATTTCAGGATCAACTGGCCTCTGGCATCATCTTTGGACCTGTAACTGGCAGAACTTTGAAAACCGGGCTGAGCCACCAAGGGCCGCAGGGAGAGCTCATCCAAAAGTTCAGAGCTCTCGCTGCTAAGGGGCCCAGACAGTGGTCCTTTTCAGTGTCCATTCAGTACAGGCCGTCTGTGCAGTCAGCAGCTGAGACAAAGGTTAGAGGTGTTTTTTTTACTTCTGGTTGAGCTAGAGCCACCATATTTTTCATGCACCTCCTGGGTGTCGGGCTTAAGCTCTGCTGCGAATATGGGGTCCCTGGGTGGTTCGGGGCCCAGACTGCACCTGTGTGGATTTCAGTATCAACTGGCCTCTGGCATCATCTTTGGAACTGTAAGTGGCAGAACTTTGAAAACCGGGCTGAGCCACCAAGGGCCGCAGGGGAGAGCTCATCCAAAATTTCCGACCTCTCGCTGGTAAGGGGCCCAGACAGTGGCCCTTTTCAGTGTCCACTCAGTACAGGCTGTCTGTGCAGTCAGCAGCTGAAACAAAAGTTAGAGGTGTTTTTTTTCCTTCTGGTTGAGGTAGAGCCACCAGATTTTTCATGCACCTCCTGGGTGCCGGGCTTAAGCTCTGCTGCGAATATGGGGTCCCTGGATGGTTCGGGGGCCTGAACTGCACCTGTGTGGATTTCCGGATCAACTGGCCTCTGGCATCATCTTTGGACCTGTAACTGGCAGAACTTTGAAAACCGGGCTGAGCCAACAAGGGCCGCAGGGGAGAGATCATCCAAAATTTCAGACCTCTCGCTGCTAAGGGGCCCAGACAGTGGCCCTTTTCAGTGTCCATTCAGTACAGGCCCTCTGTGCATTCAGCAGCTGAGACAACAGTTAGAGGTGTTTTTACTTCTGGTTGAGGTAGAGCCACCAGATTTTTCATGCACATCCTGGGTGCCGGGCTTAAGCTCTGCTGCGAATCTGGGGCCCCTGCATGGTTCGGGGCCCGAACTGCACCTGTGTGGATTTCAGGATCAACTGGCCTCTGGCATCATCTTTGGACCTGTAACTGGCAGAACTTTGAAAACCGGGCTGAGCCACCAAGGGCCGCAGGGAGAGCTCATCCAAAATTTCAGACCTCTCGCTGCTAAGGGGCCCAGACAGTGGCCCTTTTCAGTGTCCATTCAGTACAGGCCCTCTGTGCAGTCAGCAGCTGAGACAAAAGTTAGAGGTGTTTTTTTACTTCTGGTTGAGGTAGAGCCACCAGATTTTTCATGCACCTCCTGGGTGCCGGGCTTAAGCTCTGCTGCGAATATGGGGTCCCTGGGTGGTTCGGGGCCCAAACTGCACCTGTGTGGATTTCAGGATCAACTGGACTCTGGCATCATCTTTGGAACTGTAACTGGCAGAACTTTGAAAACCGGGCTGAGCCACCAAGGGCCGCAGGGGAGAGCTCATCCAAAATTTCAGACCTCTCGCTGCTAAGGGGCCCAGACAGTGGCCCTTTTCATTGTCCATTCAGTACAGGCTGTCTGTGCAGTCAGCAGCTGAGACAAAAGTTAGAGGTGTTTTTACTTCTGGTTGAGGTAGAGCCACCAGATTTTTCATGCACATCCTGGGTGCCGGGCTTAAGCTCTGCTGCGAATATGGGGTCCCTGGATGGTTCGGGGCCCGAACTGCACCTGTGTGGATTTCAGGATCAACTGGCCTCTGGCATCATCTTTGGACCTGTAACTGGCAGAACTTTGAAAACCGGGCTGAGCCACCAAGGGCCGCAGGGGAGAGCTCATCCAAAATTTCAGACCTCTCGCTGCTAAGGGGCCCAGACAGTGGCCCTTTTCAATGTCCATTCAGTACAGGCTGTCTGTGCAGTCAGCAGCTGAGACAAAAGTTAGAGGTGTTTTTTTTACTTCTGGTTGAGGTAGAGCCACCAGATTTTTCATGCACCTCCTGGGTGCCGGGCTTAAGCTCTGCTGCGAATATGGGGTCCCTGGGTGGTTCGGGGCCCAAACTGCACCTGTGTGGATTTCAGGATCAACTGGCCTCTGGCATCATCTTTGGAATTGTAAGTGGCAGAACTTTGAAAACCGGGCTGAGCCACCAAGGGCCTCAGGAGACCTCATCCAAAATTTCAGACCTCTCGCTGTTAAGGGGCCCAGACAGTGGCCCTTTTCAGTGTCCATTCAGTACAGGCCATCTGTGCAGTCAGCAGCTGAGACAAAGGTTAGAGGTGTTTTTTTTTCTTCTGGTTGAGGTAGAGCCACCAGATTTTTCATGCACCTCCTGGGTGCCAGGCTTAAGCTCTGCTGCAAATATGGGGTCCCTGGGTGGTTCGGGGCCCAGACTGCACCTGTGTGGATTTCAGGATCAACTGGCCTCTGGCATCATCTTTGGAACTGTAAGTGGCAGAACTTTGAAAACCGGGCTGAGCCACCAAGGGCCGCAGGGAGAACTCATCCAAAATTTCAGACCTCTCGCTGCTAAGGGGCCCAGACAGTGGTCCTTTTCAGTGTCCATTCAGTACAGGCCGTCTGTGCAGTCAGCAGCTGAGACAAAGGTTAGAGGTGTTTTTTTTACTTCTGGTTGAGCTAGAGCCACCAGATTTTTCATGCACCTCTTGGGTGGCGGGCTTAAGCTCTGCTGCGAATATGGGGTGCCTGGTTGGTTCGGGGCCCAGACTGCACCTGTGTGGATTTCAGGATCAACTGGCCTCTGGCATCATCTTTGGAACTGTAACTGGCAGAACTTTGAAAACCGGGCTGAGCCACCAAGGGCCGCAGGGGAGAGCTCATCCAAAATTTCAGACCTCTCGCTGCTAAGGGGCCCAGACAGTGGCCCTTTTCAGTGTCCATTCAGTACAGGCCGTCTGTGCAGTCAGCAGCTGAGACAACAGTTAGAGTTTTTTTTACTTCTGGTTGAGTTAGAGCCACCAGATTTTTCATGCACCTCCTGGGTGCCGGGCTTAAGCTCTGCTGCGATAATGGGTCCCTGGGTGGTTCGGGGCCCAAACTGCACCTGTGTGGATTTCAGGATCAACTGGACTCTGGCATCATCTTTGGAACTGTAACTGGCAGAACTTTGAAAACCGGGCTGAGCCACCAAGGGCCGCAGGGGAGAGCTCATCCAAAATTTCAGACCTCTCGCTGCTAAGGGGCCCAGACAGTGGCCCTTTTCAGTGTCCATTCAGTACAGGCCGTCTGTGCAGTCAGCAGCTGAGACAAAAGTTAGAGGTGTTTTTTACTTCTGGTTGAGGTAGAGCCACCAGATTTTTCATGCACCTCCTGGGTGCCGGGCTTAAGCTCTGCTGCGAATATGGGGTCCCTGGGTGGTTCGGGGCCCAAACTGCACCTGTGTGGATTTCAGGATCAACTGGCCTCTGGCATCATCTTTGGACCTGTAACTGGCAGAACTTTGAAAACCGGGCTGAGCCACCAAGGGCCGCAGGGGAGAGCTCATCCAAAATTTCAGACCTCTCGCTGCTAAGGGGCCCAGACAGTGGCCCTTTTCAGTGTCCATTCAGTACAGGCCCTCTGTGCATTCAGCAGCTGAGACAAAGGTTAGAGGTGTTTTTTCTTCTGGTTGAGGTAGAGCCACCAGATTTTTCATGCACCTCCTGGGTGCCGGGCTTAAGCTCTGCTGCGAATATGGGGCCCCTGGGTGGTTCGGGGCCCAAACTGCACCTGTGTGGATTTCAGGATCAACTGGCCTCTGGCATCATCTTTGGACCTGTAACTGGCAGAACTTTGAAAACCGGGCTGAGCCACCAAGGGCCGCAGGGAGAGCTCATCCAAAATTTCAGACCTCTCGCTGCTAAGGGGCCCAGACAGTGGCCCTTTTCAGTGTCCATTCAGTACAGGCCATCTGTGCAGTCAGCAGCTGAGACAAAAGTTAGAGGTGTTTTTTTTACTTCTGGTTGAGGTAGAGCCACCAGATTTTTCATGCACCTCCTGGGTGCCAGGCTTAAGCTCTGCTGCGAATATGGGGTCCCTGGGTGGTTCGGGGCCCAAACTGCACCTGTGTGGATTTCAGGATCAACTGGACTCTGGCATCATCTTTGGAACTGTAACTGGCAGAACTTTGAAAACCGGGCTGAGCCACCAAGGGCCGCAGGGGAGAGCTCATCCAAAATTTCAGACCTCTCGCTGCTAAGGGGCCCAGACAGTGGCCCTTTTCAGTGTCCATTCAGTACAGGCCCTCTGTGCAGTCAGCAGCTGAGACAAAAGTTAGAGGTGTTTTTTTTACTTCTGGTTGAGGTAGAGCCACCAGATTTTTCATGCACCTCCTGAGTGCCGGGCTTAAGCTCTGCTGCAAATATGGGGTCCCTGGGTGGTTCGGGGCCGAAACTGCACCTGTGTGGATTTCAGGATCAACTGGCCTCTGGCATCATCTTTGGAACTGTAACTGGCAGAACTTTGAAAACCGGGCTGAGCCACCAAGGGCAGCAGGGGAGAGCTCATCCAAAATTTCAGACCTCTCGCTGCTAAGGGGCCCAGACAGTGGCCCTTTTCAGTGTCCATTCAGTACAGGCCCTCTGTGCAGTCAGCAGCTGAGACAAAAGTTAGAGGTGTTTTTTTTCCTTCTGGTTGAGGTAGAGCCACCAAATTTTCATGCACCTCCTGGGTGCCGGGCTTAAGCTCTGCTGCGAATATGGGGTCCCTGGGTGGTTCGGGGCCCGAACTGCACCTGTGTGGATTTCAGGATCAACTGGCCTCTGGCATCATCTTTGGACCTGTAACTGGCAGAACTTTGAAAACCGGGCTGAGCCACCAAGGGCCGCAGGGGAGAGCTCATCCAAAATTTCAGACCTCTCGCTGCTAAGGGGCCCAGACAGTGGCCCTTTTCAGTGTCCATTCAGTACAGGCCCTCTGTGCAGTCAGCAGCTGAGACAAAGGTTAGAGGTGGTTTTTTCTTCTGGTTGAGGTAGAGCCACCAGATTTTTCATGCACCTCCTGGGTGCCAGGCTTAAGCTCTGCTGCAAGTATGGGGTCCCTGGGTGGT
This sequence comes from Hippoglossus stenolepis, assembly GCF_022539355.2. Classification (NCBI taxonomy): domain Eukaryota; kingdom Metazoa; phylum Chordata; class Actinopteri; order Pleuronectiformes; family Pleuronectidae; genus Hippoglossus; species Hippoglossus stenolepis. The sequence continues at coordinate 16,601,969 of NC_061505.1, read as the reverse complement.
TCGGGGCCCAGACTGCACCTGTGTGGATTTCAGGATCAACTGGCCTCTGGCATCATCTTTGGAACTGTAAGTGGCAGAACTTTGAAAACCGGGCTGAGCCACCAAGGGCTGCAGGGGAGAACTCATCCAAAATTTCAGACCTCTCGCTGCTAAGGGGCCCAGACAGTGGCCCTTTTCAGTGTCCATTCAGTACAGGCCCTCTGTGCAGTCAGCAGCTGAGACAAAAGTTAGAGGTGTTTTTTTACTTCTGGTTGAGGTAGAGCCACCAGATTTTTCATGCACATCCTGGGTGCCGGGCTTAAGCTCTGCTGCGAATCTGGGGCCCCTCGTGGTTCGGGGCCCGAACTGCACCTGTGTGGATTTCAGGATCAACTGGCCTCTGGCATCATCTTTGGACCTGTAACTGGCAGAACTTTGAAAACCGGGCTGAGCCACCAAGGGCCGCAGGGAGAGCTCATCCAAAATTTCAGACCTCTCGCTGCTAAGGGGCCCAGACAGTGGCCCTTTTCAGTGTCCATTCAGTACAGGCCCTCTGTGCAGTCAGCAGCTGAGACAAAAGTTAGAGGTGTTTTTTTACTTCTGGTTGAGGTAGAGCCACCAGATTTTTCATGCACCTCCTGGGTGCCGGGCTTAAGCTCTGCTGCGAATATGGGGTCCCTGCGTGGTTCGGGGCCCGAACTGCACCTGTGTGGATTTCAGGATCAACTGGACTCTGGCATCATCTTTGGACCTGTAACTGGCAGAACTTTGAAAACCGGGCTGAGCCACCAAGGGCCGCGGGAGAGCTCATCCAAAATTTCAGACCTCTCGCTGCTAAGGGGCCCAGACAGTGGCCCTTTTCAGTGTCCATTCAGTACAGGCCCTCTGTGCAGTCAGCAGCTGAGACAAAAGTTAGAGGTGTTTTTTTACTTCTGGTTGAGGTAGAGCCACCAGATTTTTCATGCACCTCCTGGGTGCCGGGCTTAAGCTCTGCTGCGAATATGGGGTCCCTGGGTGGTTCGGGGCCCAAACTGCACCTGTGTGGATTTCAGGATCAACTGGACTCTGGCATCATCTTTGGAACTGTAACTGGCAGAACTTTGAAAACCGGGCTGAGCCACCAAGGGCAGCAGGGGAGAGCTCATCCAAAATTTCAGACCTCTCGCTGCTAAGGGGCCCAGACAGTGGCCCTTTTCAGTGTCCATTCAGTACAGGCCCTCTGTGCAGTCAGCAGCTGAGACAAAGTTAGAGGTGTTTTTTCTTCTGGTTGAGCTAGAGCCACCAGATTTTCATCACCTCCTGGGTGTCAGGCTTAAGCTCTGCTGCGAATATGGGGTCCCTGGGTGGTTCGGGGCCCAGACTGCACCTGTGTGGATTTCAGGATCAACTGGCCTCTGGCATCATCTTTGGAACTGTAAGTGGCAGAACTTTGAAAACCGGGCTGAGCCACCAAGGGCCGCAGGGGAGAGCTCATCCAAAATTTCAGACCTCTCGCTGTTAAGGGGCCCAGACAGTGGCCCTTTTCAGTGTCCATTCAGTACAGGCCCTCTGTGCAGTCAGCAGCTGAGACAAAAGTTAGAGGTGTTTTTTACTTCTGGTTGAGGTAGAGCCACCAGATTTTTCATGCACCTCCTGGGTGCCGGGCTTAAGCTCTGCTGCGAATATGGGGTCCCTGGGTGGTTCGGGGCCCAGACTGCACCTGTGTGGATTTCAGGATCAACTGGCCTCTGGCATCATCTTTGGAACTGTAAGTGGCAGAACTTTGAAAACCGTGCTGAGCCACCAAGGGCCGCAGGGGAGACCTCATCCAAAATTTCAGACCTCTCGCTGTTAAGGGGCCCAGACAGTGGCCCTTTTCAGTGTCCATTCAGTACAGGCCATCTGTGCAGTCAGCAGCTGAGACAAAGGTTAGAGGTGTTTTTTCTTCTGGTTGAGGTAGAGCCACCAGATTTTTCATGCACCTCCTGGGTGCCAGGCTTAAGCTCTGCTGCAAATATGGGGTCCCTGGGTGGTTCGGGGCCCAGACTGCACCTGTGTGGATTTCAGGATCAACTGGCCTCTGGCATCATCTTTGGAACTGTAAGTGGCAGAACTTTGAAAACCGGGCTGAGCCACCAAGGGCCGCAGGGGAGAACTCATCCAAAATTTCAGACCTCTCGCTGTTAAGGGGCCCAGACAGTGGCCCTTTTCAGTGTCCATTCAGTACAGGCCATCTGTGCAGTCAGCAGCTGAGACAAAGGTTAGAGGTGTTTTTTTTTCTTCTGGTTGAGGTAGAGCCACCAGATTTTTCATGCACCTCCTGGGTGCCAGGCTTAAGCTCTGCTGCGAATATGGGGTCCCTGGGTGGTTCGGGCCCAAACTGCACCTGTGTGGATTTCAGGATCAACTGGCCTCTGGCATCATCTTTGGACCTGTAACTGGCAGAACTTTGAAAACCGGGCTGAGCCACCAAGGGCCGCAGGGGAGAGCTCATCCAAAATTTCAGACTCTCGCTGCTAAGGGGCCCAGACAGTGGCCCTTTTCAGTGTCCATTCAGTACAGGCCCTCTGTGCAGTCAGCAGCTGAGACAAAAGTTAGAGGTGTTTTTTTACTTCTGGTTGAGGTAGAGCCACCAGATTTTTCATGCACATCCTGGGTGCCAGGCTTAAGCTCTGCTGCAAATCTGGGGTTCCTGCGTGGCTCGGGGCCCGAACTGCACCTGTGTGGATTTCAGGATCAACTGGCCTCTGGCATCATCTTTGGACCTGTAACTGGCAGAACTTTGAAAACCGGGCTGAGCAACAAAGGGCCGCGAGGAGAGCTCATCCAAAATTCAGACCTCTCGCTGCTAAGGGGCCCAGACAGTGGCCCTTTTCAGTGTCCATTCAGTACAGGCCGTCTGTGCAGTCAGCAGCTGAGACAAAAGTTAGAGGTGTTTTTTTACTTCTGGTTGAGGTAGAGCCACCAGATTTTTCATGCACATCCTGGGTGCCAGGCTTAAGCTCTGCTGCGAATCTGGGGTCCCTGGGTGGTTCGGGGCCCGAACTGCACCTGTGTGGATTTCAGGATCAACTGGCCTCTGGCATCATCTTTGGACCTGTAACTGGCAGAACTTTGAAAACCGGGCTGAGCCACCAAGGGCCACAGGGGAGAGCTCATCCAAAATTTCAGACCTCTCGCTGCTAAGGGGCCCAGACAGTGGCCCTTTTCAGTGTCCATTCAGTACAGGCCCTCTGTGCAGTCAGCAGCTGAGACAAAAGTTAGAGGTGTTTTTACTTCTGGTTGAGGTAGAGCCACCAGATTTTCATGCACATCCTGGGTGCCGGGCTTAAGCTCTGCTGCGAATCTGGGGTCCCTGGGTGGTTCGGGGCCCAAACTGCACCTGTGTGGATTTCAGGATCAACTGGCCTCTGGCATCATCTTTGGACCTGTAACTGGCAGAACTTTGAAAACCGGGCTGAGCCACCAAGGGCCGCAGGGGAGAGCTCATCCAAAATTTCAGACCTCTCGCTGCTAAGGGGCCCAGACAGTGGCCCTTTTCAGTGTCCATTCAGTACAGGCCGTCTGTGCAGTCAGCAGCTGAGACAAAAGTTAGAGGTGTTTTTTACTTCTGGTTGAGGTAGAGCCACCAGATTTTTCATGCACATCCTGGGTGCCGGGCTTAAGCTCTGCTGCGAATCTGGGGCCCCTGGGTGGTTCGGGCCCGAACTGCACCTGTGTGGATTTCAGGATCAACTGGCCTCTGGCATCATCTTTGGACCTGTAACTGGCAGAACTTTGAAAACCGGGCTGAGCCACCAAGGGCCGCAGGGGAGAGCTCATCCAAAATTTCAGACCTCTCGCTGCTAAGGGGCCCAGACAGTGGCCCTTTTCAGTGTCCATTCAGTACAGGCCGTCTGTGCAGTCAGCAGCTGAGACAAAAGTTAGAGGTGTTTTTTTACTTCTGGTTGAGCTAGAGCCACCAGATTTTTCATGCACCTCCTGGGTGCCGGGCTTAAGCTCTGCTGCGAATATGGGGTCCCTGGGTGGTTCGGGGCCCAAACTGCACCTGTGTGGATTTCAGGATCAACTGGCCTCTGGCATCATCTTTGGACCTGTAACTGGCAGAACTTTGAAAACCGGGCTGAGCCACCAAGGGCCGCAGGGGAGAGCCTCATCCAAAATTTCAGACCTCTCGCTGCTAAGGGGCCCAGACAGTGGCCCTTTTCAGTGTCCATTCAGTACAGGCCGTCTGTGCAGTCAGCAGCTGAGACAAAAGTTAGAGGTGTTTTTTTTACTTCTGGTTGAGGTAGAGCCACCAGATTTTTCATGCACCTCCTGGGTGTCGGGCTTAAGCTCTGCTGCGAATATGGGGTCCCTGGTGGTTCGGGGCCCAGACTGCACCTGTGTGGATTTCAGGATCAACTGGCCTCTGGCATCATCTTTGGAACTGTAAGTGGCAGAACTTTAAAACCGGGCTGAGCCACCAAGGGCCGCAGGGGAGAGCACATCCAAAATTTCAGACCTCTACCTGGTCGGGGTCTCGGGCTAGCAGGCCCCTTTGCAGTGACTTTCAACAGGCCCCACATTTTATTGAGGTGCGTTTATACTTACAGTTGAGCTAGAGCCACCAAAGTTTATGTGCACCTTCTGGATGCCTGGCTGAAGCTCCGCTGAATGTTTGGGGCTCCCTGGGTGCTTGGGCCTGGAACGGTGGACCCCGGGTGCAGAAAAGGTTGTCGGCTATATCTCCGGCCCTGTAATTGGCAGAGCTTTGAAAACCAGGCTGCGCCATCGGAGTCACCAGGGTAGAGGTTGTACAAAATTTCAGACCTCTGGGCCAACAGGAAAGACCCCAAAATGGGCCCTAAATTCAGGGGGGGTAGGCAATGCAAATAGATGAGAATATGGAATTTTTTGATGATGACACCTTCTGAGTAACATTTCTGAGGCCTCTTCAACTATACAAGGTCCGATTGATTTGAACCCACTTTTGACTGATAGCTGGCATCCTGCTGAACGTGTGCGTGCTTTTTATTTCCCTCTGAGCCAACAGGAAGGACCCAAAATGGGCCCTAAAATCAGGGGTGTAGGCAATGCAAATAGATGAGAATATGAATTATGATGCAAATATGGGAGGAAGTTTTACCTTCCATCACCTGAAGCATTTAGGGAAGAGGGGACACTGAGGGCACCGTTGTACTCATGTGATCAAGGGCTTTCAGGTGGACTAGATCCCACTGTCTATCCCTAATCGTTGCAGAGTTAGCCCAAACAGCGCCACACTCTAGATGGCACTGACATATGTAATACAACTCTTTGAGAGCTTTCCAACCATGTCTGTCCCAAATCCCTCACTGCTTCTGTCAAAGAGATACAGCCCTTAACGAGGTGCAAAATCTCACAATTTGGCGCCCCCTAGCGCCGCATCAAAATAGACTATGAAATGAAATTCATCAAAAGTTGGAATATGGAATCAAAAACGTTCATTTATAGGCCTGTACTGCCCCCAGTGGCCATATCGAAATTTGGAATTTGGAATTTCGAAAGTTGGAATATGGAAGAAAAAGTTGGAATATGGAATTCCATATTCCCATCTATTCAATGCAAAATTCAAAATTTGGAATGTTGAATTTTGGAAGAGGACTTGGAACCATTCATTGTCTATGTGGAGCGCCTAACCCTAAGCATATCAGTCACTCTCTGGAATTATTGAGCAAAGTCTTTTTATTGAAATTCAAAAATCCACAAATGTACCGATTTGATTGTACACATGTTGGACTTTCTTGTGTAAAATCTCTTAATCTATACAGTAAAAATGTTTGATATTCAGTGTGTGGATATTCAGAGAGGTCCTGAAGACAAGCATATCAGTCACTCTCTGGAATTAATGAGCAAAGTCTTTTTATAGTACTTAAAATATCCAGAAATGAGCTATTTATCAGTCAAAATGTTGGATTTATTTTGTAAAATCTCTTAATTTATACAGTAAAAATGTTTGCTCTTCACTATGTGGATAGTCTGAGAGGTCCTTAACACAAGCATATCAGTCAATCCCGGGAATTATTGAGCAAAGTATTTTTATAGTACTTCAAATATCCTGAAATGTACCGATTTGATCGTACACATTTCTTGTGTAAAATCTCTTAATCTATACAGTAAAAATGTTTGCTCTTCAGTATGTGGATATTCAGAGAGGTCTTGAACACAATCATATCAGTCTCACTCTGGAATTAATGAGCAAAGTCTTTTTTTTTTACTTCAAATATCCAGCAATGTAGCGATTTGATCATACACATGTGGGACTTTACTTTGTAAAATCTCTTAATCTATACAGTTAAAATGTTTGCTCTTCAGTATGTGGATAGTCAGAGAGGTCCTGAACACAAGCATATCAGTCACTCTCTGGAATTATTGAGCAAAGTCTTTTTATAGTACTTCAAAAATCCAGAAATGTACCGATTTGATCATACTCATGTTGGTATTTACTGAGTAAAATCTATGAAGTAAAAATGTTTGCTCTTCAGTATTTCCATATTCAGCGAGGTCCTGAACACATGCATCTCAGTCTCTCTCTGGAATTATTGAGCAAAGTCTTTTTATAGTACTTTAAAATATTCATAAATGTACCGATTTGATCGTACACATGCTGGAATTTCTTGTGTAAAATCTCTTAATCTATACAGTAAAAATGTTTGATATTCAGTATGTGGATATTCAGAGAGGTCCTGAACACAAGCATATCAGTCACTCTCTGGAATTAATGAGCAAAGTATTTTTATAGTACTTCAAATATTCAGAAATGAGCTATTTATCAGTCAAAATGTTGGACTTTATTTTGTAAAATCTCTTAATTTATATCGTAAAAATGTTTGCTCTTCACAACGTGGATAGTCTGAGAGGTCCTTAACACAAGCATATCAGTCTCTGTCTGGAATTATTGAGCAAAGTCTTTTTATAGTACTTCAAAAATCCAGAAATGTACCGATTTGATCATACACATGTTGGACTTTACTGAGTAAAATCTCTTAATCTATATTGTAAAAATGTTTGATATTCAGTATGTGGATATTCAGAGAGGTCTTGAACACAAGCATATCAGTCTCACTCTGGAATTATTGAGCAAAGTCTTTTTTTTTACCTTCAAATATCCAGCAATGTAACGATTTGATCATACACATGTGGGACTTTGCTTTGTAAAATCTCTTAATCTATAGAATAAAAATGTTTGCTCTTCAGTATGTGGATAGTCAGAGAGGTCCTGAACACAAGCATATCAGTCTATCTCTGGAATTATTGAGCAAAGTCTTTTTATAGTACTTTAAAATATCCATAAATGTACCGATTTGATTGTACACGTTGGACTTTACTGAGTAAAATCTCTTAATCTATAGAGTAAAAATGTTTGATATTCAGTATGTGGATAGTCAGAGAGGTCCTGAACACAAGCATATCAGTCAATGGAATTATTGAGCAAAGTCTTTTTATACTACCTAAAATATCCAGAAATTAGCTACTTGAAGCTAATAATGTGTGACTTTTATTTTGTAAAATCTCTTAATTGATACAGTAATAATGCTATTTATAAAAATTACACAGGTAAAATGATGCATACTTCTTGTGAATATAATCCAATCAATTTTATTTTCAATTATGCATTTTGTGCATGCTCCATGTCAACAATTTATTTTGAAAACCGGACGTAGGCACACATGTGTTCTTCCTCTAACTTTGTGTACTCCGTTGCTCGCTTCCCGTTCCCATTCTGGGCAGTTTGAATGCGTTTACCATAAATGTCAGTATATGGGTGCAGTAGAATTTCCGTGTCGGCTGATTTGACCACAGAGATGCGAGTGTCGGCTGGCTTTACCAGTCATAAACTGTGGGAGGAACTCTTCTGCCTGCAGGACTGTGTGTTTCTGTGTGTGTTTGTGTGTCTGCTTGTCTCAGACCCTCTTCACACACGAACTGATAATCACATGTATTTATTATTAATTGATGATTTCGGATCATGACTCCGGATCGTTCAGCTCACTTTAACCCTGATGTCCTTACTGTGCACGTAACGTCTTTTGTTGTGTCTCATAAACTCTAGAGCGAATCAATCAAACACAAAGTAAACATCAGTCCTGTACGTGTCCTAATAACGTGTGATCAGTGATGGTGTTTATTATTAAAGTGTAAAGTGAGCGCAGGCCAGAGGGGGAGTGAGGAGGAAACAGAGACACAGGACGACTGGACCTTTAATGTGCGTCTGTCCTGAACCTGAGCGGTGTTAAAATTATCCAGCGGAGTCCCTGTCCGAGAGAAATGTCCACAGCTCTAGTGCTCAGCTCTGTGCAGGACACAGCATTCAGCGCCTCAGTTATTGCAGCCCAGGTTTAATTCTTTTTCAACATCGTCACTCTGGAGGACACGCTACAGAGAAGTGTCACTTTTGTGGCTTCCACCTCCGACACAATCGTTTCAATTTCTGCTGCAAAATTATTTTTCTCTCTTCTCACTTCAACTTCTCTGTCAAGCACACCACTGGCTTCATGACAAACGGTTGTCCTTATATGGAGAAAGAGAGGCGTGGCAGTATGCTAATTACAGAGAGCGGAAACGTGCGATTTAGACATTACGTTTGACGCACAAATCTGGAATTCATCAATATGTTCTTACCTTAATTTGTTCGTACTCTGCAAACAAATTTAGAACTTCCTCAGACCATGCGTTCACACAAATGATTAAGGCCCGGCTGTCCTAGAAATTTTTACTATAATTGATCGGTCACTCCCAACTATTTCTAGTGCCATGAAATTGCGCATCTGTAGTTGATTTTAACTGTTTATATGGTAGCAACAAAAATATTAGATAAGAGAGCTTATAAAATTATATTATTTATATATAGTTCTGCTTTATCTTGCCAACCCTCAAACCTGTCAAGAGGTGCGTTACAATGACATCCATGCCCACACATGCGCAAATTTCAGCTAAATTCAAAAAAAAAAAATTAAAAGCTCATCTGCATATTTAATCCTTGTGTTGTCCCTGGGTCGGATTGACCCAGAGTGTGTGCGTGTGTGTGTGTGTGTGTGTGTGTGTGTGTGTGTGTGTGTGGGTGCGTGCATGCGTGCATACGTGCGTGCGTGCGTGTGATCATCCGCAAGCCCTGGCCGGTCAGGGTTAGGGTTAGGGTGACCCACGGATTGTCATTCTCCAATTCTCCTGGGGTCATTGAGACCCACGGATTGTCATTCTCGATTTTCCTGAGATCACAATTGGAATCAACTGTATTGTCGAGCAAATTTACCAATTCCCCACCCCCAACGTGTGTGCACGTGTATAGGTATATAAATAGATTACTAACAATAAATCAGGTACAAGTCAGGACACGTCCGTGTGCCGTTCTCCCTGACCAGGTCACGATGTCACGTCAAGCGCGTTTCACCAGAGAACAGGCTCTCCAACAGCTGTTCTCCCAGCAACAATCCTCTGAACCGGAAGAGGACGCGTAAGAGCAAGCCCAAGAAGCGGACCGAGAAGCAGACCGAGAAGCGGACAGAGACGACGAAGACGAAGACGAAGACGAAGATGAAGACGAAGACGAAGACGAAGACGAAGACGAAGACGACGATGACGATGAAGACGACGATGAAGACGATGACGAAGACGACGACAAAGACGACGACGAAGACGACGACAAAGACAACGACGACCCTAACCCCGATGACTGTTTTGGGCCTTTCAGCATCTGGCTTCATTCAAGGCAATCTTTATCCCAGGGATAGTAAATCGAGCAGCAGACCTCCTGTCCAGGACTGGTCCTCCCCCAGGAGAGTGGAGGCTTCATCCAGAAGTTGTATCCCTCTTACAGAGTCGGTTTGGCATGGCTCAGACCGACCTATTTGCGTCAGCAGAGACAACCCACTGCAGGATGTGGTTCTCTCTGAAAGGCCAAGGAGGTCCTGGATGCACTATCTCAAGAATGGCTGGAAGGGTTGTTGTACGCTTTTCCTCCATTCCCTCTGATTCCCCAGGTTCTCAACCGGATCGCCTCAGGCCACTACGAGGTGCTGTTAATAGCCCCCAGGTGGCCAGGGAGGCATTGGTTCCCAACGCTCCTTCGCCTTGTTCACGGTCAACCATGGGCCCTGCCAGTCAGGGCAGACCTCCTCTCACAGGCAGAAGTTCAGATATGGCACCCCAGATCAGACATCCTGCAGCTTTGGGCTTGGCCCCTTCTCAGTACCTCTCTCAGGGGTTAGATGAGGCTGTCCTACTATGGCCAAAAGTGGAGGGTGTTTTCTACATGGTGTCACAACAGACAGGAAAATCCAGCCACTTGTCCTATTGAGCTGGTTCTCCGCTTCCTTCAGTCACTTTTGGACTCGAACAGGGCGCCCAGCACCATTAAGGTATACACTGCTGCAATTTCTTTCTTCCACAAGACAGTGAGAGATGCTACAGTTGGGAGACATCCTTTATTGTCCCAGTTCATTAAAGGAGCATACCGCCTGCGACCAAGCAGGGCTCCCAGGGCTCCATAGTGGTATTACGGTCCCTGATGCAGTCTCCCCATGAAGCCATAGGGCAGTGGTTCTCAAACTTTTTCTGTCATGCCCCACTTTGGAGCTACAATATGTTTCATGCCCCACCCGCTCCCCTGCCCCAACAAAATGATACCAAATGGGCCAAGTTTAACATTTGTATTTACATAACATACACATGAACATTAAATTCACATTACTTTCAGGAATTTCTGATGTGCAAATAAAAAACCTTTTTCAAACTACTTTTTGTGACATTTGTCGCTTTTTTCAAAAAATAGTGCAATAACTTTGCTTAAATTCAACCTAATTGAAGTACTCCATTGGTGACATTTATCACTACATTCCTCCATCAGTCTGTACTTTTTCAAAAATAGAGAAAAAATTAATTCAACTAGGGCTACGTTGTAGCACTAACGGGCCCGAGCACAGGCATTTTGAAGCCTGTTGCGGTTAGTGGAGAGAGCGATCAATGACCAAGCGCACGTCTCTGCGTTGCATGCGTTTTGCGCACTGCGGCAAGGAGTAACGCTTCACTTCCTGCGTCCGTCACGCGATGTCGATCCTTGCCTGCTAATTGCTCATTACGATCCACGCCATCAATTGCACACTGTGAACATTTTATGTAAATTGAATGATAGTTGTAAAACAAAGCTTATTTCCTGTTGCCAGTAGGTGGCACCATCAAGATTCAAGATTCAAGATTCAAGAGTTTAATGTCAAATGCACAACAATTACATTAAGCAGTCGCTGGCAATGAAATGCTTGGGTCACAGGCTCTCTTATTGCAATGCTCCAAATATTTACAAGCAAAACAATATTGTATAAAATAATATAAAATAGAATATCAAAAGTTTAAAATAGAAAATAAAATATATATATCTAAAGGAAAAAAAATGGTGCAATTATGTGCAATAGTGCAAATATGCAAATATGCTAAGGTGCTGGTTTGGAGGAGTTTAAAAGTCTTATGGCCTGGGAGATGAAACTGTCTCTGAGCCTGGTGGTGCGGGCTCTTTTAATGAATCAGTGTAACCGATGGCAACTACAGAGGAACTTCTGTTACTGCTGCTTATTGATTTGTTCTTAACCTCTTTATGATGAAGTAAACGTAATGCATGTGTTTTTTGTGGAGCACTGCATAGGGTAGAGTAATACAAATACTGAAATTATTTAATTATTTTGTGAATAGATATTCTTTCCTTTTCCTAAGTTGTAGGTAATGTAAATCATTGGTGTGGGAAAAGAAATCGCATTGTACATTCTACAATACGTCTGTTCCAGGTGCCAGCTGTTGTTTGAATCTTGCTTCGGCCTTAAAGTATGACATCAGCTTGTCTTCATTACATAGGAGTGGGTGCTGGAGCCAATCCCAGCTGACATTGGACAGAAGGTCGGATACACCTTGGACATGCGGTCAGTCTATTACAGGGTCACATTCTTGCTCACATTCACAGCGACAGGACCCTTGCATTACTGTGATCCATGAAAAAATATGAGCTATGTTAATTTATTATATCTACTGTATTATCAAACCTGAGATATACAGAATACTTAACAATTCACAATATAACAAGAAAATATATTACAAGCTACTACATCTGCATTTTCTTCAATAGAATGTAAAAAAAGGGTCTTTATTTTATTTCAAACATAAGATAGGTTGTCACACTACACTTTTTTCGTTTTTGTGAAAAACTTTTAATGTCAAATGCACAACAATTACATTAAGCAGTCGCTGGCAATGAAATGCTTGGGTCACAGGCTCTCTTATTGCAATGCTCCAAATATTTACAAGCAAAACAATATTGTATAAAATAATATAAAATAGAATATCAAAAGTTTAAAATAGAAAATAAAATATATATATCTAAAGGAAAAAAAATGGTGCAATTATGTGCAATAGTGCAAATATGCAAATATGCTAAGGTGCTGGTTTGGAGGAGTTTAAAAGTCTTATGGCCTGGGAGATGAAACTGTCTCTGAGCCTGGTGGTGCGGGCCCGGATGCTGCGGTACCGTCGGCCAGACGGCAGCAGGCAAAACAGTTTATGGCTGGGGTGATAGGGGTCTTTGATGATCCGGTTGGTCTTCTTTCTACACCGCTGGGTGTAGAGGTCCTCCATGGATGGCAGCTCCGTCCTGGTGATGTGCTGGGCAGACTTCAGCAACCTCTGTAAAGCCTTACGGTTCAGGGCAGTGCAGCTGCCATACCAGGCGGTGATGCAGCCAGTCAGGATACTCTCTATGGTGCACCTGTAGAAATTGCAGAGAATCCTGGCATCCATGTTGAGCCTCCGCAGCCTGCGGAGGAAGAAGAGCCGCTGTCTGGCCATCTTCCTGATGGAGTCTGTGTGGTGGGTCCAGGTCAGGTCATCACTGATGTGGACCCCAAGGAACCTGCTGACTCGCTCCACCGTAGTCCCGTTGATGGAGAGAGGGGCGTGTTCTACTCCTTGTCTCTTCCTGTAGTCCACGATCAGCTCCTTCGGAGCCGGTTGGATAGTGCAGAGTAGATTTACAAATTACTTCCTGTTTCATGGCTAATCAGTAGGTGGCGCTATGACACTGAGGAATTATTGACACATAGAGCTGTTCCGGTTTGGACTCTGAACATTTGACAGAAGTTTGGCGGTGATAGGACAATGCACAGTGGAGTTATGACAACATCGTGTCCTTTGGCGAAGGATGAACCTTCACCGCACCTCAAGGTTTACACGGTTTGAGGAAATGTCACAATTCTGACCATGATCCTATGACTTGTCTCAGCTCATTTGAGCTGCATATTGTCAAGCAGCCAGGAGCAGTTCATCAAAGTATAAAACATGTCACTTCCTGTAGTCAGCAAGTGGCACTGTGATTTTAAGTCATGATTTCTGTGTAGATGTCATCAGGCTGGGACTCTTGTCTTACATGTCTAGTTTGGACTCGATTGGACCAAATATGTCCGAGATACAGAACCTCATGTTTTGATGGCGTGTAATCAAAATTCTACGCCACGCCACGGTCACACCGTGTGATGAAATCGAATATACCGAGGTAGTTTATATCTCCATCTTGTTGAGATGACATTCCCAGAAGTTGAAGTTGATCTGATGAAAGCCCTACGACAAGTTCGTCAAAGTAAAAATGTGGAAAATGGCCAAAATGGCCACTAAAGTCAAAATGGCGGGCTTCCTGTTTGGTCTAGCATATCTGTCCAAGAGACTTATTTGTTTGTTATGAAAAGACACATGTCCCTATCGATTTTTGTACATGTCGGCCAATCGTGGTACCGGGGCTGCCCTTTAGGGGGTGCTATTCAGTTATTTTGCCACGCCCATTTCTTAAAACCATCTGAATGTCTGCGGGGGGGGTTGTTGCTATACAAATGTAGTTTGAGGGAGGTTGAACCTCGAACACCGAAGTTATAGCAATTTAGTGTGTCACGGCGAGTTGATGAACTTTGACGCCACGCCACTATTATGGCGTTTGACGAAAAGTCACAGTAATCTTATGCCTTCATTATCAATGTCTTGAGACCCGTTTGATACAGTTTGACATGGTTGAGGTCAGTGGATGAGGAGGAATACTTCCAAGTGTAAGACGTTCCAAAAACAAGACATTTCCTGTTTCCACCAGGGGGCGCTGTGATTTTAAGTCATGATTTCTGTGTAGATGTCATCAGGCCGGGACTCTTGTCTTACATGTCTAGTTTGGACTCGATTAGACCAAATATGTCTGAGATACAGAACCTCGTGTTTTGATGGCGTGTAATCAAACTTTGACACCACGCCACGGTCACACCGTGTGACGAAAAATCGATCTTTGAGGTAATTTTCATCTCCATCTTGCTGTGATGACACGCATCTCCATATGAAGCTGATCTGATGAAAGCCCTGGGACAAGTACATCAAAATAAAAATGTGGAAAATGGCCAATATGGCCACTAAAGTCAAAATGGCGGGCTTCCTGTTGCTTTTTTCCAATTGCACCTCTGACCTTTTTTGTTTGTCTGGTCATGATACACCTGGGCTTCGATTTTTGTGAAGATCGGTGAAAGCTAACTGAGGGGCTTTTCCTTAGATGACGCTGTTGAGCCATTTTGCCACGCCCATTTCAAATTACTCCAGAATACAATAACTTTTTGGGGTTTTGAATTCCCTGCAAACTTTGGTAACAATTTGAGCATGTCTAGGCCCTGAAAAAGCCCCAAAAGGGAAATACAAATCCTTCGAAACACAAAAAGCTCAAATAATATACTGTACTGGAGGAAAAGGAAAAACTGACATCGCATAATAATTGTCATGTTATCCTCAAGTCATTTTTTCATCAGTCTGGCTAGAGTGCTGTAAATAGAACCAGCTGATGCTATTATAAGTGATTATTCTGAGTGATCGTGATGTTTTTTTAAGCATTCAGGCTTCACAGCCAATTACTCTGCCAATAGATTAATTATTTGAGTTTCATTTTAAACACAGTGTTCTCTGGTTCCGTAGTGACATCCGCTGGTAAAAGCCGTCCAGTCATCAACATGTTGCAGCATTATGTACTACCGCTGAATTCTATTAGGATTGTTACATGTTTTTCATAAACTTAAGTTATTATCATCATAGGTATTACTTGGTATAACTGCCAGCTCAAACCTTTTTGACAATTTGTTTATAAAACTCTCTCTTATCAAGATAAAAGATTCGATCGAATTTTGACGTTCTTCCTCTCAGGTTGATGGCCTAGTGTTTGAAAGACTTTGCCTGCCTGGTATGGCGGATCACACAAGTGAGGATGAGCCCCTCTATTCATCAAGTTTGGCAAGCAGCAATGTCACATGTAGGAGATAACAGGACACATCAACTCCACAGGCCAAGAAGAAAAAGACAGGATAGATGGACCAAACAGCCTGAAGTCATTCCCATGTTAGTGTACAAACAGAAGAAATTGTCAGTGCTAATGCAACTGTACATTTAGCAGCTGCTCTTTTAATGAATCAGTGTAACCGATGGCAACTACAGAGGAACTTCTGTTACTGCTGCTTATTGATTTGTTCTTAACCTCTTTATGATGAAGTAAACGTAATGCATGTGTTTTTTGTGGAGCACTGCATAGGGTAGAGTAATACAAATACTGAAATTATTTAATTATTTTGTGAATAGATATTCTTTCCTTTTCCTAAGTTGTAGGTAATGTAAATCATTGGTGTGGGAAAAGAAATCGCATTGTACATTCTACAATACGTCTGTTCCAGGTGCCAGCTGTTGTTTGAATCTTGCTTCGGCCTTAAAGTATGACATCAGCTTGTCTTCATTACATAGGAGTGGGTGCTGGAGCCAATCCCAGCTGACATTGGACAGAAGGTCGGGTACACCTTGGACATGCGGTCAGTCTATTACAGGGTCACATTCTTGCTCACATTCACAGCGACAGGACCCTTGCATTACTGTGATCCATGAAAAAATATGAGCTATGTTAATTTATTATATCTACTGTATTATCAAACCTGAGATATACAGAATACTTAACAATTCACAATATAACAAGAAAATATATTACAAGCTACTACATCTGCATTTTCTTCAATAGAATGTAAAAAAAGGGTCTTTATTTTATTTCAAACATAAGATAGGTTGTCACACTACACTTTTTTCGTTTTTGTGAAAAACTTTTCCACCTGTCAAATGGAAGGTGTAACCTTGAACTGGTGTTAAAAATGCTATGAAATATATAATGCCAGACACGTTTAACTAAATACTGTTGGCAAGTAACTTCTTGCATTCTCAAGAGCTCAAAATATAAAAAAGAAAAAAGTTCTTGGCAGTTGTATAAGAAGTATCTTAACAGGGCCAATACAACATATACTACTTCAAAAATAAAAAAAATCTTGTGCACACTTTTCTTTGCCTTTTTGTGAAAGTCCAGTATTGTAATTACAATAAAAAATGATTATTAAAAGATTTCAATATGTAATGAGGTCTGATACATTGGGTATCTTTGTGAAATGTTCCAACTCAGCCAGCTTCTCTTCAGCCCTCTTTGCTCTCATGTCTGCTGCTGCTGCTGCTGCTGCTGCTGCTGCTGTTGCTGCTGCTGTTGCTGCTGCTGCTGCTGCTGTTGCTGCTCCAGCATGACTTCACAGGTCCGTCCCAGTTCTCCCAGTTTGACCTTAGCGTACTCTGCTCGGTTCAGTGCCATCTGACAGTCCTTCCTTGCTGAGTACGTGGAGCCCTCATGAGGTTGACCAGTAGCTACCTATGGAAATAAACAGGAGAGTTACTTTTATGAAGCACTTTGATGTATGATGTACAAGAGATCTCTGCAAATAATGGATTTTTCCAGGTATCTCTACACTATAGACCTAAACCTAAAGCTTATAGACTGAAAAAAAATGTATGCTCATATTAGAGTGGTGATCATGTAGAGTAATAATGCATTAACTTTCTAACCCTAACCCTATAAGACTAGAGACACTATCTACAGCTTATTTAGTTCAACCCATCATTTGTCATAATATGGTGTAAATTATATCATGACGAGTATTATTACAATATAATAAAGTTAGCATTATCGGATGGGGTTTAGACAGCGTGGGAGTATACATCACCCCTCTGATGCTCTTCATAAAAATGTTATTGATTGTTTCTGAAGCCCATCTATGGGACAATAGATTTTTTTAATATAATTAGCAATACATCTTAATTGTCAAGTAAAGTGAGAGAGAAAAACCTGAACTAATAAGTTACATCTATTAGTTGTTTATATTTTACTGTATTTGATTAGTATACGGTTAAATTCAATTAAAGGTCAATCTTAAGGTGTTTCTGACCAGCCTTCCAACTGATATCTTATATGAAAATATTGATAGGGATATATTGAGCAGAATATTCAAAGCTATACATATAACAACTGTTTTTGTTAAGGTGAAACAGCCTCTGAAACAATACTTGTACCATGAGGCACTTCAGTTATGTTGGACAAATAAAGAAAAACTACTACTATTAGAATGTGTTTGACCTGTGTGAGGTAGCGGATCTGGGTGCTCAGCTCACTCTCCACTCGGGTGACAGAGCTTTGGAATTGGACAAGCTGTCTGTCCAGGAGGCTGGCATTATGTTTGTCTTTGGAGAGTTCCAGAACTATATTACCTGCAAGGGTAAGGAAACAAAAATATACAGTATCAATTCAGGACCTGACACTGTGACCATGATAAAAGCATCTCATGCCTAAAGCTACTGGAAGGGAGATTGATGAGAGTTGAGTTTATCAGCCAGGAAGTCAAAATAATGTGCTCAGAGAGGCTGAAAAGCTCGGTGACAAGACTTTTTTCCCCATTCATATTGTTAGTCTAATTGGGGGAAATCTAATGCATGAACCAGCCTAAGCTACTTTGCAATGCAAAGGTGGGCTTTTAGACACACTGAAGTCAACAAGGAACTGAACAGCTAATATTAAACATATACTCCTTTAAGACAATAGATGTGAAACATGGCTATTTGTTCAAGATTCATTGTGTAGAATTTAGAGGCAAATAAATGTGATGATGCATGTTGGTATTTAGAAAAGAATCCTGGACTGATTTCCATAAATGTTTCTGACCAACAATAAACTGTTATTAGTTCACAGTGGTTTCATGATTGTAACCAACTGAATATCCCTTAATGTCCCCTTCATTTCCCCTGTCAAGCATGTAAGTATATGTTTGTATAGACTTTATCTCGTCTACAACTTAGCTCACTAGTGTTTTGTGGTTTACTAACACTTAAATGCATGGGTGTATCTTTAGTATTCCTACACACCTTGGTTTTAAGCAACCCTGCACTTATTGTGTATCACGCAGATTTAAATTAAACTGCTTGACAGCTTCTGAAGGTACAGTGTGTAGACTTTAGTGACATCTAGTGGTGAAGTTGCATGTTGCAGATGAATACCCCCTCACCTCACACACCCCATACAAACATGAAAGAAAACCTGTGGTAGCCTTCAGTTGTTATAAAAAAAAAACTGAAAAGCTGTTTAGTTTGTCCTGTCTGTACTACTCTAAAAAGAGTAGCTCTCCATAGTGAGGATCCGCTCCCAATGTAAATATATAGTAAATAAATATATATTTAAATATAAGGGCCCATTCTAGGGTAAAGAAAACAACTATTTGTACAATTTAGATGATCACACACTACTGAAAACATCACTAGATCTTACACACTGGACCTTTAACCACATGATGAAGCCTCTATGCAATCAAGAGCGCACAGACAGACAGAGACAGAGAGAGAGCAGAGGGCATGACACAATATTTCATATTTATACTGTCTAATCTTGCATACAGACTGACACCTACCAAACCAAATTAGTCAGCACAGCAATCACTAATCACTTATGTGTGATCATTACAAAATGTCGTGGGACGAGCGCTGATGCACAGATGTTTTTCCAGCTGAAGCAGTTGTGGTTCTGCACAATTTTAAGAACTATGTCATACATTACATCAGAGATGCCCTAACCTTGGCCTGGAGTAGAGGTCTTCAGGTGGTACCCAACCTTCAATAAACGTTTCGATCCTTAACCACAACACTCTCTAGTTGATGGGTCAGAAGTAGTGGCCAAATCACTGCCTCCTACTCCAGGCTTCCAGCTAGTATCCTTCCTCTTATGCCAGAGGAACCAGGAGTCTCTCTCTTATCGTCACTTATTCCAACCTTCGAACAGTATGTTTTCCTCGTCTGCCCTCTTACTCCAACTTTGGTCATCGCATTCCACACTGACTGAGCTGGGAATCATCAACACCCCACCTCTGCTGTAAACAGCCATGATGTCCTCCCTTTGTCCTGATAAACCTGGACCAGCTAATGGTACTTGGCTTTTTTTTCTCTCTCTGCTGCTTCCTCACAGCGCACAGCTCACAGGATTGTTAATTCCACCAAGTTGACTTTCCTTCCCTCCTGAGACCACATGACGATATCTGGTCCCTTGCAGATAGAATCTACTTTGGGTTGAGGAGTTTTCTCCCAAGGTCTGACCTCATTTCCCATCTCCAGGTGGACTGCAGAAGGTTTTGTTCCTCCTGGGATGGTGGGCTTCTGACCGTCTTTCACAAAATGGATGTTTAGCTGGGAGTGGCGACCTGTACCTCCTCTGGGCCAAAGCTGTTTTGCACCCTATGTCGTGGTATCTCTGTTATCTCCAGCCACAGCACATCAAGTTCTGAAGTCGTCCAGTAAAGTGTGCAGCTGGTGAGATCCTCTGCCCAAGTTGTGTCCAGGAAAACTGGATACTGGACTCAGTTCAGCACAAAGATCACAGATCATAGATCTATAGAATCTTTATCAGCTGATCATTCATCATCATGGGACAAAAACGCTTTGTGATCGCTGAACCCTCGTTTCCTCCCCATTCTTCCATTCGCGTGCATCCATCACGCAGCATTACGCACGAGTGTCACCGCAGTATTTATATAATTAGAGCAATCGGACTGATTACCTCACATCAGTGGATCCTAACCTCCACTCTGGGATATTATTTGGAAAGTGAATAGTTTTTCTTTATTTTTAGTGAGTGATCTCCAGTGCGCTCTGTGCCCTCTGTGCTCCTGATGGCACAGTCACGTTCACTGCAGCAATTTGATGATACACTCACAGTGTTAGAAGACAGTATTAAAAACTATTAATGACTCGGCTCTGTAACTCCGCTGTTTAATGGAATCTGAACATCATTTTCTGGAAGTTGTTTCATATATTTTGCAATTCAATTTCGTGTGGAACAGATATGTAGCGCGAGCACAACTAAAGCTGTTGGTTTTAATGTCAATGATGAAGTGGATCAATAATCTGTCTTCAGTTCACCACCTCCTGATCCCTCTCCCAGGACGGACAGAAGTGCAATAGATGCCATGTGTAATGGAGAACATCAGAAAGATAAGGGTATTTGCAGCATTGATTAGAATAAACACTTTGTAGCATAATGGAAGGTCAATGAATTGATGGATTATTGTCAGTAATGGTGGAGTATCTATTAGCCTACAACAAATTCCATGGTAGTGTCATATACGCCTGTGTGGGATGGGCATACTTAATGCATGACACAAAAATAAAAACTGCCACAAAGAATGAAATCTGTAATTTAGATCGACTGATTTATTCCTAACTACTGGCAACATGAGAATCGACGACACGCACCAAGCATCAGACAGGGACACACAACATTTTTCGGGAGGAATTTTTCTAGTTAATATCTCAAATAGAGACAGTGGTCCACAACAATATACAAAACCAAGATCTAAAGATACATCAAACACGGTGGTGTCTTGTATACTTACCGGCACACTGCAGGATCATCGCTATCTCCTTTTCGACCTCCTCCAGAGCTCTGAGCCGCTCATTAGCCATCACTGAGCAGCAAACCGCTTCTTACAGCAGCTCTCCAAGGACAAATAGTAACAAAGATTAGTCCAGACAGCCCAGCTCGGTGTAGACAGGGTTCAATATAAAGAAACCTGCTTGGTTATGACTAAAACACAGACACTGCTACGACTGGAGCCGCTCAACAACTCAGCGCTCACGAAATTGACGTCACCCAGTCGCACAGTGATTACGTCAGCTTGACGGACAGGCAAAATGGCTACATCGACTTGGCAGCATGGCTCATCTGCCATGCGACTAACCGAGGGTTTGGTGTCGGTTCTGAAAGAACACCGTCCAGAATATTTACCTGCTTTGTTGGCTAGCTACAGAGAACATGGCGTATTCCCGACACAGGTAGTGGCCAAGCCGGAGCAGCTCATAGCCTAAAACGAGGTCCCTGTTAGCCCGCTGTCGCTGTGCAGCATCTGCTACAGGCTTTGTTTTTCACTAAGCTGGCATCTGGAGTTACAGTAGCACACTGTGGCACAGAGGTTTATGTGGCTGTTTACTGTGTTTTTGCTCGTATTGATAGTTAACGCCTGTGTTTATTTCTGCAGGGCGCGAGCGCCGTCGGGGGTCTCGTGGGTTTTAGCAATGCCAAACTGGGCTCGAGCAAGACCAGGTGAGGAAAAAAACAATGTTTCACGTCAGCTGTCGTAAGGTTTCAGTCATTGCTAAGGTAACGTTAACACTGGTAACGCTGTAAGGATACTCTGTCATTTGGCCAGTATATGCATCAGCGTTATTTTCAGTGTGCTGTATCTCTAGTGACGCTATCTTGTGCATCAAATGGCAAAAGTGGATAACTGATAGACTAATCACTGAAAACTTAGGAAAATAGCATATTTATGTTGTGAAAGTCAATTGATTTGTTAAGAATGTTCACACTAATGTATATGATTACTATAGTGCAGTCGTGAGAAATAGATTTGGTATCAAATAATCTTTAATTTTGAGGTACATCATTTGAGTTAAATTTTATCAGACATTTGGCATTACAGTTGTGATAATTACTGTTGCAAAGGAAAAGATCAACAAAAGTCCTATGATTATTGAATGCTGTGTTTTTGAGGCATACCTTGTGTGTGCAGGTTTGAAGGGCTCTGCCTGCTCTCCATGCTGGTTAAAGACAGCTCCAGTTCTCTGTTTGAGCAACACTGCCTTTCCTGGCTGCGTTCCCTGCAGCAGGTCATACAGGTACAAAATGCATGGACACAAACGTCCACACAGACACTTTTGTTGTTGTCCATTCCTGTCAGTCTGTGTCTTCCATAAAACTTGAATTATTCCAAATTTGAAAGCCTGAAAATCAACACAGCCCAACTTCTTCCTTCCTGATTCTTCTCCCGTCATCCTCTTCTGTGTCTTTGGATGATCTCCTTTAGTCTCAGGCTCCAGTTCAAACCATTCAGCTAGCAGTGAACATTCTGAAGGATTTGCTGCACTACTCATCCCAGTTAGCAGAGCTCGCCAGGGAAGTGGGACTCAACTCCATCCTGGGCATCCTGACTTCTCTTCTGGGACTCAAGACAGAGGTGAGGGAACAATGTAGTGGATAGTTTTACATATCAGGGACTAGGGCTGGGCGATATGGAAAAAAATCGTATCACTATAATTTTTCCCATATCAGTCAGTATCGATATATATTGCGATATAAATCAAACAACCAGAAGATAACTTTTTTTGTTTATGTACAATGTACTCCTTGTGCACAAATGTTTTTTCTTATGCACAAAACAGATTTTACTTGCTCGTACAATCATCCTGTGCCACTGCACTATATAACATTTTTTACAAACCACTACAGTGAAAAGGTGTATATAATGTACATACCCTGCATATTATTTAATTTTAATTAAAACATTTTATTCTATTGCCTTTTTATATTGCTCATTCTGACGTGCCTGCTGCTGTAACAACTGAATTTTAGAGGTTTTATCTTATCTTAAATCAGTGTCACTGCACTGAGGTGCACTACTCAACTTACTGGTCAACAAGTGACTCCGATTGTTTTCTAATCAATCACACTTGGAACTGATCTTTAGAAAAACCTGCTGAATTCATATTTATGGCGTTGCTTCTTCTGCAAAAAAGAAGTTAAAACAGCGCGCTGCGCCATAATCTGTTGAGGGAGCGTGCGCATGCTCGCACACACAAACTGATAATCACATGGGATATTCACCATCTAGTCCTATATTCTAAAATAGTTATTAATCAATGGTTCAAATCAGGACCCCGGATTGTTCCCGTCTCTTTAACCCTGATGTCCTGACTGGTCGCGTCATGTTATGTCTCGTGTTGTGGAGCAGGTAAAACATCAAAGCAGAAAATGGCTCTGAACAAGAGAATACAAAGATGGTTTTGGTTGGTTAGGAAGAACCCAGTCTGGTTCTGACATGTTAACCACATAACAGAGAAGCTCAGTGTACTTTTTAACCAACACTCTTCATAAACTCTAGAGAATCAACCAAAGTAAACATCAGTCCCTCTACGTGTCCTAATACCGTGTGATGGTGTTTATTGTTGAAGTGTAAAGTGAGCGCAGGTCAGAGGGGGAGTGAGGAGGAAGCTCCAACTGAGACTCTGACACAGGACGACCAGACCTTTAATGAGTGTCTGTCCTGAAGCAGCAGTGTTATAATTATTCAGCGGTGGAAACCCGCTAAAACAATGAACTTAGCGAAAAACATGAATCAATATGTTCAGTCACTGCATCGATAAAGAGTCGTCCACCTCTATGCAGGAGCCCAAACATTAGCACGTGTGCTGCTGCTCCTCCTGTGTGTGTCAACCTAACATGACATGGCTGTAATTCCAGCCACATGATTGGTTCGGCGCGGCGCTATTCTCATTATCATTGGTTATTTGTGTCGTCTGTCAAAACATGGATGTGATGAGTCCTATCAACGTTATATCGTTCAGCCCTTGTGGCAGGTCAATCGATCGAAAATCTATTGTCGTCACGATATCAACGTGTGAGATACACTTTCGCATAAGACGGAAAAAACTGTGATAAATTGTGTTCCATACACCAAACATTCACGCTCTTCGTGTCAATATCTTTGGCCTATCGGATGGAGCCCTGCTGCCCTAGATGATAAATTAAAAAATGTCTTTGCCTCCACATCCTAAAATCTACTGTGGAAACTTCTAGTGATCATGTTTGTACCGAGTTAAATTCATCACTATGAGCGGTTGATTATATCAACAATCTTTGATAACTTCAAAAATGTAGTGATAACTTCATATAATGCTTTATACTTAATTATTCTATAAACTAATAATATAAGCTGCTTGTCCCTGCTTCACTAGTGTGAGCACTTCCTAGCCGTCTGTTTTTTTCTCCTTTTTTACGTCATTAGCAATATTTATGTTCTTAGACTCTTCATCATCAGATATCCCCTTGAACAATGTGTCCTGACATTTTAATGACTCAGCTACAATTAATTGGTTGAGTAATGAAGAGATTAATTTGGCAGTCAAAAGCATTGTTTCAGCCCCATAACTAGGACCAAATTTGCATCATTCTCCCTTTTCTTCTTGCGACCACAGTGTGAGCTGTCAGCCATGGAGGGAATGACTGCCTGTATGACTTACTACCCCAGAGCCTGTGGATCCCTCCGGGTAAGATACAAGGAGACAAAGAAAACTGGAAAGAAGGAGTTATTTTTCGCCATTAATAAAGTTTGCCTTATGTTTTGTTGGTAACTAAGATTGTGTGTATTTCACTTCTGTCATTTGAAGAAAAAAATGAAAAACTTGAGCTGTCTGTTTTCTTTTAGGACAAACTAGGAGCCTATTTCCTCTCCAAAATGGACAATACAAACAAGAAAACACAAGTGGTTAGTGATTCCCCCTCATTTAAAAAATATATTATATATATGTATATGTACACAAATATTCCTTTTCCCTCTTTCTTTGTGACTATTGTTCTGTTAGATGGCTTGTCAGTGCTATGGTCGCTTGCCCTGTCTGGGGGGCCTATTGGACAGAGGGATGGGTGCTGGCAGAGCTGAGGGCTGGACCAATCAGATTCACTGCTTATTGGCATCAGCCAATGGCCTGTTGGCACAGATCTACCAAGGATCAGAAATGGGTAAACTTTCCGTGAAGCTTAATTTCTCTATAGAGCCAGAGTTCAATTCATATCTGTTCCTAACTTTTTGAAACTGAGTTCACTGTATTTCCCTAACAATAACGTACAGAGACACACGTTCAAGTGTAAACATAGCCTGAGCATCTCTTGCTCCAACCTCCATTGGATACATGAAACAAAGTCATTCTGAGGTGGGAGTTTAAGACCTTGCTGACAGGGGCGTTGATCAGGCCTTCACTTTTCCCTCTGACTTAAAGGTGTGTTCAGCTTTCAGCCTCAGCTGCCATCTGATTCATTTGGCTCTCTTCCTCTCTTCACCTGAGAGTACGAAACATACGGAAACAGGTGTGATGATGTGACCACAAAGTTTATCAGGGTTTCTGGCACCACATACACTTTGGAAACTATGCTTAAACATCAATTTCATTGTGGCCAATCCATGAGAACACAGAAGTCCAATGACAAAGAGCCATTTTGGCTATGAGCAGCAGTTCCTGCCAGTCACTGACCTCCAGGTTAAACCCTAACCCAAGTGTTGGAAGTACCCATAGAGCACAGCAGCATCCGTAGGTTGTATCCTCTCCAGGAACCCAACCACAGACATAGAGAAAACTGGATATTCCTAACTGACGTTCAATACCTGAGCACAGATAATAGTCAGAGCCTTCCTCTTTGCAACTAGCAGTTGCACTGCAGAGAGAACCTTCATTCTCCAGGGAGAGCTTCAATAGAGCGTTGTACATTGCCTCACCAAGACCTTGGTTCCAGAAACAGTGCATTGTGTTGAGGTGAGTCCAACTCTGGCTCCTTCCCCACTAGAGCAGGACATCAGGGTTGTGTGCATTGCCTATTGTCTGGCTCCTCCCATTGGACTGATTTTCGCTCTCAAACACTGCTGGGAAGTATTTCCACCGACAACATGGCTACCAGGACCACTGAGACAGACAAACCCATTCAAACACAAACAAGTCATCTGGTGACAGATACATAAATATAAAAAATGGATGCATCATAAAGTTTGCTGATGACTCAGTTATAATCAGTCTGCTGGGGGTGGTGACGTTATTTATGATTATTTGGAATGATGAACTGATGTGTCCAAAACCAAGGGCATGGTCTGTGATTTTTGGAATCACTTGTCTTTGCTTGCCTCAAAGAATATGTTGTGGTCTCATGTTAATAACTGGTGTCTGGGATGTGTTGAAGAGACTATATCCATCACTAGAGAATTAAGATTTGAACTTTCTATATTCCCATGGACTATCTTCATTTAAAACTCCCAATAGCACCCTGATACACTTGTGATTGACATGGACCTAGTGGTAGTTGAACCTGTGACAGGATAGATGTACAAAATGTTGAGCAAAGACACAATTACTGCATTTTTTTAGCACACTATCCAATGGCCTGGGAGCCCATCAACAAAGTAGTGCAGTTGGTATTTTGCATGTGCCTGACCATGCACTGGTCACTAACTGCTCTTCAACAACATTGTATATAATTAGTGATGTGATGCCTTTTCCGATAAGTTATGATATCTCAGCAACAACTTGAAAACCAAAGACCAAACTTTCTTTATAAACTAATGTTGTTGAAAACAATTTTTAAATGTATATATATTTTTTGCTATTCAACTTCTTACTGTTATAAACACACAATGCTATTATATTAAATTGATAGCATACTATTAGGATAGATGTGGAGCTGGACAAAAGCATTAAAATAATATAAGACCCATATACCTGTGACCTATATTAAAGGTGATATGACCAGTCAAATTCAGCGAGCACCCCAAATTTCATTAATATCTGCAATGATGCGGCCCAAAAATGAGATGATTTGACATTAGCTGCATCCCCTTTGAAACAGTTTATTCTCTCTAACATCCTTTGGTAATACAGAGCCATCACTGAGACTCCAAGTTAAATCTGTCTGTACTGGAAATGTATCTGCTTTTTTACACACCTGACATTTTTATCATTCTTTAAAAGATGAAATGCAAATATCCGCTAGTAAGTAAGTCAGGCACTAGACGACATGGAGAATGTCTGTTAGCTTTATGAACATGTTTGTTGGAATTTCTTCATGTGTTGTCCCCTGGTTTAATGATTTAGTTTGCTTGTTGTTGATACAGATGGAACTGCGCAATATGAAGGTTCGGGGGTGGAGCTGGCCTTTCCTCATCTCGACCAATCCGATCCCCTGCTGCTCTTGCAGCTCCAGAACAGATACACAGCTCTCTGTATGGCACTTAAACACACGCTAAGGTACAACACACACAATTTCAAACTGAAATCTAACTTTCAAAATGTCACATCACCTAAACCACAATACAATCTTTTTGGTTATTATTGTGTCTCGCCATCAGAATATTTTTGGTTTTCAAATATCTTCTGCCACTATAATGTCATTTGTTGTGGTGACAGCACTAACTACTACATTTGAAACATTCAGCAGCAACATATCTTCCACAATCAATGTTCAGATAACTGGCCTCACTTTCAACAGTTCTAATCAGACCTAATCTGTACCGAATAAAAACTGTTTACATTCCACGGTTTGTGAACTGGGTAAAAAGGCTTGATCTTGGAGATGAGCAGGAACGCAATGCCCACTCTTTGTAAGATAGCAGAACCTGAAAGCTCCTGAATCGATGTACTGACTTGATAGGAGACACTTCTCAGAAAAGAAAACCTTCAAAAAGAAAAAAAAACAGGCTGTGGTCCGTATGTGGGTACCTGTACTGTAGTGCATTATAAGGGCAGAAGCATCATGCTGTGTAGTGTTTATATAATAACTAAAGTTGAGCCTAACCATAATAAATCAGAATGTACACCGATAATTGTAGCATTGTGCTGTTTTAACTTGAGTTTACAAAATGGTCATTTTCAAAAAATTTGAATTCAGAAATTGTACAGAGCAGTAAAGTGTTTTGGGTTCCAGGTGTTCATCTTGTTCTTCTCTTGTACCTGTCCTTCAGAGTGGATCCAGCCTCAGCTGTACGTCTGCCTGTCAGACCAATTCTCAACCTGGTGTGCCGAGCCCTTGCTGTCAGCTCCAAGAGCATAGTGAGTGTGCAAATGCTCTCACACACACTCACTGAATTATATTAATTAATAATTATTCTGTGTTTCCCCTAGGATGGAGTTGTAGCACCTAACCAACAACCCATTAAGAACAGTCATTTTCATCAAGATATTTGGAACAATGTCCATACAATTACCGAAATATAAAATTATAGAAATATATATATAGTAATTTACTATCAAAACTATGTACGTCACAACAATCATAAATACAAATGATTAAGTGAGAGAAACAGGAAATAAACTATATAGATACAAATAAAATAGAGAATCAAATTACCTATACATTACAATATATTGCTAGAAAAGAACACACAAATAAAATAAAATTGCACAAACCCTTGTCTATCACACAATACAAAAACAGAACAACATACTATTGCACACTTATATGCAACTAAATTGCATAACTGCTAAATCCTGACCTTCCTTGCCTTCCTTGATCATCCATCAAATCATTCTGCCCAGTAATTGCATTGTTAATAATAATTACAGAAAGGCCACTAAGGCATTCCTGTGACATGGTGGAAATTGAATGCTAAATGCATGTAGGGGAAACACTGCAGGTGATGTACTGCAACATCAGCCAGTGCATTTTCATACATTTTGGTAAATGACTGTGAAACAAATGGCATTGATCATTATTCATATTTGACTGTGTGTGTGCCAGAATTTAACAGGAGACGGAAGTGTGAGGATGCTTGTCCTGCCCATCATACACACCAACACTCTGGAGGTCCTATCAGCTCTCATCACAGTGTGAGTGTGGACACACACATTAACACACACTTTTTGAGATCTTTATTTTTTATGTTTTCATTATTGGTTTTTTTCTTCACAAATGTACATGTAATACGATAGACAAATCATTGCAAAGATACAAGCATGCAGGAGATAATATTGTTAACTGTAGCAGTGGCATTGATGTGTAGCTTCTTGTCTGCTCTGTGTGTGTATTACAGTGTACGCAGCGGCATGGTTCAATACACTGTAGTTCTCCAGAGGCTGTTTTCTCAAACCCTGTCTTCCTGGGCACCTCTACATGAAGCCAATCTAGGACAGCAGAAAGCCTACAGGTAACTGCAGCCCTACCGCCTGTGGTCGTTTTGTTTTACTCCGTACAAATGAACCTCTTATTTTTTACATTAACCAATATCTAAATTACAGGCACCAAAACTCCTATTCTGTGGTTACATGGCCATATTTGATCCTCTTGCCAAAGCTGCAGCAGAAAAAGGAAAAATCCCTATTTATATTTGAAAGTAGAAACCTAATGAGCCGTATCATGTCAGCATCCTACCTTTCAATTTGAATTAGATTTACTGAATCAGGTATGTTATCAGTTATTCTGAAACTATTGCTTGCTAAATAATTGGGAATTACCTTTTTAAAGCCGTATTGAGATTACAACTAATGGCAGTGCAACATTATTTATTAGCATCACAACAGGACTACATGGTGATTTGTTCTCACTGAAAGTCAGTTGGCGTTTTTGGCTAATGTTTTATATAAAACAAAGTTTGTTTTGGTGTACATGAAATGCATGTAAAAGCACACTCCACCTCATGTACACATTTCAGAAATGGGTCTGTAACAGCTACAAGTCATCTGCTTAT
Source organism: Hippoglossus stenolepis (assembly GCF_022539355.2). NCBI lineage: Eukaryota > Metazoa > Chordata > Actinopteri > Pleuronectiformes > Pleuronectidae > Hippoglossus > Hippoglossus stenolepis. Next base: position 16,572,336 of record NC_061505.1, on the reverse strand, counting down.
GTGACATCTATTGGTTATTAAAAAGCACGGCATAAAATCATTTTGGTCTATAGTATAGTCTGTTGGGCAGTAGGTACTATACATTTACTGTAAAATAAACTTATTACAAACGCCTACTGTATAATGCAATACCAAACAATACGTCCACCAAGGCCAACAAAATGTCAGAATCAAATCAACAATTCATAATAAAACTGAACATTATGACAGGAGGGTTTATTGCAGGGATGTTTCACTGGGTTCTTTCCTATTTGCCACTTGCTTCGGTAGTACAGTGAAGTGATGGCATCTATTTCTATTACCTGAATAATAACTTATTCCAAGATGACTGCTTTGATACAATCAGATGTTTGTGTTGAGTGATGTACAGGATACAAACTCAAGACGTGAAGAAGCCCTGAACTTTTTCATGTTATTTCAAATAAAAACAGCATTCAGCAAAAATACTTAGCATGTATCAGAAAGATGGGGTGCCATCATGGTTTCGGAAGGAGGAGGATTAGTTCATGGAAAATTTCAGACTATGAGGATGTGGCAGAAGGATTTGTTTCTCATGTCTCTTCCTTCAATCCACAGTTCGGTGCGGGTGTCAGTGTACAGAACCTTAGAGCTCTGGATCCAGGTGGCTGGGGCCTCTGCAAGCATTCTTCAGGGAAGCCCGGGCCATTCAGAACTGCTGTTTAGCCACCTGCTCAGTGACATCACACCAGGGGTCGACTCTGTCAAGGTGACTTCACTTTCCATTAAGTTAGTTTAAATGTGTATGGGCAACATGTATTTTTGAGTAAGAATGAATTAGTTTTTAATATTATCTAGCAGCAGTATAGTTTGTAGCAGCAGGTATCTACATCGACATATGTAAAGGCAGCAGCACCAAGTATTCATCTCTAATTCCCTGTGTCTTTCTGTGTGGTCGGTTCCTCCAGCTCCGGGCTGGTCTGTCAGCTGATGTGGTTCCTGGAGGGAAACCAGGCCCTCGGAGGACGAAGCCTTTGGTCATAGCAGATGCAGGCGGGTCATCACTTCAGAGGAAAGGAGACCTTCTGGCCAATCAGGACACTTGCCTTTCAGCCCTCAGAGGTGAGATTTGGCCCAAGACTGAAAAGATCTCATGTAATAGTTTTTTTGTAAATATGGTGAAATCACAGAGATGTTTTCTTCTTCACAGCACTGAGACAAATCATACTGACAAGTGGTACACTGCTAAAGGATGATATACACAAGGTAAATGTCAGTGTTACATTGTTGTTCATGGTAATTTAGTTTATTTTTTGCCAGATATTAACTGTAACTATGAGACTTGGTGCTTTAACACTACAGCAGTTAGGCCCAATCCCATTTCACCCCTTGGCCCTACCCCTACCCCTTGTTTCCGAGGTTTATCTTGCCCCTTGAAACAGAGTCACAAGAGGTAGTGGTTTTAAATCTTCCCCTACGAATTGGGACATCCCTTCAAGAAGCCATTACATCATCAGTAGTCATCAATGTAAACAGACCAGACAATTTTGCCGGGGATGTCATTGTGATCTTAAATAAACCAATGCTATTGTTTGCAGTTACTAAAGTGACAAACCCATAATATCCAAATAACATCTGTGCTAAAGCAGGTGAATCAATGACATTTGAAACTGAAAAGCTTGGATGCTCTGCATCATTTCACATATGAATCAAAAGCACGCAGCTTCAGGCTGCTAGCAGTGGTCTGTAGGCAACACTACCAGGATGCTTTGTTATTAGAGGAACAGTTAAGTTCAGTAACATCGCTGCTATACGCGGGTTCAATCAAGTGAATCGTGTGTCTTCAAAGAGGGGGAATGCGACATGACATTATGTGAAAATACAGGACTATCATGCAAATAAATTATCGCTAGTATGCTAACGCTAGCGCGCTCACGATCTTTATTTTTTTAAGGTTATGAAAAAATTGACCATAATACATTTAAATGATATTAAACTAATATATTACAATCATTATCGTAATTTTAAATCCTTATTAATGGAGAAAAGCTACATTTGTAGGTCTCTCTCCCGGCTTGCCGGTGATTCGCAAGGCATTCTGGGTACCCCCTACGTTCATAGTGAGGGTCGGAAAATCTCCATTTGGAGGTACTGGGACAGCCTACCGCTACACGTGAACGCGCATAACGAAGGGGAAGGGCTAAGGGGTAGTCACTCTATTTCAGAATGAACACCTCATCTTTTTAATGGTGTGTTTTTCTCACAGCGTATCCACGACGTGGTGCTGCCGCTGTGTGTGCGTCTGCAGCAGCAACAGTCCTGCAGCAACACTGCATGTGAATCTGCAGTGGGGGTCAGTGGGCAGTACAGCAGTGCCCTCACACGACGCGAGCTATACAGGTACTACCTTCATTCACATCACATCAGAGATTTACACTGTATTAGTATCTTTTATACTTTTATAAACTTCTATCTGACCATTATTTTTTAAATAAAACACTTTCATCTGTATTAAATTGTATTACTGTATTACAAAACATCATCGTTTAGATTTAGTTCAGGTTGCCAGTTTACAACACTTCTTTTTGGCTCATTTAATCCAATAAACTCACTGCTGACAGTGTGTGGGTTTTTTTCTTCACAGGACCAAGATTTACTACACACCTGTAGTGCACACACTGTTTAATTTGACCTGTATGTTGTAATCAAGCTGAGTAAATTTAAGACTGTAAACGGTTGTATCAATGTATGATATCAGTGTTTTGGTATTTTTATGGACTTTAAGGTTATTGCTGGCTCTGGTCCTGGTCCCATCACCGTGTTGGCCTCCACCTTTGACCTGTGCTGTATCCATCCTCAGCAAGGGACTCACCGACCGCAACCTCAAGGTAACTAATCTCTGGCAAAGAGAGAAGAATAAAGGAGGAAACCATGAGATGTGTTGGCTGGTTTGAGTTACAGGTCCATCAATTCCAGGGTTTGTTAGATACCACAACACTGCTCAGCAGTTTATAAAAAAATATGAGACAAGATTTTTCAACTGTCCAAAATGATCACAGCAGCAATTATGCTATCTTCTCTCACGACTTCCAGAACTTAAACAGTAAATGTTCATATTAATTATTAACTATTCTCTATATCTGCTAGGGATGTGTTCTTGCTTGTGGTTGTTAACAAAAAGATATGAGATGATGAACAAAGACCTCCCAAAGTCGCTGCATCAGTTAGATCATCCTTATTCAGCGCCCCTGAGCCATCTCAGACTACGATCAGATTTATAACCTGCTGGAAATCCAGTCGGTGTCAACGCAAACTCATGCAGCAGTCACACCGGACGTGGAAGCGCAGCGCCAAGAAATGCTGTCCGCCTCCTTTCAATTGGGTTGTTCACATCTGCAGCAAAGCGCTGCGCCGAGGCCGGCTCGTGATCTGCACGTGATGGTTTCGGTGTCTGTTCTATTTTTCCAGTTCGCCGCTAGCGAATCGGGCCAGAAAACATACTGAAAATCGATTTTTAAATGATATAAATGATATATTATATATGATATAAATGATCAAATATGCATCCCATACTTTTGATTTTCCTGCTGTTCTCCTGGAGTTTCAATTTCCCCGATTTTTTTCTCCCCCATATGATGAAATTTCCCCAGCTGCCCATCCACTTTAATTTCTTTCTTTTTTTATTATGTACTTACACATTTGTCAGTTGTGTCTAAAAAGACAGACACACACACAAGCAGACAGACAGAGAGAGTTGGGGGTCTAGTGGTTATAGGCTTGCGTAGGTCAGTCACTTGTGAAGACCATCATCATTTACCCCAGAACTCCTACATTAAACGGAGCATACAACAACATATCAGCTATATGTGTGATTAAAAAGTAGCAGAAGAAGCAGAATCGCGGGCTGACCAGCGCGGAGAAATGCGCGTCCGGTGTTAACAGCCAGGCGGCTGCATGCACGACAATTGATGCTGCGCTTCCGCGTCCGGTGTGAACCCGGCGTCAGGCTTAGTTCAGCCAATAAAAGTAAGGGTGTTTGGATCATTTTTGAGGGACGATCACCAATCGTTTGAAGTAGTATCGGCCGATACCAATCAATGGGTCTTTGGCCTGTTTACGCCTGATTAAAATGCGTCTTGGGTGATCCAAGTGACCACTTATGATCAGATTTCTCTTCCCTGCTCTTTATGCAAATAATAATAAAAGTACATCAGGACAAAAGGAAGCTGTGAACAGACGACGCTGCAATTAAACATAACACTTGTGATTATTTAAAATGAGACGGGGGTAATTAATACAAAAATATGTCAAAAACAGTTCAACAGCCCGCTTTGCTTTAGTAAATGGGCAAACTGTGCACACCAGGAGACTTGGGGCCCAATCCCGTGTGCGCGTGTAGGCGTAGTGTGTCCCAATACTTGGGATGGAGGTGGAGGGAGAAGTTTTTGGGCTGTACAGCCCTCGAAAAGGACATTTATCAGACCCACACTTCAAACTGAGGGCTACGAGAATTTCCCAGAATGCCTTTCGAATCACAGGAAAGCTTGGAGAGAGTCCCACAAATGTAGTATTTTATCAATTAATGAGGGTTTTAAAATTACGATAGTAATTGTAATATCTTTAATTTAGTTTAATATGCAGAGCATCCAAGCTTTTCAATTTCAAATGTCATTGATTCACCTGCATTAGCATAGATTTCAAGATTTTAAGATCTCAACATTGTTATTACAATGACATTACCGGGAAACTTTTGGTCACGTCTGTTTACATCGAAGACTACTGATGACGTGTCGGGTTTTCACGATGACTGCTTCTTGAAGTGCTGCCCCAATTCGTAGGGGAAGATTTTAACCACTACCCCTTGTAACTCTGTTTTAAGGGACAAGATAACCCTTGAAAACAAAGGGTAGGGAGAAGGGGTTAAAAGGGATTGGGCCTTAAAGTGATAGTTCACACAGAAATGAAAATTCATACATTATCTACTCACCCCTATACCGATGGGGGGGTGGGTGATGTGTTTGAGTCCACAAAACACTTTTGGAGTTTCAGGGGTAAACAGTGTAGCTGATTAGAGACCTATCTTCAGACGTAATAAAACAACAGAAAAAACACAGCATGCCTCCATACTGCTCTTGTGGTGTTATCCAAGTGTCTGGAAGCACCGACATTAATATTCAACTCGAAACACGGTCATTTACACCAAGTTTTAAGTCTAAAAGTCCACCAGAGGTGGCTAAGGTAGCATTTCTGACAGTCCCTGAATGCACCTTGTCGGAAGATATCTGCGGACATTTAAGCTTAAAACACGATGTAAATTACGCCGTTTTGAGTCGAATATGAATGTCGAGGCAGAAAGAGTAGATGTAATTTCAAAGAATTTAATAAAATGATTTAACTTTTCGATGTAGAGTATTTTATATAATGTTGAAAATTGTATTTTAAATTAAACGTGCATTATACTTTTTACAATATTGCAAAAAGTGCAAATGTTTAACAATGACACACTCTTGAAAACTGCACAGTGCACAATGCCTTTTTTAATCCAGTAATTAAAAATAGTTATTAGTCAAGTGATTTCATTTACTGAGAAACTGTATAATCCTGCAGAACAACAGATTATACTAGGTATTTAAATCATTTTCTTCATATCTGTATGAAAAGCAACACATAACTTGTACTGTTAATTTATGACACACGTTAGCCTCAAGTTTGGTGAATATTGCTGTGCCGCTACAATGACCACCACAAGGAAAAGTCCATGACTGATGAAGTGACAGCATTTTATTGGTGGAGCTGCAGGACCACTTCCTGTTTGTGTTTCAAATTAAAAGCCCTCTTTGTACACCGTCCAGCCTCTAGGTCTCAGCTTTGCTAACGTTTCATCATACAACCGCGGGTGGCAACCAGCTTTAGAGCTTTTCAGTGTCTCTTCTAACTTGTGTTTTCGTGATTTGCGTTTGCGGACCAATCAATGGTTTCTCCTGGTGAAAGATCATGTAGTGTGTGTCCCCCTATCACCAGTCAGTAGTGTAGTATGAAGTCAGCTTTCAGATTCACTGGTGAATCTGGTAACCATAGATTGAACTGACTCCAAACTAATTGTCATGTACTAATTTGTTGTCAAGTCATTTCAGTTTTTAATGGCTTTATTTGCTCATGTGCCCTCCGTCCCCTCTCAGATCTCTACATTCTGTACTGAGGCCTTGACCATCTGTAACTCTCTGCTCCATCCCCGTAATCCCTCCATCGCCCTCCCCTTACCACCTCTCACGTTGAAACCCACACCCACCGCACCAGTCCTTTCATCCTCTCAAGGACCTACCCCTGGACTTACTTTGCCAACCCTTTTAGGAGGCACCGCCCCTGGTCCCCCTTTTGCTACTCGCCACTCCCTCAGCCTTGGCCCGACCTCCCTCCTGGGCTCGCTTGAGAACCACCTCTCCCTGGTTCCGGGGCTGTCAAGCCAGGCCCACACTCCAGGAGACATGATCCTATCCCCACATGCACACCACTTGCCAGACCAGGCTGGGCTTGGGCCCCCAGAAGGGCAGAGACCTGTCTTTGTCCGTTATGAAAAAGAAGAAGCAGATGATGTGGAGATCTCTTTGGCCAGTGACTCAGATGACAGCGTGGTTATCGTTCCTCCAGGGATGCTTAACATGGAAAACCAGCAGGAAGACACAGCCGTCTCAACAAACTCCCAGAATGCGGCTTCTGCTGCACCAGGAGGCTCCACAGTCACACTACCAGGAGGAGAATGTGTCACCATGGTTCCCACCACAGCAGCACCAACCACAGTAGATGGCATCTCGCTTTCCAACAATCTCCCTAACTCCTCCCCTCTACTCACCACTTCCACAGCCCCCATTAACTCCTTCCCTCCTTCCAGCACCTCAGTGGTTTCTCTGGTTCCACCTCTTAACTCTAGCACTCTCACAGTTCCACCGGGCAGTCTGGGGGACTCAATGCCTGGTAGACCCCAGCTCCAGCAGATGCTAATGCAGCCCTCCACGACAGGCCAGCCCAGTGCCATGGGTCTACCACTGCAGCTCCACCAGCTTCAGAATCAGCTGAATCCACAGGGTAGGCATCTTCACCAGCATCAAACTCCCACTGCACTGAGTGAAGATTCAGCCGTCATCAACATAAACAGCACAGATGAGGAGGAGGAGGAGGAAGAGGAGGACATTGAGGATGACGAAGAGCTGGAAGAGGAAGAGGAAGGGATGGAGGAGGAGGATGAGGAGGAAGAGGTGAGTGATTTTGCTGAGGAGGAGTTCTATGATGGAGAGGAATTTGAGGAGTATGATGAAGAAGAGGGAGAAGAGCTAGAGGAGGAAGAGGAAGAGGATGGAGACATACCTCCATTAGAAGGAGCAGAAGACAAGGCAGGAGAGATGGGGATGGAGGAGGGGAAGGTGCTCCAAGCAGCAGTGGATGAAGGAGGGATTGCTGGATTCAGTGTGGAAGGAGATGATGAAGGTGGGATAGAAGAGATTCAGACCAACAGAGTGCTATTCGGAGAGGACAGGATGAAGGTCCAGGAGGTGGAGAGCATTGGAGTCCTGGAGGAGGCGCGGGCGGGTGAAGACGAAGAAAGTGAAAGGATGGATGACCCTACCATGCCACAGATACTGTGTGTCACCGGAGGAGCACTGGAGAAGAGGGAGGAGACAGAAGAGAAGGAAGGGGGAGCTGGAGGAGGTGTGATGCAGCAGGAGGCAAGCTTGTGGGAGAAAGGAGCCAGTGAGATTGATCCAACAGCCCCCTCAGAAGAGTGCACAACCAATCAGAATCAACAGGTACTTAACACATTTTTAACTTTTTTTACCTCTGATGGATACAGATGACATCACATCAGTGTTTAAGTACTTAACACAGGCTGCAAGATTTCGAGAAATGAAATGAAGCAGTTGTAGATCTAATCTCAAAGGCAACACACATAGGCAGTGTATGACACTACAACCATACCACTTGTTTTGTATATGAACTTGCTCCCTGATAGTGAATATTTTATTTCAGCAAAAATAGCTTGCATGGTGACAATTAAGAATTGATAAGTCAAGCCTGTCATCTCTGTGAACGCCTTGCGCAAGACACATGACAACTGCACTATTTTTCAGCACGATAAGAGTTGTGTACTTCCCTGGACATACATTGATAGTTTTATATAATATATGTATTTTGAATTGCAGAGATAAACAGAAATAATCTCAAAATATTCATGAGGTGCACAAAAAAATGGGTGAAGACGGCATCAAGTATAATGGCACTCATGATTTAATTGAAGTGGGTCGTCAATTTGACCACTGTCCCCCCCTTGTTGTGTGTCGAAGTGTCCTTGGGCAAGAGGGCAAGCTACTGAACCCCAAGTTGCCCCTGATGGCTGTGCCGACAGTGTGTGATTGATGTGGGACAAGTGAAAGTGTTGCATATTGATGCGCACTCTCAATGTGTGTGCGAATAAGTGGATGGCAAAACTGTCCTGTAAAAAGAGGAAGTCTGCCTCCCGAATTGAAACTGGAAGATGTTTCCCCAGGAGAGGAGCTCCTACTCTACTGTAGACTTTAGGGACAACAAGTATGCCTGAATTCAGCAAGTGCAGTGGGGTGATATGGTACTATGAGCTCTTTCAGGTATGTTGGTACCAAATTAGGTCTTTGTAGGTGAGGAGAATTTTTTTCTATTCTAAATTTAACCGGAACATCACCATGGTCACTTTATGAAAGCTGTAGATTCTCTTTATGAAAGATGTAGATTCTCTTCTGTGAATGATAAACCTTTTGTCAGATGCTGAAGCTGAACATAACCAACCAGACTCATTTAGTATTGGACTTGTTTACTAACCTCATTACACATTTGTATTCTGACATCAATATACAGTAGAAATTGAACCAAAGTGTTGTACCTGTTGTATTCTAAAGCTATAAATATAGTATATTTTTTTTATTTGCTCCCAATTGCGCTTAAAAAGACTAGGGTTGCACATGAAAGAACAAGTTATTGTCAGATCTACTCTTGCCCTAACGATGGGACAGTTTGAGTAGTTAAAACCAAATTAAGTCAGAATGATGTTAATATTTCATTGATCTTATACTGTATAAAAAATTATTACCAGTCACAGTGAAAGTATGAGTAGTCCAAATGACGTTGGCGATATTGTGAAGTTATTCCAGGTTAATCAATATGTTACATAAATTGTTTGCAGAGTACAAACAAATTTAGAACTAGATATGTCATTTAATATGATCTATCTAGGCCATTGTTTTTTTAAGCATATTCTGCTGAGTATTCTGCGATAAACTGATAAATCTCACCTCATTACACCTCAATGAAATGTCCAGATATCTGGATAGTCAAACTTTCAGACATGTACTCAACTCGGCAGTTCCTCCGTCCCTTACCTTGCTCTTGGCCTTAAAATATCTTTGTATTTAACAGGGTCCTAAGTAAATACCCTCCTCTGTTGTCTGTTTTTGTTACACTAAGGTTTGATCAAATTAAGCTTGTGTTGTTACCATGAAACTGAGAATCTTCATCTCAACAGGAGTCGTGGGCTGAAACGGCACAGGAAGCCAGTGTGAGTGATAACCAGCCATGTAGTCATCAGGAGGAACAACCAGCATCTGCCGAAGAAGGAGAAACGGCAGCTGCAGAGCCCGAAACCGCAACAGCTCTGAATACTAAAGAGCAAGAGGAGACAAATGAGAACAGAGACAACAAAGTGGAAACTGAGCTGCAGGAGACAAAGGGAGGAAGAGGAGGGGGAGAGAGTGATGGAGAAGAAGTCAAAGGACTGAAGAGGAAGAGAGAGGACGTGCACAGGGCGGAAGAGGCGGGACACAGCACTGAGAAGAAAAAGGTACAAATTCACAGCTGTTCAAGTATTTTAAGTAACACAAAAAAGTAAATTGTAAATCTCACTCCCCACAGAGTGCATGTCTGAGCAGTTGTCCCTCTGTCTGTCCCGTAGCTGGATGATGACGCCATGGCCTCCATGTTGGCTGATTTTGTCGCCTGTCCACCTGATGATGAAGACGGTGCCTCTGGATCAAACTGCTCATAATCACTTGCCAACCATAACTGTCTGTAATGTTATTGAAGTCGCCATGAATACTGCTAAGATACTGTATTATTAGTGACATTTTCAAGACTGAGTTTCCTCATATAACAAGTCCTGTATTAACATCTTCAGTCATTCTTCAATGTTCACATCAGACTGATATAATGTGGCCTCCTGGTTTGTCTTTTAACATTGTTGCTCACTTTCAGCTGCACTGTGTGGGCTGTGGGAATATTAAACTATTACAACTTTTAGTGATAGCAAAAAGTGAGGTCTTTGTTTATTTTTCTAAAGGGTTGGTTCACTCACTAAACATGACACCATCCACTGAGCTGACAGATATCTGAAAACATTTAGTGCCTCGGGAGAGAGGAGGGTGTCACCTGTTCAGTGGAACGGTGTCCACATTTCATCCTACATACTAGCTGTACAGGTTCTCTGGTACCGGAGTATTCTGTTTCTGTAGAGATACAAAAACATCAACATAGTCTACTGTGGTAGACCAAAAAATAAGGAAGAACTTATACAATCTGCCCTAACGGACATCAGTCTAACTGCATCTTTGGTAAGATCCAGCAGAACAAGACGCAACACTAACTCCATGTTTAACAGAGCTTTCTGGAGCTGTGTCACAACCATCTGCTCTTCACTGAAACATTTTGCGGCTGTGAGGCAGCTTTTCCATTTCACTTTTAGAGTTTGAACACATTACACACATGGGGCCATAGTCAGAAAAGGTTGCTCTTAATGATAAATGCAGGTAGTTTATCCAGTCTGGTTTTCTGCAACCTTTACTTGTTACTTTGCTGTTTGCTTGGTCACTGGTTTTTGGTAGTTACTCTCCAACCAACACTGCTACATATACTGACTGACCAGCATCACAGAAAGTTTGGCCATGTTCCCTTGTTACTATCAAGTAGAGTCAGCATTGCCAGCGTTGTACATAAACATTAGGAAGTAAAAGAGCTCATCATGCTGCAACAGGCTCCTGTACTGTTGTTTTAATGATTCCAAATATTCTACAGAGATGTTCATTACACAAAGCCAGGAAGTCCTAACTACACCATGTCTTTCATAGAGACCTACCTTTTAACAGAATGTGTCATACCTGGCAACAAACTCGACCTCACCTGCTCAGTTTCCTCAGCCCAGACTTGCAAATCTTTAGGCTCATTTAGAAGCTGTCCGAGAGTTCACGTGTTTAATCGTAGTCGTTCCCAGTTTCACTCTTTCAAGTGATTGTTTTCGAGGATGAGTGACTTCCACACCAGTGTCTAGAGTCTGCTGGGAGATTTTTCTGTACTACTCATGGCCTGAGCTCCCCCTCACAATGGGCCTCATTCACTAACCTGTGCACAGAAATGTTCTTACTCTGCGCCGAAAATAAGTGCGATTGCAAAATTGCCGCTGGATTCGTGACACGTGCGCGCCAGCTGATTTTGTTCTTACCACTTTGCCTATGTTTGTGAATCAGAATCTTTCTAAATTGACAGGCGCGTGTCTGTCCTCTGTAATTAGCTGCCACGCCTCTGTTTCTCCGTAAAAGGACATCCGTTTGTCATGAAGAGAGATGTGCAGGAGTGTGCTGAACATTTATTTGAAGTTATAAGAGATAGAGCCCCAAAAGGTCAAAAACACCAGAATTTCACAACAGCAGAAATTGGAACAATTGCATCGGAGGAAGCCTGGGCTGCAACAACTGAGGTGGTGAATGCTGTTTCCTGTACAGTGGTGAGCATTAGAGCTGTGGACATTTCTCCATTCTTAGATAAATCGTGACGTGGACTCTGAATAATTATAACACCGCTGCTCCAGGATCAGGACAGACACTCATTGGTCTGATCGTCCTGTGTCAGAGTCTCTGTCAGTTTGTTTCCTCCTCACTCCCCCTCTGACCTGCTCTCACTTTACACTTTAACAATAAACACCAGCACTGATCACAAGTTATTAGGAAACGTACAGGACTGATGTTTACTTTGTGTTGGTTTGATTCACTCTCGAGTTTATGAGACACGTTTAAACCAACACATAACGTGACAGCACGACATCATCGATTAATGACTAAATACATATGGTTATCAGTTTGTGTGTGAAGAGATGAGCAGACACACTCTCTTGCAGACAGAAGTTCTAACTGCAGATTATGATGCAACTCAGTGTCCAAACTTCTTTTTTGCAGAAGAAGTGACACCCCCCGCGATGCAGAAAAACCAGCACGTCCTGTCCCAGTTGTGCTGGTTTTTCTTCTCTTGTGTGGAGCTGAGTGGTGATGAACAAAGGACTAAGCTACCAGTGCCTCCAGTTTACAGCTAATTAGCCAAAAGACAAAAACATATATAGTTAACTTGTGTCTTGCTAATGTACATGCCTAAGCTACTAGCTAATGTAATAAGTTAGGGTATACAGGCTAATGTACTGTACTTAAGGGGAGAAACTACAGGTGAATACAGTCAATTATAGGCCAATAAACTATTTTACAAAAGCTAAAACTGCTTCATTTTAATATAAATATTCTCATATACTCTATTGTAAACTAAATATACTATCTCAACTGGTATAGTTGAAGATTTTAATTATGACAATAAATGATGAGGATGAACGGGCGTCAATTTCATGGTTATTTAATACATTTGGTCAATGCATTAGTAAATTATTGTTTTCTATTAAAAACTTTTTTATTTATTTATTTATTTTTATTTATATATATTTTTTTATATATATTTTGCATTTAGTTAAAAGTGTGTGTTTTTACATTTTCAAGGGCAGCCGGGCCTTCGTCTGAGGAAGTTCTAAATTTGTTCGTACTCTGTGAACTAAATTGTTTGGAGAGTACAAACAAATTTAGAACTAGATATGTCATTGAATATGAATTATCTAAGCCATTGGTTTTTAAGCATATTCTGCCTAGTTCTACTGATAAACTGATAAATCTCACCTAATTACACCTCAATGTTAATATTTTCAGCTTAACTTTTATTGTCATCCATCCTAAAACAAAGTATAAGGCTAAACAAAATATATATTTTTTTAATTCCAATGTTGGTAAATTCTCTAGGCAAACAGAATGGCCTACACTTCGTGACTAAAAACTCTAGCTGTGGTGAACAGTTGTTAAATGAATTAAAGTGAATGTTCAGTCCAGAGTTAAAACAGCGGAGGAAAGGCAAACAGCATTAAACCACAAAGTGAAACATTAACAGGAGAAAAAAAAAGGCACATTCCATAATCCAGACGAATGATTACTTTAAGACAATCTTTTTTCAGATTCCAGTTTTACATTCATTCACTTATTGTATATCTTTAAATCATATTTATTTATTTGTACAGCTTCTGCTTATATGCTGCTCCGTAATATGGCTGTTATCTGACACTGGAGCCCATATTATTACCCAACTTCCCTTTCTGCAACTTGTGTGTGTATGCGTGTGCGTGTGTTTGCTCATGCTCGAGTGTGAACTACAAAAGGGACTGACTGAGTGGAGCTGAGACACACCTCAGACCAGGAAACAATTGTAGACACTAGACACTAGACAGTAGACACTTGTGAGAATTTCTAACACAGAGAAAGAAGATATAAAAGACAGGGTGAGAGGAAAAGCGTGGGAAGTATAAGAATACAAACGAAGTCAAAGGGAATCCAGAGAGAAAGAAGTGCCCAGTGATACACACTGGACTAAGGTGAGAGTTTTTCTCTTGTTCGTTGTCTTCTGACAATACTATCCTCTATATCACTATCATTTTTTTTACTCTGAAAAGATGCAATGCCCATTTGCTGCAATGCAATATTTGCACCAATTGTTGAAAATTTGAAATAATGATTAATGTCAAAACAAGCTGCTTATGTGGGGACACGAAGGCTCTGGATGTGCTTAGGGAGTGGACCTGTTTGATATATTTTATTCTCTCACCACACACTGTTGCTGACACTGTTCAGGTTTCACTTGCTGTTTGGGTCTCCAAATGCACAAAGGGGGCATTATATGCACATAGTTGGGCAGATGATATGAAACGTGACATGGATCCTCATGGCCTTAAGTACATAGAAGCAAACCACTGTAGAGTTGACCATCTTATGGAGGGGAAGGAGATTAAGAGAATGAGAAGCCAGTCACTATTCCACTCCCATGAGCAATAGTGGGTTCACTGGCCCTTATTCCAGGTCCAAAGCAAGCATACTAAAAAACTGCTCTTCACAGTCACCTGTCATAAAGGGTCATAACGTATACACTTAGCACTCAAACTAAGAGTTATAGCAAATATAATATACATTAGATGTTGTAGTAGCATCAAACATAATAATGACAACATAAGCAATTTATCAAATAACAAATATGTATATAAAGTGGCTCTCACAACAAGTTTGACCTCAAAATACATTACATGGCCTGAACTTGATCCTCATCTACATCATGATAAATTATGAGTGTGGAAAGCCACTGAATATGGCACACTAATGTGAGCAAAGGTATAACTTCAGGCACATAATGATGCATGCTCATGATGCATGCCTTAGTCACATGCTTCCCCAGGGCTGTCATATCGGTTGTTTCAGGCGAATGGGTCTGTTGTTTCATCAGCTTATTTGCATCATTGAAGTTTACATATTCAAAACTATCACCAGAATATGATGCTCACGTCAGTACACTACTGCCCTCACACAAATAGTGAAAGACAGTAAAATAGATTTTTAAAGGTGAATAGCAACATTTTGAAAATGGATGCTGGAGAAAAACTTATGAAAATAATTAAATTAAAACAAATAAAAAGCATGAAAAAAAATGTATAGTATTATATCAGATTAAATAAAATACATGTAACCGTGTTTGGCACCGGTACCACGCAGGAGGTCTTCCATAGATTTGGTACTCTCCCCAGTGTCAGGCTCATGTTCCCACACAGCTGGTCAGTGCAGGATTTGAGGAGCCTGGAGCTGATTCCGTCAGGACCAGCCGCCTTTCTCGCCTTGATCTTCCTGAGCTCTTTTCTCACCTTGTTTGTTGTGAGAGACAGATTAGAGCAGTGGGGGGTGTGCTGGATGGAGTGGGAAGGGGGGCTGGGCTAGGTGTGATGGGTGACTGAGAGCTGAGTGCCGTGGAGGAGGAGGTGGGGTAGTGTACTTGGGGAGCAGATGAGGGGGGTTGCAGCTAGGGTGGCAGGGTAGGGTTGAAGAACGTGTTCAGGTCATTTGCCCACTTCTGGTCCCCTGCAGCAGATAAACCCATATTTAAAGAGAGTTGATAGCCAAGTTGATAGCCATGGGTTAGGTTAAGGTAAGAGAATGCAAACTGTTGACACAAAGTTATTTAGTTTCCATCTCATACCACCACCCCACCCCAACCCACCTTCCTCTGGGAATGGACTGACCCTCAGGCCACTCGGTTCTCCGCCACAGAGACCTGGTCAAGAGTTTTGTAGGGTGGTGTGGCATAAATCCGCTGCAGCTCAACATCATTAAAACCAAGGAGATGGTGATGGACTTACCACGCAGAAGGAGATCCCCTAACCCTGTTGTGATTAATGGGGAGGGGGTGGAGATAGTGGACAGCTATAAGTGTCTGGGGATGCATCTAAACAACAAACTGGAAGGGACAAAGCAGGATGCTCTTTCTGAGGAGGCTCAGGTCTTTTAATTTGTGCACTCGGATGTTTTACCAGTCCAATGTGGCCAGTGTCATCTTCTTTGCTGTGGTGTACTGGGGAGGTGGCATAGGGAGCTATGGCACAATCAAACTCAGCAAGCCGGTGAGGAAGGCAAGCTCTGTGGTGGGGATGGAACAGGACAGTGCTGAGACAGTCTTGTCTTATCTTGTCTTATCTTATGAGCATGCTACTGTCTAAATACATTTTGTTATGCTCAGGCACTTAGTCTTCCCTTAAGATTTCAAAGGAGATTACAACAACCCATCTTTCCACCCTGATGCATAAAGAGCCCTTCCTGTAACTGCACTGTAGGAACATTAACTGTAAATTTATAACGTTGAAGTACTGTTATTTGCATAACTAGCTCACAATTTGCCTATTGAACCCATACTAACCATGGTGTGTGTGTGTGTGTGTGTGTGTGTGTGTGTGTGTGTGTGTGTGTGTGTGTGTGTGTGTGTGTGTGTGTCTCAGATGGAAGACTACACTGTAGCAGTAGCGACTGGTACATCTGCGTATTCAGGTACTAACAACTACATCTTTCTGACCCTGGTGGGAGAGAAAGGGGAGAGTGAACGCACCCTGCTTGATAACCCCGGACTGGACTTCTGTCGAGGAGCAGTAAGTAGGGCCTCTTTAGGATTTAAGATGCTTGTGTAAGGATGGTGCTGGCCTGCCTGTGTGTTTGGATAAGGCAAACCAAAGTCTGTGGGGAGACCAAGATGAAGCAGACTAATATCTTTTTCCCTCCAGAAGGTATAAGACCGTATAACAACTGCTGTACTCTAAGCTTCTTGGTTTGACTATTAGCATGTACGTTAGAGCAAGAAACTTCTCTGTTGACAGATCCATGTTGTTATAAACTCATAAATTCAAGTAAGGACAAATGAAGCTCATCAATTCTTTTTTTTTTTTATTCAGCCATCATCAACAGACAACTGTGCAGAAAATATATCTTTATCAGTCAGACACTTCACAGAACCCTCAAACTCCCAGGACTCTGGTAGATGGCCTGAGTTTGAGGAAGCAATACACAAGCAAATGTGCTAATGTGAGGAGGGCCCTGGGAAAGAATGTTTGAATGTTTCAGTCAGTGAATCTTCTGGTTTGAATGAAGTAGCATTTATCTATGGTTGATTGTATAACTACTTCAAAACCTAACAATAATGATATCTTTCTCCTCTGTCTTTTTTTCATGTCAGGTGGACAAGTACAAAGTGACTAGTCCTTCTCCTTTAGGCTCCCTGCTACTGGTCAGACTGGAGAAACAGAGGTATTGGGTGGAAGACAACTGGTTCTGTCGCTATGTCACAGTGGAGCATTTCGGTGGGGACACAGTGGTTTTCCCCTGTTACCGCTGGCTTATAGGAAACGTCAACTTGGAGATAAGACAGGGAAAAGGTAGGAAGATTCCAAGCATTCAGAGTAAGCTCCTAATTGTCAGCTGTAAACATATTGTTGAGGAAACCTTTTAGCAAAGCAGCCAACCACTTACTCAGGTGTTATTAATAGGTGGACCGTAGTCCAGACATTGTGCAATACGGACCCAGACCTATATCTGATAAATAATTGAGAATTGTCAAATTTTGACAGAGCATTTCTATTGGAACCGGCACAGCTGTGTAGCCTTTATACACTGGTTTACGGCCCAGGAAACTAACAGACCAATTGCATGCATTGTAAATCATCTCATGTGATGATAATTAATCAAATCTGTGGATTCCGATGAGCATTTCAACTGTGTGTATCTCACTTACTAAGTCAGGGTGAGACAAAAGATGGAGAAATAGCCAGTGAGTAAGGTTAAGTCAGGGAAAAGTAAGAAAAGTAACTTTACTTGGCATGTTCTAAAAATAGAAAAGTAGACAGTGAAAACAGAGTTTTTAATCAAGACTGGATGGACTCTTAATTGTTATTTCTTCTGAAAGACATTCAAATGGTGTGTCTCATGTGTTCAGAATTGTTAAAAGGAGCCATGTGAAACAACACTACACCATTCCACTTGACATGAGAAAGAGCATTTTGGTTAATTATTGTTAATTCCCCCTGTTCAATGTGAAAACTGACAATGAATTGTGTTAAAATAGTTTTGCATCAGTTGTTGACTACACACAGATATTGATAAATCTAATATTTCAATATACAGTATGATGTTTTGGATCTTCGCATGAGGATATTTTTTCTAATGAATATCACTAATCAGATATTTCTGAGATATTGATATTGATACCAAGGAAGTACTGAGGTAAATCACTGAAGCTCATTTTGTGCATTAGTCCGTATACTCCTGGTATTAAAATCCTATCAATTATGGAACTTTTCTGGAAGCTGGTAAAAAGAGAACTCAGGCAGCAGCTGATGTCTTATGCAGAAGATTTTAATGTAGACTTGATTTATCAAGGAGACCAGAAGGTGGAACAATATACAAACGGCAACAGATTAACATGAGCAATTGTCGCCCCCAAGTCGGACATCTGGGGCATCTGAGTTAGACATGAAAGTCCCTAAGCATAGACACTACAATGTACTGTTGGTTGGCCCTTTATCTATAACCGCGCGCACACACACACACACACACACACACACACACACACACACACACACACACACACACACACACACACACACACACACACACACACACACACACACTCAGACACAGAGACACACAATCTATTTGGTGAGGGACTTTGCAAAGGCCATTCACGCACGCACACACACACACAGGGTAATAAGATGCACAGCAAGTGGAGGGGTAACCTAAATCTTCCTGTTGTCTCACATCTTAAACCCAATGCAAAACAATAAAACAAAACAACTATTATGATCTGATTACAATGCAGTCATGTTACGACCCTAGCTCGTGGGGGGAAAGGGAAGTACATACACCAGTTGGAATTGGTAGTTGAAATTAAAGTCATTTATTTACAGAGTTCCAAATGAGGTTTCAAACAAATGAAATGAGGCAAACAGCAGAAACGAGGGCCTGTGAGCGTTGCTCAAACAAACAAATAAATATAATCAAAAGAGGACTCTAACCTTGAGCTAATGATGCTAACTCAAAGAAACAACAGATGCAAAAATAAACTCCTCATCTAATAAACTCTAAGCCTGCTAACAAAACAAAAATAACCTAGTGAGGCTATACAAAAACACACTAAGTTTAACACTCAAACAATTAATTCTTATCACAGGCCTGGCTAACATCTAATGCCTGTAGTAACAAAGACCAAGAACTGGCAGGTGCTGCTGAGTGAAGGCAAGCCACGCCTCCACCTGTTGGGGCCAATCCTGCACCCAGGACCGCAGAGCCTAATTAACATAAATACACACAGTCATAACACCCCTCCCCTTAAAATACAAACCAAAGGTATTGTGGCTGAATAATAATACTCCTAATTACCACAATCTGAATTTTATATTTTCATAATTAATTATAAAAATTCATTAATGAACTTAACACAGAAACTAAATATCCACATCCTTGAGTGTTAACATGTATTTCAGTGCAATAGGCTCTCAAAAACCATCATTCAATGATGAAACAAAAGTGAACGCCGACATAAAGTGCAACAACATAAAGGGAAACAACTAACATTCATATTTGTCAATGTCAATATTGGTGCATCCAATCTGCATGAGCTGGAATAGAGTTTCATCTGTCAGCCTGTTTAAATCTTTTGATTTGAAATGCTTCATAGATAGTTAATCTCGCAAATCTTAGTGCTCTCAAACATGCTGGCCATTGAGAGTTCAAAATCTCTGAGGAGTGGAAAGTGGACCTTTGGTAGCAGTCTCCAAAATGATAGTCCCCTCTCATTGAGCTTTACTTAAAACATTGGGTTCGCACAGTTCAAGCTGCAACTCTGGGGGTGTCTCACTGACAGGAGCAGAGAGAGGGTCCGTGAATAACGCTATCCGTGGCTGCATGGCGTGAAATTCTTGGAAGCTGTCTTTTAACTGCTGCTGCAGTGTTTCGATATTAGCTCTGTACTTGTGAATTGTTTTCTGGCATTCAGGGACATATCGCTTCACAGGCGGGAAAGTGTGCCAAATATGGACAAAATGATGAAAAGCCTTCTTTGAACAAGGCTAGTTCACGCTGAAATACGTTCATGTGTGCGTAAAGGTCTGACAAAGTTTGCCCCCTCCCCTTCAGGTGATTAAGATGTGAGGTAATGTCCACAAGGAAGGCCGAATCGCAGAGAAAATCTGTATCCCCGAGTTTTCTGCTGTTCTCCAAAAACACTGGGATTCTGTTCGTCTCCAAACACTTCCCTACCCGTCTGTTCTCGGTGTGCATTTTATGAAACCGGCCAATCCGGTTAATTTTTCCTGTATGGATGGTGCGCCATCTGTAAAAACAGCTGACAGCTCGTCGAAGCCACCGTACTCACTCACACGATTAACAGCATTGAAAATGTCCGTGCCCTTGGTAGTGTCATGCAAAGACAGCAACTCTTCTTGCACTTCAAATGAACTGTCAATAGCTCGTGTGAATATGAGTAGCTGGCTAACATCCGTCACATCTGAACTCTCATCCAATGCTATGGAGAAGTACTTGCAGTCGTGCATGACTTGTTTTATCTTCCCCTTCCACATGATTTTGAAAGTCAAAAATTCTCTGCGTCACTGTGCGACGGGACAGAGAAACAGTTCAAAAGTTTTTAGCCATGTTATCGTCTCCAAAAGCTTTAGCCATCTCCACTGCACATCGCTTCACCATTTCTTCATCTGACAAGGGCTTCTTTGCTTTAGAGAGCTCAAGTTTGCTTCCAACATCAGTGTAACCACCAATTTATTGATATTTGGAAATTGACTCTGATCTAGAAAGATGATATGTTAACATCTAGTGTAAAGGCTAAGTCCCTGTAGGTCTGAACTGTGGGTAAAAGTGCCTTTTCTTGTCTCCACAGCTAAGACACTCAGGGATGAGTCCATAGCTCAGCTGCTGGCACATAGGAGGACAGAACTGCAGGAGAGACAGAAGATTTACAGGTCTTACAAGAAAACAACAACATGAGGACAGGGTTTCACTTTACAGAATTAATGTTTTCAAAGATTCTTTGTATTCATAATTGTATAATGTTGTGTTTTTCTGTGTTAGATGGCAAACATGGGCTCCAGGGGTTCCCAGATGTATTGACGCTAAAACAGAGGCAGATTTACCGCAAGACAGCCGTTTTGAAAATGAAAAGAGAAGCGACTTTGAACATTCCTTGCATTATGCGTAGGTGGCACACAGACATGCAGACACACACACACACACACACACACACACACACACACACACACACACACACACACACACACACACACACACACACACACACACACACACACACACACACACACACACACACACACACTTGATTCTCAATCCCATTCTTAATCTTAAACTTCACTTGATTTCTCACAATGTAACTGTATATTCAGATCTGTATCACAGCAATGTGATGAATGTCAGGTGCACATATACCTTTTCTTCTCATCAGTTTGCTGGAGTTGTCTCTGAAAAAGTTGGTCATCATGTTTGGAAAGTCCTGGAGTGACCTGGATGATTTCAAACAGATCTTCTGGAAGCTGAAAAGCCCAATAGCTGGTTGGTATAGATACACCCAAAAAACTCATTTCAAAACGCAAGGGCTGGGCTGTGTCATGCGGTGCACTACAATTATATTAAATTCTACAAATGAAATCCAAATTCAAAACATGTCATCTATTTTTCTATGCCACATCCAAGCCAAATCTAATGACAACACAGAAAACGAGGTGTATTAGGTTTAATTTTGTCAAGAAAAGGGTAGCCAAGCCATGTCAATACTGAATACAAAGACTTTATGAGATCAGATAAGATAAGATTTTTAAGATTTCTAAGAGAATAAGCCAACATTTAGCTTGAGTGAATAACAACATTTTGCCAAGGAAGATGAGAACAGGATTGCTGGAGAAACATCTTTGCAATCAGGCACAAAGCTGGTATTCTGCCCTACTTCTAGATGAGCTTATATTCCAACACTCTCTATTACACAATGTTTTTTTTGGCAAAGAGGGTATCTGAAGCCACTCTCTTAAAAACCGTAATATGAGTCTTAGCTATAGATGCTGTATGAAAGCCTCAGGAGTGTTAGTGCTAACAAAATAATTGTCCTTGTTAATATAAGCTGCTAAATCTGTGTATACTTGATGCAAAATGACACTACTTTATATACATTGATCTTGAAATTAAAGAAACATCCAGATTCGATTTCACACCCAGTATATGTTTTTGTGTCAGAGTACTGTATGGAGCACTGGAAGGAGGACTGGTTCTTTGGATACCAGTGTTTGAATGGCTCCAACCCAAGGATGATCCAGAGGTGCAAGAAACTGCCAGAGAACTTCCCTGTCACGTCAGACATGGTGCAGAGCTCCATGGCTCCCAGAACCAACATGGACAAAGAACTCAAGGTGGGGAAATGCATTTGTAAAGTTATGATACTAAGTTATGACTCAAATTCGCTCAATTATCTTGCACTGTGGCTTCCTTGTCTCATGTCCAGGAAGGAAACGTCTACTTGTTAGACTACGCCATCCTGGATGGAATTCCCACAAACACAATCAAGGGTAAACCTCAGTACATTGCTGCTCCGCTCTGTCTCCTGTACCAACACCCAGATAATGGACTCATACCTATTGCTATACAGGTATATAATTCACTCTTATTATGCTCATAGACCATGAGTGAAATACTGAATTATCTCAATGTGTCACTGATGTGCATGCACACAATCATACATGCAGTTTATATTCAGTAACAGTTTATTTGCTTTATTGTTGTGACAGCAACAATTGTCTGCCAATTCTTATAATTAAGTTTGAATAAAAGTCTTAGAATATAAAAAAGTTAAAAGAAACCACATGATTGGTAAACACATCCTGAAGATACTAGAAATAGATATATATATAGATAGATAGATAGATAGATAGATAGATAGATAGATAGATAGATAGATCTTAAATTGATATTTGATTAAATTAGATCGATAATTGAAATTAAAGCTGCCAGGTGTATCAAAATACAAGAAAATACAAGGTAAAAATACACAAAAAATTTAATAAAATACACAAGGTGCAATGTAAGTCCAAATACACACTTATAAGACAACAGAATAAGAGATTGAAGGTGCAAAGGAAGTCATGATACTGGTGGTGTGATAACATACTGATGAAATGATGATAATGTCTAAACCTGAAATAATGGTAATTGAATGTAAATATATGACACTGAGAATATTTAAAGAGCATTAAAGAAAGGCTGTATGGCTGTTACTACTTTTGTAAATGATGCTGGGTCATGGTGGTGACTTATATATGAACTAAATATGGTATCAGAGATTTTTTTTTATGCTTAAGATCCCTTTCTTAGTGGTACATGTCAGCTTGTCAAAGTTGCACTTCCTTGTCTACAGTTGGAGCAGACTCCAGGCCTGAACACACCCATATTCCTTCCCAGAGACCCGCCTCTTGCTTGGCTGTTAGCTAAGATATGGGTGCGTCACGCTGAGTTTCAGGTGTTCCAGGTGCTGTCTCACCTGCTCAGGACTCACCTGGTGATAGAGGTGTTTTGTGTGGCCACTCTGAGACAGCTGCCTGCTGTACACCCTATTTATAAGGTAAACTCCCACACAAGTCATATTATCTAACACTGTAATTTTCAGTTAGACCATGTTGCGGTTCTGGGGATAGAGGTAAGCTCACAATCATGTTATCATAACAATACTCAAATATTGCCCAGGGCCCAATTTACTTTAAATACAAGAACCTGACGTTTATTTGACAGAATCTTATATTTGAAGGAGACATTATTTCTAATCTCTGATCTGTGGTTGAGACAAACTCAAACCCTGCTGCTGCGCCATAACAAAGTACTGTCATGGTCACTTTTCTTTTTATCTGAAATATTTTTGCTATTGACTTTTTAAAAAAAATATTATTATTATTATTATTATTATTATTAATAATAATAATTACGACCCACTTTGTAATTTTTAGCTGTACCATTAATGAGACCTTTATGTAAAAAGGATTTCCAGTGACTCAACAGACATAATCCCTCACTGGCAGGCTTTTTATTCGAAATATGAATGATTATTGGAAAATTGCCTTCGGCTCACCAGTAAAACATAAAATCTGACAAACAGATGTATGGACAATACATTCATATTTTAATAAAAATAGAAGTTCAGTTTCTGTGGGTTGAGGTGCAACAGTCACTGTATTGATTACTGCTGAGGAATTGTACATTACACTCCATTCACTGTTACCTGTTATAGTAAAGATTTTCCATCCTTGTTATATAAGCAATAGTTTTAGAATTTGGCTTTTATATGATTACAACTACATTGCTTAAATATGCAATATGCCTACTCACATATACTTCCATCATTACAATTGTCAATTCTGCTTCCTTCATCTCTGTCAGACTTTCTCCTTTGTACAAATACTTTAAATATGTATGCACCTCTAATTTTTTTTACATGTTCTGCTACACATGGCATCTATTGCACTTATGTCCATCCTGGGAGAGGGATCCCTCACATGTGGCTCTCTCTGAAGTTTCCGTGTGTTTTTCCCTGTTAAAAGTTTTTTTTTTTGGGGTAGTTTTTCCTTACATCCCTTACAGAGGATGTTGCACTTTGTTAAGCCCTATGAGACAAATTGTGATTTATGAATGTGGATTATTTTTTCATTCTGTAGCTAACACACATGTTATATTTCTTCCCGCTGTAGCTCCTGGCCCCTCATCTGCGCTACACTCTTGAGATCAACACTAGGGGGCGCACTCAGCTTATCTCTGCTGATGGCATCTTTAAACGGGTGTGGCACATTTATGATTTTTTATGTTATATTTTATTAGATGTTGCCTTGATGTACCTTTCAAGGGACTATTATAGTCACCAGGATGCCAGCCACATCACAGTCACATTATTAATCTTGGATTTCATGTGTACAGTAAACAAAGTGAAAACACACTCACAAGCTGTGTTAAACAATCTTTTGATGATTATCATTATGGTTGTCATCATTGGTGTGATGATCATGTTTTTGTGTAGGTTGTGTCCACAGGTGGTGATGGCGTGTTGGTCCTGGCTCAGAGGGAGTTTAAGATGCTCACCTACCGCTCCCTCCAGCCCTACAATGACTTCAGTGACAGAGGAGTGTCCCGGCTCCCACACTATTACTATAGAGAACACAGTCTGATGTTGTGGGAGGCCATACACAGGTGGACAGCACACACTGCTCATACTTACTACAGGACACTGCTGTTGGGTCAGCTTGATTCTTAAAAAGACTAAGGAAACTCAGGGATCAAACGTAAAAGTCAAGATAGAGATAAGACAAACACAATATGGTTAAGCTAATGACACACAAACCATTAAAATGTTCATGTCTTCATCAAACATTCACAGTGCTGGGGCAAATTAGTGAGTAAACCCTTGGATTTAATACATGGTAAAACCTCCTTTGGCAGCAATAACCTTAAGCAAGCGCTTCTGGTAGCTGCGGATAAGACCTGCACAACGTTAAGGAGAAACTTTTCACATTTACATTATCATGTAAGATGACTTCATAAACTTGGGAATTCATTTTACCCGCAAGGATAGTGAGCTTTCCAGGCCCTGAGGCAGCAAAGCGGCCCCAAATCATGATGCTCCTCCCACGGTACTTCACTGTTGGGGTTATGTTTTCATGTTGGTAAGCAGTGGCCTGCACTGCACATAGATGCACTGTATGAATGTGTGTGTGAATGGGTGAATGTAAAACTGTACTGTAAAGTGCTTTGAGTGGTCATCAAGACTAGAACATCTTTCCCCTTTCTCCTTGGTGTTCTGCCATGGACACCCTGCCTGTTCAATGTTTTGTGGATAGTTGACTCATGAACAGTTCCAATGATTCCTTCCGAACTTTAGCTGTTACTCTAGGGTTCTTCTTTACCTCATTGACAATTCTGCGCTGTGATTAGCCACATTATCCACAGTACCAAATTGTCTCCATGTATAGACAACTATCAATATCAGTCCACTAACTGATGGATATCTTAAGTCTTACTTTGTAACCCTTTCCTGCTTTATGCAAGTCAACTACTCTTGATCCTAGAGCTTCTGATATCTCCTTTTTGCAAGGCATGGTTCACATCAGCTGAGGCTTCTTGTGAATAGCAAGCTCAAAATGTTTGAGTGGTTTTTATGAGTCAAAGTCACACCTACAAATTTGTTTTATTGATTGGACTCCATGTTTGCTAACATCTGACTCCAATAAGCTTTTGCTGGAGTCATTAGTCTAGGGGTTCACATACTTTTTCCAACCCACACTGTGAATATTTGAATGATGTACTCAGTATGGAAAAAAACTACAATATAATTGGTGTGTTATTAGTTAAAACAGATTGTGTGTTGTTCATTTTTTTGTAACATGTACAATTATACATAAATGCTGGTAATTTCATAATCTTTTCTTGCCACGGTATATTATAGAGCATGAATTCCAGCACTCATATAGCACCGTAGCTATTTTATTGCAGAATTGTGAATAATGACACACTAAAGATTTAGCTACTTGATTGTATTTTACAACATTTCACCAGATTTGAGAGGAGATTGGAAAGAATTGGTCCAGACATCATTCAGCTATTTTAAAGGCAAATAATCATAATGACCTCCATGATACAACCACACCAGAGTAAAACCTTGTGGCTGTGAATTGTAATTTATGATTAACAACAATAGCAGATATTAATAATAATAATTATAATCATCGCTGGGCAATTAAAATCATTATCTCTCACTTTACACTTTAACATTAAACACCATCACTTATCAGAAGTTAGACAGGAGAGAAGTTCTTCCCTGCTCACTTAGGCAGCGTAGACACATGTTAACATTGGCACCAAAATTATTCATTTTTCTTTAAAGTTCAATAATTGCATAATGTTTCCAAAGTCGAAGAGTAATCGTGTTAAATAATCGTGATTACAATATTGACCAAAAATAATCGGGATTATGATTTTTGTCATAATCGAGCATCTTTCTGTGGTGCTATAATTATGATTCATTTTGGCATGTAAATGTGGTCATGCCAGGTATTCACACATGTTAAGTCTCGTGCAGATTGGACAATGTATAGTCAAATCAGTGGAAAGTCCTCTTTCATGGCTATATTGCCACGGGTATGATGTTGATGGAAAACGTACTATTAGCACAACTTTTCAAAACAAAAATGTGATCAATTGTAAAAACTAAACATCAACCTTCTAGGAGGATTTCATTAAAGTACAATGCATGGACGTGGCAAAAAGCAAAAGTTGTACATTATATAGGGGGGAGTGCACTTTGGGAATGAGTTTTGTGATTTGAGGTCAGATATGAATCACTATGAGTAATAATTAAATGTAACCGTATTTCAGTTTTGTCTCTGGTATGGTGAGCCTGTACTACCAGTCAGATCATGATGTGCAGGAGGATGTGGAGCTCCAAGCATGGATCGGAGACATAACACAGAAGGGGATGGCAGAGCTCCCCAGCTTTGGTGAATCATTCATATCTTGTTTTTTCCTCCTTAACACACATATTAAATCTAAAGCCTTTAACATTGAGAAGTGCAGCATTGGGGGAAATACTAGATTGTAATTTCACATCCATTCGAGGTCAGGATGGGGTAAATTGAGCCTAGCATAGCACAGTCCTACTATTTTCCAAGTCTCTGTCCAAAATTTAAACAAAACAGAAAACCAAAAATGACAATTTGCTGGGAAGGGCCCTTTTAGTCTCAGAATGCTTAGCTAAGCTAACCACTTTGTGAGCCAGTAGCAAGGCATTTAATGTAACTGCAACTGTACATGGCAGGACAAATATCAGAGGAATTCATCTATATATATATATATATATATATGAAGAACAGAGGGTGTTGCAACAGGCAAAGCAGGCAATTGGTCCCTTAAAATGCTGTTAATCATGGATTTGTTTCAGGTCTGCCCAATAAGCTCAGCACCAGAGAGGAACTGTCCACCCTGCTTGCAGTGGCCATCTTCACCAGTACAGTCCAGCATGCTGCTACTAACAACGGGCAGGTACTGGCACTCCCACACATTATGGTAATGGTCTGTATTTGACCACTCAAAGCGCTTTACAGTATAGTTTATTGACATTCACCCATTCATACAGTATGTCTATGGGCAGCACTTTGTCTATGAGGGGCAATTCGGGGGGTTCAGTATAACACTTTGGCATGCAGATGGGGAAAACTGGGATTGAACCGTCAACCTTCTGGTTGGAGGATGACCGCTCTCTCCCTTCAGCCGCAGCTGCCCACTATTAGTAGTGGTTTTTGTTAATGCACTGACATGTTCAAAGCTGATGACTTACTGTTGATGGTCTAAAACTCAACAGTCCATTGCACTTACTTTGAAAAAAATGTGAATGAACTTTATGTCTCATCATGAATGTTAAGCATGCGCCTGCCTTTTCTTTTTAGTTTGACTGGTGTTCCTGGGTCCCCAATACTCCCTGCACCATGAGACAACCCCCACCAACTGACAAGGGTGCTACCATGGAGATGATCATGGCCTCCCTTCCTGATGTCAGCCAGTCCTGTTTGCAGATGGCTATCACATGGCATCTGGGGCGAGCACAACCAGATGCTGTGAGTCCAACTCTGTCTGGTTTGCATGGGGATGGACAGTACACTCATTAATGAATTTCTAATTTCAATAAGCTGAATTGAGTCTATATGTTGATTCACCCAAATAAGAATCACTTTTCTTCTGGTAGTGTTTTTGTAGACACAGTTTATTTCCTTAGTTCAGGTTTTTAGATCTCTCAGATTTCTTCCTCCACAGCATTAGGAAGGAGGTGAATGGATCATTAATTGGTGCTCAATAATGTATATTTAAAAGTGCTGATCCCTCAAGATTTTCACACACATAAGTTTTTTTAATTTATTTTACTCAGAATGGAGCCAAAAAAACCATCCAGTGAGCAGCAGTTCTGTAAATGAGAGATCAGAGGAGAATGGTCAGCCCGGTTGGAGCTGAAAGGCTACAGTAACTAACCACTAAACCTAACCCTAGCCTCTGGTTACATACTAACCATACTACTATGTTTTAATTTCATTTTAATTTCATTTCTAAGGGATAATCCAATAACAAAGCCCCTTTTGAGGGGAACAGGAGTAGAACTGGAGTTATACCAAATTTCCTACTATTTTTCAGTCTCATTGTCACTGGCTTTGCATGTACCACGACTGATGTTTCCAATAGCACATATTTATGAAAATTATGTTCTTAGAAGCGATAAATTATATTAACATAAGTACATTTTTCAAACAACATAACCTGTAATGTAAAAAACACATCTCAATTATGCTGTAATTTGTCTGTGGAGTTGTTGACTTAACCTGACATTGATTGATTTCCACCCACATTAGTTCCTCTTTCTTCAGCAGTCCCCTTATTTCTTCTGCCTAGATTCCTTTGGGCCAATACACAGAGGAGCACTTCACTGAAGCACCAGCTGTGGAGCTGATCAGTGGGTTCAGAACAGAGTTGGAGAAGATCGAAGCTGATATCCTGAGTCAGAATGAAGGACTGGAGCTGCAGTACCTTTTCCTCCTGCCTAGCCACATTGAAAACAGCATCACTATATAGATTTACGGACTACTCTGTGCATGATCTGTTTTTATGTTGACATATTTTGTTTTATTCAAAAAAGTCGTTGTTCGAGGTTGGTTGACATGGCTTGGTACTGCATTATGCATTTGCACAGTGCATAAATGAGTTGAATGTCACATCTTGTTAAGGCGTGCATCCTGTTGCTTGTAGGTGGTGCTATGATATATGTTGAATTTTGGCATGTAAATGGGGTCACACCAGGTCATCAAACATGTTACGTATTGTGCAGATTGGACAAGTAGTCAAATTAGTGGAACTTCTTGTTTCATAGTGAAATGGCCACGGGCATTCTGTTAAAGGAAAACTTGCATTTAGCACAACTTCGTCGAGGTTGTTTGTTTGCACTTACCAAATTTGAAGTTGTTATGATTATTCTCTTGGAGAAGTTCATTAAAGTAGAATGTCTGCAAATATCAAAAAACAGGCAAAAACTGCTCATTACAATCAACCAACATCGCAACAAAAATGCACATTTAGATATGTTCATACAGGTGTAACAGGCCAAATTAACCCCCGCCCAGATTAAACCTGGGTATACTTTGGCCCAGGCCAGAGTATACCCCGGGGATAAACTGTCCTAGGCCAAACTATACCCGGGGGTGTAAAATAGCCTAGGCCATACTATACCCCTCCAGGCCAGAGTATACCCCAGCTTCAATCTGCAGTCATCAACAGAACATGCACTTTATCTTGAAAACAAGCATGATCATTTTGATGTTGTTATCAGTGTTTAACTTTGAACATTTATATTGTAGCGAGGACTTGCTAGTCTTAGAAGTTGAAGTTTCAGGACGTAGTAATCTTTGATCTTTGTGGAAGTCTAATATTTTTTCTGTTTTTCTGGTTGAAGTAATAAAAGTCTATGTTTTAGAGTTTTAAGATTTAAGTCAGTTAGCTTTCTCACTTAACTTACCTGACAAAGCTGAACCCCCAATAAAATGTTGAAAAATTACTCTCAACACTACTGATATCATGGGGGTATAATCTGGCCTGAGGGATATGAATTGGCCTAGGCCTGTTACACCAGGACTCTTTTAAAACATGCAAAGTTTAGTGCAGATTGGATAATTTATACTGAAGTTATACAAACTTCCCCAATTATGGCCAAATATTGAAATTCAACGCCACACCACAGACATGCCCTGGCGGAGTTGGGGGTGGCCTGGGGTGGCCGTGGCCACCTCATGCTGAATCTTGGCCACCCTATTGGCCAACCCAGGCAACACGTCACAGCTGTCAGTGGTTTCCCCTGTGCGGAACCTTCCTGCACTGGCACAGGCACACTGCCGGACACTTAAGTTGCGCATATCCTGTGAGTGATCACCATAGGCTAAATTCATCACTATGAGCAGTTGATTATATAAAAGAATGGTAAATCTTATTTATGATCCCAGAACCTGAGGGGAAAGTAACAGCGCACAGACACACACAGACTCCGCTGCTGTGTGTGTTACGCCCTTAAAAGAGGAGATATCAATAAAGACGCTCAGACACAATGCTTTCTCTCTGGCAGCTTCATTGAGAATAATATTATTTCCAGCAATATTTACACAAGTACAAAAATTCGTACATAAATCTCCCAACAATTAAATGCATTTTCTCTCAATTTCAAGGTCAACTTTCCAATAGTTTCCTTTCACTTTTCTTTTACAGGCGAGTAAAAATGGAGTGGATGAAATGGATCTTGGATTGGATTTGTTATTGTCTTATTGTGTGTTAAACTTGGATTGCTAAACTTTAGGTGTACTCTTCATTTAATTATGTAGCTAATATGTTCCACTTATAAGTTAATTTCATTATTAAACTTATTGTGATAAGTTGAAAAGTTGGCTCTGACTGCAGGTTCAGATAAAATGTTAGCCGACTCTGAAGACATTTTATATCCAGTAATCCAGCGTTGTGTCAAATAAACCATTATCTACATTACATTATCCACTTGCTTTTCTTAAGAGTTAACTCAAAGATCCTGCTGGTACAAAGTTACAGAATGATGCTTAAATTAACAATCAAGTATACTGGCTAAATAATTGTTAATGTGATGCTTTCTATCACGTGATGACAATGTTTCAGTTAAAGATATGCCATGCAGCAGACAAAGGGCTGGGTTGGGTGAAAGACTTGGTGGACACACTGGTCAGAATGACTGATCAACATTAACAGGTGGATTGTGTTTGGTAGACAGTCGAAAGAATGGAATAATTTGATGTAATGACTAACTAAAATTAAAGTTATCTCATTATCTACTCACCACTATGCCGATGGAGGGATGAGTGAAGTGTTTGAGTCCACAAAACACTTTTGCAGTTTCAGGGGTAACCAGCCTTTAGCCCAGATGACCGCTTCTTCAGATGTAATAAAGCAACAGAAAAAATAAAGCATGCCTCCATACTGCTCATGTGGTGTCATCCAAGCCCCGACATTCATATTTAACTCGAAAAGAGGTCATTTACACTGTGTTTTAAGCCTAAATGTCCGCTACTGGAAATAGTGAAGCTAGCGGACGTAGCCACACGATGGTGTGCTCTTGGGTACGTGACACACATCGTAGGAAGATATCAGAGGACATTTAGGCTAAAAACATGGTGTAAATGACGCCGTTTCGAGTCAAATATAAATTTTGGGGCTTGCGGACACTTGGATGACACCACACGAGCGGTATGGAGTTATGTTGTTTTATTATGTCTGAAGAAGTGGTCACAACTGACCTCAATTGTATTGGATTTGGCTGCACCACTGTTTACCCCTGAGACTCCAAAAGTGTTTTGGTGGACTCAAACGCTTCACCCACCCTTACATCGGCATAGTGGTGAGTAGATGATGAGTGCATTTTCATTTTTCGGTGAAATGAATCCCTTTAAGACCAGCAACATTGACATTACAAAGATGAGTTTCTTTGTATTGTCAATGTTGCTGAGTTTTCTTCTGGAGCTCTTAGCTGGATCTTGCCTGAAACTTGTCCCTATCCTCTTCCCGTGTCAGTCCTGTTATCCCAAGGAGGTGAACTGCTGTTTTTACTATCAGCTGGATCTTTTGCATTTTACATTCCACCACAGCTGTACTATGAATTACTCCTGCAATAAGTCACCAGCTTTTTCTTTTCAACCATTAAGCTTTCTTTTGAGACCTCACTAAATTCCCCTATTGGGCCCCATGGATGTACCTTTTGACCTCAGCTGAAGACACACTTCACCACTCTAACTTTCTGTATCTCTACAACCGATTTCATTACCGCTTATCCCCTGTAGGCAGCGCTATCAGCCTCTCCACATTTTCGTGGTTTACTCTACAGCGTGCACATCTGTGTTGTTTCCTGCACCTTGAAGCTACATGCCCAAACTTTTGACAGCTAAAACACAATAATGACCTTGGTACATAGTCTCTCACAATATAACTAACCCCAACATCCCTTTTTTAGGAACCGCCTCCCCTTGAAATTCTATCAACATTGTCTCAGTGTCTTTCCTTGTCCCATTCACATTCAACCTCTTACTTTGGACATTCACAATCATTCCCCCTTTCAAGTAATTTCTTAACTCCCCAATGCATATATTAAGAGGTACACTGGAGATGACCCCTCTTCAACCCTCTGCCCTACTTGTTCCTCCTACTCTGCTGGTGCTAACCACTTTAATCCCACCAATTTCTTTAAACTTGAGAGCTTTATTTGCCTGCTCCTCATTATTACACCCCACTATCACATTCTCATCAGACAGCACCATAGCAAAATCAATACTTCCAATGGATTTGTTGATCATTTTAGTCAGCTTTAATGGATTGACCTTACTCGCCCCAAACTGGTCACCAAACCTAACAATTTTCTCGAGGCTGCCTGTCAGATGCCAAACTGCTCCTTTTCTTTTCTTTCTCCTCACTTACACCTTACAACTGTTCCCTGACGATCCTCAATTTTTCTCCTCACTACCCACCTCCATACTTCCATCACTATCCTTCCATTCATAAACTTTCTCTTAACCCATTCAAAGAGAGCAGTTGTGCCTCACAGCTGTTCCCTTGTTCCTGCCCACTGAGGAGGTCTACATCCTCCTCCCTGTCATTGGTCTCTGAGAAGTAGCACTCCCATCAGAGTATAAAACAAGAAGAAACTGCAACGGAAAAATCAGGACAAAAGTCATGTGATATTGTAAAAAGTATTGTATTTGCGAGTTAAATTGACTTTCGTATTTGCAAAACGCTCTGTGTTTGCAAGTGAATGGTAGGGAATTATTAAAACATGTTTATTTGTTGAGTTGTGGCATGAATTTAGCTCCATACAGGCCAGTGTTCGTTTGTATTCAAGTTGAGCATAGAGAATACGAGGAGACCTTGAAGGCAGCATAAGCCGTGTGGTTGTACAGACTGGGAGGAGTGAGCCGTTTGTCTCCAGCGGGGATGGCGTCCACTCGTAGATAGAACTGAATTAGCACTATGCACCGGGGGGTTCAAATGCCGGACTACTCCAGACATCGAGACTGAACGCGCGGAAGAGCAGACCTGTAGCCGCTCCGCTACATCAGGAGGAGCACCAGATGTAGCTTAACTGCGCTGTTAGCATCGTAGCTGTTCCGTCAACTTGAGGGCACCAGTGGGTCCAACTCGTAGACAACATACAGCCTGTGGTAACACATAGATCAACAAAATGACCTCAGCCTCCACCAAAGTAAGTTATCCATACACATGAATACACGCGGGTGTCGCCTCCCGGTGTGAACGGTACCTGCAAATCTGTACATAGACGCTCGAGCTGTGCATTCACAATGAACGCGACGCACGCGATCGTTTGTGTTTATTCGCGCGAATCGCGCATAACGCTCGCAAGGCGCGAATAAACACAACCGGGGAGTATTCGTTCGTTCTCCGGAAGAGAGAGAGAGAGAGAGAGAGAGAGAGAGAGAGAGAGAGAGAGAGAGAGAGAGAGAGAGAGAGAGAGAGAGAGAGAGAGAGAGAGAGAGAGAGAGTGACTGGCTGTAGCGACCACCGTTGCTGCGTTGTAGATGTTGTGGAAACACTGGGGGGGGGGAGCCAGCGGATACGTGTTGTGGAGAAGCCGGAGAAGCCCGCGCCGTCGTGAGTGAGTCCACAAGCCCACCCGGAAGAGCACACAGCTCGTGGACTTCCAGCGGCTCCTTCAGGTGCCTCGTCTGGATGACTGTTGTTTCCAGCGCTACCTGAGGCTGCTGACCAGTGACGCCAAAAAAATCGGACCAGAAGTAGCAATTGGCTCTCTGAAATGTTGCTAAAAGTCGCTAGATGGCGTAATGACGCCACGTATTACGTCGATGCCAATTTGCATACGTCGCGCTGCCCACACGCATCCCATTCTCTTGAATTAGAACCAATTGACCCTTCTCTCATAAGGACTTTGTTTTTGGCCACACGCATGGTGATAGGTGTCACAGCATCACGGGTTTCAGGTCTGTGTCTGCACACTGCCCTCCAACCACATGCGGGTAGATGTACTCTCCTGTAGTCTTAGCTCCTACATAGGTGAGCCGCTGTGACAACACGGAAGTACAATTACACATTGTATCATTGGGAACGCTAGAGCGGTGTAACGGTACTTAAATACAGGATTGGTTTGGATAATGTACCAATGTCACCATACAATATACGTATTTAAAATAATGGTAAGCTTTCAGCTTGGGGACAACCATTTGTATCAGGTCCTTTCCTGTTTTTAAAAATGATGGTCCCTTAGCTCAATAAGTTGAAGTCCCTGACTGGCCTTCACAGAGCCCCGACTTGAGCCTCATCTGACACCTGCAGGGTGAACTGGATCACTGACCATGAGACAGACCTTTTTACCAAACATCACAGCTCTTGTGTACCTGCAGCCAGGTTCCAACTTTTGTTGGAAAGACATAAATGCCCATTTTGTTGTGATCACATGTGCAATCATCACATTACTGTTCAAATGTCTGCATACTTGAGGACATGTGCTGACTTTCACACTTTCATTTTAATTGCACATTTGTTCATGTCCACCTACTGTTGAATAAGACAATCGACGTGAGACCTGCTTTATTTGTGTGTGTGTGTGTGTGTGTCTGTATGTGCGTGATAGGTTGGAGAGATCTTCTCTGCAGCTGGGGCTGCTTTCACTAAACTAGGAGAGCTCACGATGCAGCTTCACCCAGTGGCAGACTCCAGTCCTGCAGGGTAAAGCACGCATGTTATCACTTTTGGGGACATTAGTATTAATATCATTTCTAGGAGACCTATCCTAACCAATACTTAACCACTGAATCATCTTTTTCCCAATTAGTGACACAGCTTTGCTCCGAATTGGACAATGCCTCCCTAATTAACTGGCCACATTATGATACACTGTTGTGGAGTAAAGTTTGTCAGCCCTCAGGGGCCCCCCTCATGGCCTGGGGCTCCAAGAAGTTGTCTGCCTTGCCTTTCCACAAGCAGCGCCTCTGGGTTGAAACTGCTGTACACCAGAAGTCCAACTTGTTGTTATTGGTTTTATACACTTTACTACTGATATACTGATACTACTGAATAATCAATCAGCTTCTTTGGCTGGCAAAAGTAATCTTCAACTGAGATAATACATTGATGCAACTTAATTGTGCAAAATTAACAACAACAAATTGGTGTTAAACACTGCCGGTTAAAACCTCTCAGCGAGTGGGTTCATCACAGTATCCACACTGGCAGTATCTGTAATAGCTGCATGTAAGATGTATTTCTGGAAACTTCCACACTGCCCAAGTCAACACCTTGACAATTGGGCTCCTGACGAAATAAAGTCACTGTAGTTCCCATCTTCCCTGCAGCGCTCTGACAAAGAGCACAGTGAAGAGGAAGCTGTATGAAGAAGGAGTTCTTCCCACGTCCTCTGATGGGCCCAAGAGGGTCATCAAAAAAGCCACAGTTACTGTTTCCATGGCAACACAGGGCACCCCAAATATCATCTCTCTGCCAACAGCTCAGGTTGTTGTGCCGTCAAGAGTACTGGGCCCCCCCTCCAACCAGGCCCACCTGAAGAAACAAAAGACTGCAGGTGAGTCCAGTAGCACTACAACATGAAAGCATTCCAACCACTTCAACTGATGTAGAGCTGGTTGGAATACTGTTAATGTCCATAGTATGAATAAACACAAATTTATTCAAACCTCTTGGGTTATTGAGAAAGAATCTGAATTTTCTACCCCACTGTATATTGACATTTTGAGTATTGACAAGAGGTATGGTGATTCCAATCGGGCTAGTAGAATCTACACACTGAATTACTCCCACTAGAATTTCAAGTGACCCTTAGTGTGCAATGTATTGATCATTATGCAAAAAAAGTTTTCCAACAATAATCCCATTCTTTGCATATCTCAAAATGACATGGTTCAACAATTTCAACTGTTAACTAGTGATATGGCTCAAGTTTGTCAAAGTCAAAATACATTATGTACATTGTTCACGAACAGTAAAATAAACATTCACCCTTTTGTTTGTGTGTGTGTGTGTGTGTGTGTGTGTGTGTGTGTGTGTGTGTGTGTGTGTGTGTGTGTGTGTGTGTGTGTGTGTGTGTGTGTGTGTGTGTGTGTGTGTGTGTGTGTGTGTGTGTGTGTGTGTGTGTGTCTGTGTGTATAGATGTTACCCTCAGTGCTCTGAATGACTCGGATGTCAACAGTGATCTTGTTGACATTGAGGGACTGGGTGAGGCGTCCAACTCCAAAAAACTCAACAACTTTGATCAAGGTGAAGTTTGCTGCTCAGACACAGGGGTTGATTTTAGTGGGACTTTGGAGTCGTGCTAGGTTTACAACATCAATTTTATTTACTACCAACCCACAGACATTGAAAAAAGAAAGATGCTCTGGTTCTAAAAGTTGTATCAGTGTATAATCTATAATTTGTGTGATGAGATACTTTCAGATTTCAAGTTCTTACTTGTTATTGTTATGAATGTGGACAGATATGTGTGTAGGAATGTGTTTGTGTGGATCTTTTAGGCGTTGCACATCAAATTTCGTTGTAAAATTTTGTGCAATGACTATAACGCATTCTGATTCTGATTATAGCTGCTCAGCAACATTCAGCATTTCACTTGGCCTTCTTTTTGTCAATTAAAGAAGGGCCTGGTAGAAAACGCATACAAATGTTGTCCGAGGTTTAGATTTAAGTACAGTGTTTGTATCTGTACAGAAACACAAGTATTATATTATCACTAGAATTGAAAAATTTGAAAGGATACTCTGCCCAGCCCAGTTAGACGGTAAGTCATGGGACAGTTTTCCATTTTAGCATGATGTTGGACAAATGTGTTGCACTGTCGAATGACAAAAGCAGCATGTTTAGTTTAAAAGCCTCTATGTGCGAGTGTTACTGTCATTATGGAATTTCCATTAAGTTAGATGCATGCATTGTTTTTAACTTAATTTTACAGATTTCAAAGATGCAGTGCCACTGTGACACTTACTCCACCCACCCTAACCCTAACCCCTGAAAGTGGTTCCTGGAAAAGGCACTATTTCACTATTTCCTTCTGTTCGAGTAACATTTGTCAGAAACTGCAGTGGTTAACTGTTGAATGAAAGTAGTCTTTTAAAAAAAGCATAAACATTTTTTTTCTTATTTTTTTGTCAGATCTAAGTCTTTAATAAAAACAAAATTTGTTTGTTTTGGTCTTTTCGTTGGATTTGTTGACTGTAATAAAAGCACAAAATAACTCCAGACTCTCCTTTCATTGAGCTGCTCATGTTTTTTGTCTTCATAGATAACCTGAGCCTGGACTCCAGCCTCATCATGAATCCAAGTGACCTTCCTCTGCTCTCCCGTTGACCTCCTTACTTCCTCTGACTTTCATACGTTGATAAACAAAACTATGAAAATAAGATAATAAAATGGCTGATCCTTTGTGCCAATGACGCAGACCATCAACTTAAGAGTACATGTAGGATTGTTA
This sequence comes from Hippoglossus stenolepis, assembly GCF_022539355.2. NCBI lineage: Eukaryota > Metazoa > Chordata > Actinopteri > Pleuronectiformes > Pleuronectidae > Hippoglossus > Hippoglossus stenolepis. Next base: position 16,534,059 of record NC_061505.1, on the reverse strand, counting down.
TGTTGGGTCATTCAGGACTTCTATCTAATCCACTACTGTTGGATAATTTTTACTTCATGACAATTTTATTTGAGACCACCTCTTTCCTCACCCAATTTTGCATTGTAGAAATATCCAACAAGTCTAACATTTAAAGGGGAGATTTTTAGATTCATACTTCCTGTGATATTTAAAGAGAAACTAGGAAATCAAAAGAATGCACAAGAGAACCCCCAGCTTAATTGACAAAGTAAAACACTTGTTTAGTATTTCATGTTCGAGTCAGTCTTAACACATTTTGAAAGTGACTAGTAGCAGATGTTACCACAAGAGTAGTTAGTTATTAAGATTATTTAGAACAGCAAAAACATTTTGGAGGAATTTATGGTTTATTTTAGGATACCTTCAAAGGGAGTTGTCTTCCTTAATCATAACATAAAAGTGTTAGTAGTGAAAAGGACACAAAGTGTCAGATCATTCACAATGTTCTTTTCATTCCAGCCAGGGGCAGTTTCTAATTGTTTTTGAGGCTTTTTGAGAAAAAAGTCATCTAGATAATTCATGTTTTTGTGGAGAGTGACGATTTTTTAAGACTGAGATATTAAAGTGGTGGAAACTCAAAAAAGTGTGGAAGCCAGTTCTCTGTGGCATATATTTAAGTTGTAATTAAAAAAACAACAAAAAGTCGACTTAGTAGCTTTTTTCAGAGCTTTGTGTCTTCACCAATTGATTCAGACTGCCCAGTTGTGGAGATCAGAATCAGCAAAATGTACCTACTGATAAAGACTGTTGGTGGTGAGGGGGTGAATACTGTACTTGGTGTTTTGTTCTTTTACACACAAATGGAATGGAATGCCCAGCCTTTATTTCAGTTTTAGGAAATGATATTACTGACACATTTATGAGTTACTGGACTCTGTGCTTGATGGATAACCATGTAATCATGCAACAGCCATAATCACTTTGTTAAATACTTAGACATCAGTCCATTTGTGCGAAAATGAAACCGAAGCTCATTAAGGTTGATTAGCATTTATAACTTAATAATGGAAGTTGAGACACCTCAACTAGAGAGTAGGGTTTTTTTTTTGTTAAAATTGTAAATACAAAGTGCAGCTCTGCTTTGGTCAGTTGTTGCATTAAACCTGACATTTCTGCAGAGCGACTTTTAAATCATGCTTTAGTCTTGAGTTTTTTGCTGTGATTTTCCCCCTTCGAAGTAGCTGTTGGCTTCTTTTAAATTCAGTTTAACTAGCTTGAGTTTGGCTCTTCACAATGTCTACTCTTATTGTCCTGTACAGTTAGACCCAGTCTGCCTTGCACTGAAGGCTGGATAAATGAAGACAAGAAGGTTATATATTTGTCTGCATTTGTTTGAAGAATTACAAAAACTACTGGACGGATAATATGGATTACCATAACATGGTGGAAATATGTTTTTTCGGTCATGAAAAAAACTATTTTGGTGGAGATCTAAGATTTTTTTCACTTTAACACTGGGATAGGATTTTTTAGCAACATTTTTGTTGATTTCTCAGGGAATAAAATCATGATGTTGATGAAAAACAAAACAATTTATGATTTTGTGCAATTTGGTGCTGATCCAAATGAGAATCTGGATCAAGTGAATTCAAATGTAGATTCATAGGTGAACTGTTGGCCTTGGTTACTCAAGTGGTCACAAACGCTTAGTAAAAAGTTAAATGCAACCCATTGGGATTCGATGTTTTAAAAAACAAAAAATACCCCATCGCCTGATGGAGAAGACCCTGTAAAGCTACAAAAGAACATTTTTATATTTTGAATCATGAAAAACTAAAAAACAAGCATGCAAGTTCTGTTTTTGACCTCAGAATTTAGACATGTTCATATTTATTGCCTTGTTTTATCTGTATTAAAGGGCCCATATTGTGTAAAATACATTTTCTGGGCTTTTACTATCCGTAATTACTTGAAGGGGGTCGGTAGGTACCCACAAAGTATGAAAACAGTCACGCGGACTTTTTCCCTCCTATTAACTATCCCTGCCCTGTGGGTAAAATCCGGAGAATTGGCTACGGAGTTTACCCGCAGTTTGCCTTACACACATGCACATCACAGCAGAAGTTCTGCGTTCACAACAGCAACAAATCGTCCACATTATTCAGGAGAGGTGGAGCAGAAAGAGGCAGGAAGCAAGGTATTAACTCTGCTGCAGAGATTACAGACACCTGTGTCGGCTCTCACATCACTGAGGCTGAGGGGTAGAGCGGTCATCCTCCAACCAGAAGGCTTGTGGTTCGATCCCCTGTGCGTGTCACCCCTGTTTAACTGGGAGATATTTCTTTTCTTTTTCTTCATTTTTGCATTTGTCGCGTGTTAGAAGCGGCATCAACTAAGCTGTTTACTACCACCACAGAAACGACCACTACCTCAAGGTACACCGTGGTCATAGGATAGCTAGCAGTGGCGGCTGGTTAATACAGGGCGCTGCCCCCTCCAACTTCCCGAGACAAAAGAGCCTATCTATAAATGTTTAACATAATGCAATTAGCTAATAATAATTTACTCGTACAATGCTCCTGGTAGACAGTTAGCACCTGTGAGCATTCAAAATATAAAAGAAATATAATCTAATGTGATTGGTCTAGAATAGGTATTGATTTGCTAATGCTGCGAGCTGACTGGTAAAGTTATGGAGACTTCAAGGGGAACTGTGGCAAATCCAATCATTTCTTGACAAAAAACACCCCAACAAGAAAAAAAGGATAAAGGAACTTGTTTAATAATTACAGATTCAGCCGTGCCTACGAAGGTTGGATGCAAAAATCTGGGATTCATCAATATGTTCTTACCTAAATTTGTTTGTACTCTGTAAACAAATTGAGAACATCCTCAGACCATGCATACGCACACATGATGAAGGCTCGGCTGTAGAAACAAACACCCATTTAACTAAATGCATAGTATAACATTTATTATAAAAAGCCTTTAATGGACAACAATAATTTCATTTACTAATGCATTGACCAAATGTATTAAATAACCATATGACCACCTCATTATTTATTGTCATAATTAAAATCTTCAACTATACCAGTTGAGATAGTTTACTTAGTTTACAATAGAGTATATGAGAATGTTCATATTGAAATGTATCACTTTTGGCTTTAGTTATACACACACGCGTCGTGATGGAGCTCACATTTGGGCAGCTCAAGGGTCGTTGGACGTGCTTGGACACAGCTGGCACCTTTATAAACCTGAGAAGGTGCAGAATTATCCTGGAAAGCTGTGTCCTGCACAACTTAGCTATGGCTCATGGCATTCCCTTAACACCTGGAGCAGAACCACAACCAGACCGGCCCGAAGACGCATAGCCAAATGTGGGGGCTTCCTGGCAGGGCTGCAGTGCTGGCTCCCTACGCCTTTAATGATGGTAAGTTAAAATACCTTATTGAAAAGTGTATACTATATAAAGTTGTGAAATAGTTCCCTTTTCCTAATGGGTTCATCCTAAATGTTCTGAAACAAATTACACGTACACACACATACTCAGTCATGCACTTGTTTATTTGCGAGGACATCCAATAACTGTTTCAGTGTTTCATTAATGTTTTCTATTCCTGTCGCAATTCCCTTCACTGAATCCAGGAGAGCCAGCTGATTCTGTACAACCTGGTGGTTGGAACAAAATTGGCTGGTGTGCTCATGTGATGGATCTAGCGGGGAGTTTGCGCACGCACTTATTTTGTGCAGAGAGTAAGAACGTTTATGCGCACATATTAGTGAATGAGGCCCATTGTGTCTAAGTGACTGTTACAACTTTCATGCCATTTTTCAGAGAGGTTTTAGGTCTTGCACCCCCGTTGTTGTCCACAGTACCTCCGTGCCGACACTTTGAAATAGCAAACAGGGGAAGACATAAAAGACATAACCTACACCACATCCAGTTAGTCACCTCTGTTTCTCATAACAAGACATAACATAACAATTGGGTGTAAGCTCGTCCTCATCACTTGCCGGCTGCTGAATCTGTAAATTGGGTTGGTCCGGACTAAGCTCTATTATCCTCTTTCTTTCTTGTTGGGGTGTTTTTGTAAAGAAATTTACCGCAGTTAGCCCTGAAGTCTCCATAACTTTGCCAGTCAGCTCGTACATGCCGGCCAGCTGGCCAACAAACACATTGCGTGTAATATTTCCCAATTGTGACCTTTTTAATGACCACTGAAAAGACTCTGAACACTGGCTGGTCATGTCTTCAGCTTCAAACTGTTTCAAGAGATTTAAATTCGAACTGTAAATGTAAAAAAAGTGCAATTAATTTTCAATGTGAATCAATACCTATTGGCTGTGAATAAATGTAGGAGTGTCTGGGGCACAGAGAGGCTGCATCCCGTGGAAAATCTGCAACAACCAATTAAAAAGCAGCCTCAGGTCTCGTGGACCCCCATTCATCCCGGAAGTATATATATTTAGACAGAAATTAATCAAATACAAATTTGGTAATAACTTATATTGAATGCTTATAGGCACTTACGGTCAACCAGGAGTATTGCACCAGTAAAGTATTATTATTTAATTTAATTATGTTTATTAATATAATAAAAAAATTACATTTATATTTTTTCACTGCCATGATAGAGATCAGCACCCAACACACCCATGAATGTCTGTGTCAGTCCGATATGGTGAAATAAAAATAATTTCAGATGATCAAAATGAACTGCTGGGACAGATTTTATTGACCAAAGGCTGTCAGTTGCAGACCGCTGCTGTGGTTTATCCAAGGACGTAGAAGACGCGGACTGAAGGCACACTTACCTGCGCCCAGTGACTGCTACAGAGCGCTGTCGTAAAAACGTTGGTCTAGCCATCATGTGCATTTCTTTTGGAAGAAGTCAAAAAAGACACAGCTGGTTATAGGATGCGTAGTGATGAAGTAATGATCACGGCATCTGGGTGAGCCATCAGCTGTTTGTTGATGACATCATGCCGCCTTTCAAGCGCTACCTGAGCCTTAGGTTGTGGGGGAATGTATACTGCCATAATTGTTATTATTATGAATTTTGTGAATCCTTTGGAAGAGAGAATGTTCTGCACCTTTATAGTGAGGAGCTCTAGGTCTGGGCAGCAGTATTTGTAAATAAATGTCTTTACTCTGTTTTTCATGTAAAGACACAAACCTCCACCCCTGCTGTTCCTGAAGTCCCTTGTTTGGTCCACTCTTTAAACAGAGCAGCTGGCGTACTTCTCATTCTAATCTCATCCATCTTGTTTGTAAGAGACCTGGAGTTGGCGAGGAACAGACATGGGTGCGCTGGTCTGTACGGGTTAGCCTTTAGCCTAGTGCGTAGCCTGGCTTGCTTCCCGTGTTTTTTTTATCCTCTACCCTACCGCCTGCATCGTTTCACTTGTGAGCCTTTGTTACATCCAGACTTGATTATTGTAATTCCTTATTATCAGGCTCCAGCAGTAAGTTGTTAAAGACTCTGCAGCTTGTCCAAAATGCCGCAGCACGTGTCCTGACAAGAACCAAGAAAAGAGACCACATTTCTCCAGTATTAGCTTCACTACACTGGCTTCCGGTTAAATCTAGAATAGAATTTAAAATTCTTCTCCTCACCTTCAAGGCCCTTAATAATATGGCACCATTATACCTCAAAGAGCTGATAGTACCTTATCAACCCACTAGAGCACTGCGCTCCCAGAATTCAGGCTTACTTGTCGTCCCTAAAGTCTCTAAAAGTAGAGTAGGAGCCAGAGCTTTCAGCTATCAAGCTCCTCTCCTGTGGAATCATCTCCCACTTTCAGTTCGGGAGGCAGACACCATCTGTACGTTTAAGAGTAGGCTTAAAACCTTCCTTTACGATAAAGCGTATAGTTAGAGCCGGTCCAGGCTTGTCTTGGACCTGCTCTTAGTTATGCTGCTATAGGTCTAGAAGGTCGGGGGACACATGACACACGGAGCTTCTCTTTCCAGCTTCTACTTCCTCTTCTCAATCGTTATCACATCAAAGAAATTAATATCTCATCAATACATGTTACTGACTTCACTTCTTCCCCGGAGTCCCTTTGCCTTATTGTCCGCAGATCCAGGACCGCGACTGCGGCCACATCGTGGATTATGATGGTGGATCACGTATCACAGATCGTGATCGTAATGGCGGATTCTGTATCGTGCTGGCTGATCGTGATAATAATGGCGGATCCTGTATCGTGTTGGCATCAGATACTGGTGGTGGACCACGATCGAGGTGGCAGCTGATGATGGATCCTAATGGCGGCAGTGGACAATGACTGTGGACTATGGTGGCATCCGATCTTGATGGTGGATCATGATCTTGCTGGCTGCTGACCATAGACTATGATTGCAGCAGGACTGCTTGATATATAATATTTCTCCTCAGATACTCGACCATTACTGACAATAATCCATCAATTCATTGACCTTCAGTTATGCTTCAAAATGTTTACCCTAATCAATGCTGCTAAAACCTTTATCTTGCTGATGTTCTCCTTTACACTTGACATCTATTGCACTTCTGTCCGTCCTGGGAGAGGGATCCTCACATGTGGCTCTCTCTGAGGTTTCTACGTTCTTTTTACCCTGTTAAAAGGTTTTTTAAGTAGTTTTTCCTTACTCTTGTTGAGGGTTAAGGGCAGAGCACGACAAAACATTCAGAAATGTTCACCTCACATTGGCACACCAAAGCTGTGGATGTTATATCTGTATTTAGTCAGCAATGCATCCAAGAGCAACCCTGGTGATGATACTTTTGAGATGTCTAACAGTTCAGAAAATCATCATGTCTAGTTTCCTCTTTTCTACTTTTTGTACAGACTTTCAGGGTACTCAAAATACTGAATCCTACAGTGCCACCAGCAGGTCAGATTTTCACTTGTCAAACACTTCCATTAAAGTCAAATCAATATTTATTTGAGTGTATTATTACACATCATATTTACAAAAACTATATTAGCAGAAGTTATAACACTGTAAGCTTATTAATAGATCTTTGAGATAAAATAAAACATGAAAAAGTGACAGCATTAACAACAAAAAAGGCAGTAATGTAACTTATAAAATGAACACACCATGTTGTTACTTATGCAGACTGATAACAAATCAAAGAAAATACCTTAATAAATGAGTGCGGAAACAAATGCAGATGTTTCCACTCATGGCATGAGGGCTAAATGGACTGATTGGGCTGAAAATGATCTCAATAATATTCTATGGCCTTCACAGTCAAGAACTTAACCTTACTGAACACTTAGGGGAGATGTGGATGTGTTACAGCACTCTCCACCACCAAAACATCAAATATGGGACTATCTTTTGGAGGAATGGTTTTCTTCAGTAGAGTTCAGTGACTTGAGCTGCTTTCAGACATGTACTGAACTCTGTAGATCGTCTGTATTTCCTCAGGAGGAGGTGCATGTGCGAACGCAAAGATCTGAGTGAGAGGCTCCGGATTATCTGGGGACTTTATCCACCTGGCCTCCTAGTATAAGGTCCGTAGAAAGGAAGGAGAATTTTATGTGAGAACCCTGCAGGGGTTCCCCGCTAGATTTAGAGCAATAAGTGACAGATGCAAAAATGAAAAAAATCATTCAAAAATCCATCTCCCAATGAAATAGAAGTGTCAGACACATATACGAATCTAACAAAGATGTCTAGAGAGTTTGTGGCAACAAGAGCTGAATGTGTGTCTGTGTGATGTAAAAAAAGTCACATGATCTTTGCAGCTGAGTTAATACGTCACTTCCTGTCTCTGTCTGCTGCACCTGGCTGCTCCACCTCTGAGGATTTGTTGCTGTTGTGATCGCGTCTGGACAGAGAACCTCCCACTGCAGTGGATATAAGTGCTACCATGTGGCGCTGATGACGTCATTTGGAGCCAGAGTCCAGTCCAGTAGTGATCATGGTGAGGGGTATCGACTTCCACCGATACATGTGCTCAACCAATTTCGAGTCAATGTCAGCTGTCAATCATGCCATCTAACCCCATTTTCATAACATCAAATATTTAATTTAAACCAAACTTATCAGACACTTCAATATTTCAACATAAGAACTTAAATGACAGAAACTACCTGAAAAATCTATATTTTTTGCCTTCACTTTTGGGAGCTTTCATGTTATCCATCTTTATATCGAATAAAGCACTTTACCCTGTTAAAGTTTTTTGTTTTTTTGTAGTTTTTCCTTACTCTTGTTGAGGGTTAAGGGTGGAGGATGTCACATCTTCCTATGAGACAAATTGTGATTTGTGAATAGGGCTATACAAATAAAATTTGATTGATTGATTGATAATCTTCTGAAACATGTTTGGTTCAAATGTCCATATCTTCACATATATCTTATAATAAATAATATTAAAATTCAAAGACATGTATTCCCTACAATAGAATGCGTACTTGTGAATAATTAATAATTAAGTGGTGGGGCAGTTGGCCTCTACCAAATGAGGACAAATATGACTCGCTGAAATGCCATGGCAATGCATAGATTCAGCAGATTTGTTTAAAGTAGGGTGTGTGTGTTACAATGTGTCTGTAAGTACATCCAAATTGTAGGGCTGCCAGCTTTATCCGATTCTACACTTGTTAAACGCTAAAGAATATGATCCATGGGTGTTGAGGCTTTAGTGGTTTTTTAAGGCACCTTTGACTGAGCTAGGCTGATTACTTTTGTACTTATGTAGTGAAATTGATTTTCAAATTAGAAATTAATTACATTTTTCCAGTAACTTGCCCAACACTGATTTCCGTACCATCACAACAACTTCCTAAAACAACCAGGCTGACATGCACCTACGCGCTCACTTTACCACATCAGTCGGCGAGGTGTGAAAAGGGCTACATGTGTGCAGATGTTGTACTCATCTCTCAAGCTCTATTTTGTCATCCCTGACTGGAATACTATCAGCACTTGTGTATGATGGCCTTCTATATAAACTTTCTCCTCCCTGAGACAACTGGCTTTTTGGGGGTAGCCATTTGGAACATAAAACAATTAGTAAAACAGTTAGTGATCACAAAGGTTAGCAGAGTAGCATTTAAAATCTGTAACATTATAAATACCATATAGGCTACCATATACAACCAAATAATGAAGATTACATAATAAGGTCACATTGTCATTCATGCTGTTTATACTAACTAAGCTTCAAAGAATGATGTTCATTGAACCACAAGCATCAGCAAATAAAAGTTATATTCATTGTCTTGCTTGGGTCATCTTTAATCACTGCTTTTGCTACAGTGCTCATATTATATATTGTATGATATTTTGTTTTCTAGTAAAAGACAACCTGCAGTGCATCAAAAATTCATTCTTTTATTTCTCAAAAAAAAGTTTCATTCAACTATATATGTGACTTTTGCTCTGTTTACGTATGACGGACTGTTAAATGCTTTATTCTCCTTATTGTCCATTATGTCTTCCATCTCATTCTCTGCATTCTCTCCTTTTCTCATCATCTTCAGTGGTAACAGAAGCCCGCCATGTTGCTGGGTGTTGCCGTTTACTGTCTGGCAGCAGTGAGCTCCCCCCTTGTCTTTAGTTAGGAAGTAAAGGAGGGCGTTAAGCCAAGCGTTGAATGACGCCAAAGGCCTTGTTATCTTATAGCACATGGAGACCATGGTCATGGTAGGACAGGGCACTCTCTTTGTCACTTTCAACAGGAGGAAAATTGTTTTGGTGACATGAAAGGGGAGGAAACAAAGAGCAAAGAGGAGAGTGATAGTGATAATGGTCCTGATAGATTTGCGTCTGCGATTGGCATATGGGGAGTGGGCACCAAGAAAAATGGAAATTCCTCCATCTCTTCCAACTGTCCTTGACAGTTCATTGCTTCCTCTTTTTTCTCTTCCAGCTATTGCCAAGTTTGTTCTCCATCTTCTCTCCACTCCCTCGTGTCCTCCCTCTCTCTTGCCTCTGTGGGATGAGGGGCGCGAATGCAGAGTTCTAAATATGGTTAGAACAACATGAGAGTAACACCAAGCAATTATAGAAAAAGGCAAAAAAAAGCCCAGCAAATGGAGTATGATGCCATAGGGTATGTAATCAGGGAACTCCTTATCTATGGCATCATCCCAACAGTTCTGGTATTCCTCAGTGACACCTCCCAAGTTATCATGGCTTGCATTACCATTAATAGCTGATATCTCATAGTTTGGCTCTTCAGTTATGCTTGCATTGGTGCCAGCCCCCCCCAATCTTGTCACATGACCAGTCTGAGCAAACCGGAATATAGGGCAGGTCAAAGCAAAAACCACAATCCAAACCAGAACACAAGTGTACTTGACAGCCTTCTTGGTCTCCAGTGTGATCACTTTCATTGGGTGGCAGATACCGAGGTACCTGTGGACAGAGATGCAAGTGAGGAAGAAGATGGAGCAGTAGAGGTTGAAGTAAAATAGAAAACGGACAAGGCGGCACATGAAGTCCCCAAAGACCCAACGGTCATGCATGATGTAACTAGCCACAAGGAATGGCAGTGACAGGCCGTACATGAAGTCTGTAGAGGCTAGGTTGACCATGTAGATTAGAGAGGCATTCCAGCGTTTGGTCTGACGGAAGGAACGGTAGAGGACAACAGAGTTAAGGAAAATGCTGAAGATGAATGTGAAAGAGTAACAGATGGGGAGGAAAATGTACTTGTAGGACTCATCTATGCTGCAGGATGGAGATGGAGGGGTGGTGGAGGGAGAAGAAGAGGGTGAGGGTGAACTTAGAACACCATGGAGTACTGAGTCACTAATGTTGAGAGGAACCCCACCACTGGATGACATTCTGATGAATAAATGGATTTTCATGTGAGGAATAAGTTGAATGAGGCCGTGGCTTGTATGTTTGTTGTTCCGTCAGACTTCTTCTCTCTCATCCTTGTACTCTGTACCGTTTATTGTCAGTTCTGTGTGATCCTTTACTGTAGATTTTCTGGTGATTTCAGATCCATGAGTCGGTGTTTACCTGGAGATAAAGAGACAAGTTAGTAATCAACTTACAGTGATTCAAGGTTCTCAGTTAATTTGATGAACTCAATTTCAACTTGGTGATGCAATCAGTAGTTTTTCACGGTCTCTTTGCACGAAATAATCTGTGGATGCCTTTCATCAATTTTGATCATTCTAATTCTGATTCAGCTGGTTTACAAAGCTGGTTCAAACATTTTCTGATGATGGTTTCAAATCAAGTGTATTATTATACATCAAGGATCAATATTATGTCCCCTGCTATTTACACTATAACAGTTTGCTTTTATTGACCTCCGTATCCGTTTTATCAATGTACGGTTCCAAACAAAACAGAGGCCAGAGCTTTGATGTTTCTACTCTGCCCCAAATCTTTATCAACTGGATTTCTACAGAGGCAAAACTAAATGTCCTATTAAACACACACTAAAAACCTGCTTAAAACTTCAAATTGGATTCTTATACAGACAAATATGTTATTTCTCTTAACAAAATATTACAGAACCCACTAAAAGATCTATACTGGATTATGTTGTTGTGACAGTAGAATACTGAAACTATATTCTAATATGAGCATATATACAAGGGGATATCAACTCATATTAGTGATGGGAGAGTTCATATTGCCTCAACATTACCATCTATCTACATTGTTGTTTGTGAATTTTATTGTGGATGTTAACATTTTTATTATGTTAGCATTACTAATCAAAAGAAATGAACTGCTAAACAAATTGAACTACAAATCATTGATTCTCCTGAGGAACTTTCAAGTTCTATCTGCTAATATTCCAATATAATGTTATTTAATATAAGGGTTAATAATTTATTGGTAGCGATTTTGGAATTCGTTTCAGTGTGTTTAGCACGAATTGTTCTGTACAATTTAGGAAACAGATTTAGTATTAGTTGTACTTGTATTAGTTTGTACAAAACAAGCGCAATTTAACAGAATGAAATAGGGGCAGTATTTGATAGGTGTAGGAAGAATCAGATTCTGCAAAAGCATTGATGTGGACTTACTGTACTGTTAGCTATATCTAACTTATATAATTCAAAGAAAAATAATTCTTAAATACTGAGCCTGCTTTTATCTACCACAACTGCAGAGACAACTAGGCACTTATTAAAAGTCGTATATAAAAAAACGACCTTCATTTTACACTACATTCTTCTTTTCTAATCCCCACTCCTACTTTAGTTTACTATTAATCCAAAATAGCAGAGGCTAAGATAGCAAACATAATAATATTACCTAATTTACACCAGCATGTTAACATTATAAGCACCTTTGGATCTAATTCTTAATATCTCAAAGCACCAGTCAATGATGAGGTAATTCAGGAGGTAGTATTTCCCACTGCCCCCAATTCTTTGAATGTTGACCAGGACCTTTGCACAATCTTTTTGACCTCCTATTGTATGCTGCTGATTCTGAGTGCTTGTTTGCTTTCCTGTGTACAAGGGTATGCTGCTGATTCAGTCTCTTCTCACTCCATTAGCTCAGCAATAAGTAACCAAACTTACCGTTGTGTCTCCATCCCACTACAACATTAAGTCTCACTTTAATGACTATAGACTGTCATTACAATTCCAAAACCTACTCTAATTCCAACTCACATGAAGAAGAGTTGTGCTAAGTCAAGATATTTCAGTTGAACAGGATTAATTTAAGCAACGCTCAGTTGAAAGGCTGACCATCAGCCGCACTGCTTCATATTAGGATCAGCACACAGACAGGTGCAACAGTGTGTGTTCAGTGAGCCATCTGCAGGTTTTACCAGCACTTCCCTAGAGTTCAAGTAAATAAGGGTAATGTGTCAACCAGTAACATGACATATTAACAGTAAAACACAAATATAGCCACAAAAGGTGAACTCTTTGAAATGAACTGCATTTATGTATAAACAGATCTCAATTATAACGTTTTGATACCCATAATGTATATTATTTATTCATTCATTTATTATTCACATTGAGAAGTTTAGAAAAAGTATTTGACTGACTCAAATTAGCTTTATTTTTTTAGAAACTAGCAAGCCTGAATTTCAATCTATGAAAGCAGACTGGAGGTGTGCGTTAGATATACTTCAACATATAATAATAACTTAAAAATTTAGATTTAGCTAAAGAAGCGTAAAGAAGCTGATGTGAACCTGGTCTCACAAAAAAGACCTATGAGGCTTATGCTCAAGTCAAGACATGTTGATCTACAAAGTTAGAAAGTGTTACAGAGTCACCTCAAAGAGTTTAGATATTCATCATGCTACAGTCAGACCAGGTGTTTGTAAAAAGCGATGGATTAGTTCTGTGGTTGTGCTCTGATTAATCTAAGGTTGAATTTTTGAGAAGAACACAAAAAACATGTTTGGTTTAAAAAGGGCACTGTGTACCAACATGAAATATCATGCCAGCGGTAAAGTACTGAGGAGGGAGCATCATGACTTTGGGCTTTGCTTCCTGTGGGTCTGGACTGTTCATCATCTTTGATGTAAAGATGAAGTAGGACAATGATCCTGGAATCAAAATAAATCTACTACAGAATGAATTCAAACAAAGTAAATCCAACTTCGGGAGTGGTCTAGTCAGAGTCCAGACCTCAACCAAGTAGAGAAACTGTGGAATGAGCTCAGAGCTGAGTAGCACTGTAGGAGGAATGGTACAAAACTGTTCCTGAACCTTGTGCTCAGGTGTGTAACTGATTCTACTGTTAATGGTTACTGAAGTGACTTCCTTCCAATGTAGTAAACTTTTCAATCATTTGCATCAGGCAGTAAAGTAACAACTTTAAATGACAAGTGTTAGCCCCTTAGCTGCAAGTGCTTATTGTTTTTGATTGCATGCTGCACTGTTTTAATTTTTGGGATGTTTTCACTAAAGCTTCAGGCAGCTTCCATTCATCTTTAAACAATAGGAAAATCTATTTAGTCAGTGCAGTGACAGGACGTATGTAGTGAGAGCACCATGTTTTCTTACAGCATTAATATCACTGCCTCGTTATTACTTACAACAGCAAAGGAGACAATTAGGTAGAAAATCTACTTTTTCTATAAACTTTTTTCAATGTCTGTCGCAGGGAAGGATTACCTGCAAATTCAAAGAATGATTTACGACAATCAGGCTGGAAAAGCATATTTTTAGCGCGAGGGAGAGAAAAAATAAGCAGGGGAAGCGAGACTGGCTATGCGCTAGGCTAGACTAAAGTCTAACCCAGGGGTCGGCAACCTTTACTATCAAAAGAGCCATTTTGCCCCCTCTTCCACCAACTAAAATTTGTCTGGAGCCGCAAAACATATTTGATAGCACAGCTTATATAGTTTTATATATAGTTATACTCAGTGTTGTGCCAGTTCACACTTAAAATGAACTTGTTCATAGGTCAGTTCATGCAGATGAAAACGAACTAGTTCACATTCATAGTTAAATTCTTTAGTTCACGGTTCAAAAAATGAACAAGTTCACGTGCATTTGTTCCATTTTTTATTGGGATGATTTAGGTGACAAACTTACGATCATGTGTTTAGTAATGAATCCATGGTGTTGGATCATGTATCCGTGTCGCTCCGGTCATTTTAACATTGAGTCCTGACTGTGAGCGTCACGTCTCGTGTCATTTTTCATGATGTTTAAATGCAGTCTCAAACTCTGGAGCTAATAAAACAAACACCAAGTTACTCCATGTACTGATCAGGTCCTGATAACTAGTGATGAGTGTTTATGAGATTTAGTGAGAGCAGGTCAGAGTGGAGGAGGAAACAGAAACTCCAGCTCGGTACAAACCAACTGCAGCTTCTGCTCTGATCACTGAGCAGCATGTGACCAGAGAGAAACTGGTTTTACTGTTTCCACTGTTCTTCAACGAAGTCACTGACCGGCTGCTTCACGTGAACGAGCTCTGATCTCACTGTGTAACGCTCTCAGCGAATGAGTGGGGGCGGAGCCCCGTGGCCTGTGTGTGTGTGTGTTTGTGTGTGTGTGTGTGTCTGTGCTCCCAGACAGTGCGCGCGCACACACACACACATATACACACACTCTCTCGCTCCTGGTATCCACATAATGGATGATTTAAAAATTAAACGTGAAAACTCATTATATAAAAAATGGATTCGTTCAGTTCATCGTTAACGAAAAATATAACTGTTCATGCAAAACACTATACAGGGAGCCGCTACATGCGGGTTGCCGACCCCTGGTCTAACCCAAACAGACCAGCGCTCCCAAGTCTGTTCCTCGCCAACTGCAGGTCTCTTACAAACAAGATGGATGAGAAATACGATACATCTCCTCATCGCTATGCAGCGTGCAAACAGCTGTGTTATGGTGTGGATTCATAATTCAGCCAACTTTAAGCCCCTGTACATTGATTTCCTTGGATGTTCCATTTGCCTACAAGAGGAGGGGGAAGTATGGATTTCTTGTACCTGTATAAATGTATGTAATACTCAATGGTTATGTTAAATCAGTTATAATATTGTTAGAAGATTGTCTTTACGGAGAAATTGATGAATATGTTATGTATCTTTGCTTTTATGAATATGTTGGGTATTTTGATCTTTAAAACCCATCCCATTGTCGCGCTTTGGTACGTGCGCCCAGGATTCAGTAAGTGCTTTAGACTTGGACTGGCTGTGTCTGACTTGATCTGCTGGCAGCTGCAGTGGTGGAGTAAAGTTACACAAGTGTAAAGTCTGACACATGTTTTACTTCTCGTAGCTTCAGCTAGATGAGAACACGGTCGATCTCGTAGCTTTTTCTTTTTTTTGTTGCAGATGAAATGGATGCTTTGGAAATCCCTTTGTTTCTGCATAAATAATATGACTAATAACGAAGTTGACTGAGAACTTTTTTTTCAGCTGAAAAGTTGATTAAATTAAACTATAGTGTTAAGTGACCATGTGTAAATACACAGGAGATACAATTCATCACATCCTCTTAGGAGAGAAATAAGCAGATAATGTTTTCCTTCTGTATTAATCATACAGATATATGTGTGTGTGTGTGTGTGTGTGTGTGTGTGTAAACATACATACATATATAGTTTAGTTTTTAAATTACGAGGTAAAAGGTAGTTATTGTTACTGTATGTGACCTTTTTTAGTTACAAAAAGAGGGTTAAGAGGGTTCAGCTTTTAACACCTTACATTTATAGATATACGAAGCAGAAAACACATCTGATTTCTCAGAATAAAAACATAAGACACGTCTTGCGTGTCACTGGAGCCTTCAGCCAATCGGAGCAGAGTGGTGATGTCACAGAGGCGGCCCCAAGGTGGTGCGGCTGGAGGAGAGCAACAGCGCGGTCTGACTGCAGCCGGCTCGCTCCCGCGATGTTTTGCGGTCACATGACCTTGTGACGTTCTGCAGCGCTGGATGAAGTCGGACAACATTTCTAACGGCACGCATCGTGTTAGGACCAGCATGCATCACGTCAAGTCGTACGCACTGACTCTCTCAGTTTGCATGTGGAGCAGTGGCCTGACAAGAGGATGTAAACTGATGCGGTCCCTGTTTTACGTTATGTCATTTCAGTACAAGCATCTAAAAAGAACTGGGGTGTCGCAGTGTTTTGTCGGAGTGTCCTGAACTCACTCCTTTTTTTCACTACTTCCAAAACAAACGTGCTGTCTTGATCGAGGTTTTTACGACAGGTGACAGTGGAAACACTACCGCTTTTGTCCACAGAGGCGCCAAAATCAACAAAGATGATGAGTTCCTTGTAAGAGCTTTAAAGCTTAATGCTACTTCAGCTACAAGCTCCTTAAAGCTACTTTTGAATACATCTAAGCGCTGTAAAACTCCACTCTGTTGTTGCAGCAATATTTTCCCATTGTGAAGTTTTTTGGCATGCACATGCTTGCATGTAAAAACAGATTAGAAATATGGTTACATGTATACATATACAAGTTTGTGTGGGAGAAATCTGGCTGGGAGACCATGTTTACATAAACATACATGATATTTAAGAAGACACAAAAAAGTGAAGACTCTACGTTTACTTTCATTGATTATATGACTGAAATGTGTCTGAATAAAGGGACATCTATAACTGCATAAAATAGTATGACAGAAATTTTCTTCAAATCACATAAGAGATTTTTTTGCAAGTAAAATATATATTTACTACTATTCCATTGGCTTTGATTCATTTTAACATTTGCTATTCACTGTGAAGCATTACACATTTAAAGACATTTTGAAACACTGCATAGTACAATGTAGAAATTAAATAAAAATACATCCACATATAAAAGATTATGTAGCATGTATTCAGAAATGCTCAGCACATCGGTAGGCAATACATACATTTTATTAAAGGTCTAGTGAAAGCTCCACACATTGATTGATGTGGACTTTTCTTAAATTTCTTGTCATCAACCTTCTCCAGTACATTTACCTGCATTATCGTTACACAAGTGACTGTTTTTGTACGATACTTTGTTAAAGTTAAGTCCCACATTTACTTTGCTGTTCAGTGTGGTAGGTTAGTCAGTTTCACTGCACTAAGGCCTTTTGACAACGGGAAATGTTGAGTGTTTTCATGTGAGGTTAAGCATTGAGGTAAACATTAGATTTTCCGCTGACCAAAGTGGCTACTGGTAAAGAATTATGTAAAAGTTTTCAAAATCTAATATCCAACCAACATCAGAATTCAGACCTAATAAAATCAAGTGGTTTTATATCTTTTAGGGCCTGATGAATGAAAGGTCTTTTTAAGGACATACAGACACCCTGCTTTAAGAAAATCAATTCAGTACATATTATTTCCTGTTTTGGACTGAATGCAGGCCTAATCAACACTGTTAGTTTTCTTGAAGCAGCTATTATGTTCGGAGAAGCCCCAGGCTTCACAAAGTCCAACTTGGTTTATCATGTGCCCCTAAATTCATATTCATTCTTATTAAGAAATGTTTTCAGTTAAGCTTTTAAAGTTACAAAACAACTTGAACTGATGTTTAAAAATAAACTGTTTTACTGCTTTGGCAAATATTCTGGATTAAATATGACCACAGTGAAATCTTCAGAGCTGCATTAGGAGTTTAGTGTTTGTCTAAAGGGAACTGCATAAAACTCATAAATACCTGCATCACTGCAATCTGCTGTTAGAAAGAAAGCTTACCTGTGCCAGCGATGACTTTTACTCCATATGGCTCCTGTTACATCAGTCACCCATCAGAATAATCACAAGAAAATACAAAAAAACTTCAAAAGGCTTTGACTGCAGTACATGTCGGCAACTGTAAAATTCACCCTTTTCTGGTTGTATAAAATAGTCAGCACACATCAGCTGTAATCAGGTTTTATCAGTCGCAATTAGTGACCTTGACAGTAGGACCACTTCAGCTTTCACCTCTTTTCTGCTGCTTCCCTGAACAGTCCGGCCAGTTTCTATGGTAATTCAGTCCCTCCCTCTGTCCCTCATTGTGTGTCATCCAATTCTTCTTCCCGCTTCAGCTGTTGTGCGTTTGTGTGTGCATGTGTGTGTGTGAGACTTGCTTTCTCCTCAGCTGCTGAGCTGGATGTTGTGCAATGGAGGTTGAGAACACAGATTGATTCTACCAGTACGTGTGTGTATGAGTATACTTTTTAACAATAATGTAAAATAAGTGATCCTTAACTGAGTTTTCTGCAAGTGCCTAAGTACTGACCAACTTTTCTTCAAAAACTGTGGAGTGAGAAAGTTCTTTTGAGCTTTATAGAAAGTGGAGCTTGAGATATGACTGTCAAATTATAACTGCAAATTGATTATTTATTCATACTTCAACCTTTTATGCAGGTTCTGTGTGTGGGAAGAGGGAGTGAGTGAGAGAGAAGGAAATATGGTGGAAAAGGTTTCGAGAATCAAAGGACAAACCTGGATCAAAGATAACTCTCAAATTCCTGACGGTTCCACTGGAAGCAAGGGCAATAAGATCTAGAATAGCTGCATCATTAGATAATGTATCTCTAAGGTGTTTAGGGCAGAGTATTAGAACCTGTTTTATCTGAGTTTAATAGAATATTGCAGGTCATTCAGGTTTTTATGTCCTTGAAACATATTTGAAATTTAGTTAATTGATTACACTGTTCTGGTCTTATTGGTACCTCACTCTTGGTCAACAAAGAAGAACAACGCCTCGTCTTCCCGAGGACCTTAAGGCTGCTGATCAACTTCTACAGCTGTACTATTGAGAGCATTCTGACATACTGTTGCACAGTCTGGTTCTCAGGAACAGCTTTTTCCAAGAGCTGTGGACAGGCTGTTCAAATCTTAACATCCCCCCCACCCCGACCCTAAGAACAAACTATGTTGTAATGTTCTAACTGCTGCTAACATTGTACGAGTGTGCCATATATGTTATTTTTATATTATAGTCTCTACCATATTTTACTATTTTTAAACATGTATTTATTCAATTCTCTATTTATTCATATATATGCTGCCAAAAGAAATCTCCTTTTGTATTGATGCATAGTGACGATAAAGTATAAATCTATCTATTTAAAGAAATACTAGGCGTGAAAAAAGCCAGTAGTTAATGGTTTTGTATTTATATGACGCTTTTCTAGTCTTGATGAACACTCAAAATGCTTTACATTACAGTTTGCCATTCACTCATTCATACAGTGCATCTATTAGCATCACTTAAATTTTCTATAAGGGGCAAATTCGGGGTTCAGCATCTTGCCCAAGGACACTACGGCATGCAGATGGGGAAGACTGGGATCAAACTGCCGACCTTCCTGGTTGGAGGACGACCGCTCTACCACTAAGCCACAGCCCATAGTTCACATGCTTAGTTCCACAATATTAAAATAATTCTTCTTGGTTTGAGTGTTAATTTAGCGGGAATGAAATTCATCTCATAACAACTTGCCAGGAGTGAACTGTTGGGGGGATTTTAATGTGGATGTGTGATGTATACCAATGGCGAAACAGCAAAAAACAAAACAAAGAAAAGTGGAGTTCAGTCCCTGATGTTTTGTGAAATTTGAAAAGTGAGTTAAACACAGTCAGTCACAATAACAATTACATTTTTCTTATGTGGCATTTGTGAAATGAAAAAATGTCAAAACATTGCGCATCGTCCTTAAAGCATTCAAAACAAGCACTTAATCAGAACAAAATGAAATGTGCTTCATTTATTGTACACAAGAGCACATTTAGGCCTTTACCAGCTTCAACTAAAAAGCTGACACAAAGACATACATGTATAAAACAAATGACATTTTCTAAAAAGAACAATAAAAAAGTAGTAGTATAATAGTTGGCAGAATTAGCAGCTTTTTTAACATGACTCCATTTATATTTCAGTTTTAAGCCTTAAGGGAAAATATACAACACAGCAACATGTATAAAAGCATTGTCCTGATGCTATTAAGCTCCAAATGTTAACCTCCAATGTGTTGTACTTTGTGCTTTTAAAAGTATATATATATTCAGTCAAGTCAAGCTACTTTATACATACACCACAGACTATACTTGTTGAACAGTAAAGTAAAACCAGCCCAATGAGACGACGTGAACTAACCAAGCAGGAACAATTGCTGGTAGGAAAATACAGTTTACATGTACAATTCCACTTCAGTTTGCCCATACTGAAACTGGTAGTCTGTCAATCATCACAGACCCACAACTCAAGTTGCATCGAAACATTTGAGTAAATCTCTGCAATAAAAGGTGATGTTCTTACTACAACTTCTGAAAAGGTGTTCTGTGTGGTTGTCTCATTAACAAACTTTTTCCAATTCAATTTTACAAAGCACACCTTGGGTTGTCTTGTCACAAATACATTTTCTTGCTCCCTTGTTCTTGGCAAAGCCATTTTGAAAAAAACAAACAAATACTGTTGTTGCTTGACTTTCTAGCCAACTGTCCACATCACATCACCAGCGTGTTCCTGTGTACGGGCAGGATCCTTTCAGTGAATTCAAATGTTTGGGTCAGTATCTGTGTCATGTCTTTGTGTCCAACAAACCAATGATTTGATTGATCTGCCCACCTTTATCCTGCATTTACCTAAACTGGATGGAGCTGTCTCACTCTGTCATGAGTTCATATATGGAGGTTTTACCAAGTTAAACTCTTTCTTCTCCACCAGCAAATAATGAATAAAACATCTAAAATTGACAAGGGTTTTGAGTTATTAAGTAGACGTCTGTTTACACTAAGTGTGAACATTAAATACCCCACTTTCCTCTTTTTTCCGAGGAGGTTAAATGACGTTTCTCCACATTTCACCTCCAGATGTTGTTGTAAATTAATGCGAGTCATCAGCACAGGCTGAGATCAATGTGAACACCTAAAGGTGAGTGACAGGAAGAGGAAGGCGTCTTTTTTTTTCGAGTAAAGCGACTGAGTAACGAAGGAAAGTTTGACCAGATGACCACAAAGAAAAAGAAACAACACAATGTACAAGTGTAGTAGTGAAGTGCGGGTTGACGCAGAGGCTGGGCGGGTTTTGGTCAACATTTTAGAAAATATTGCAGGTGGCTGGCCAAAAGTGACAAAGCAGGTCCCATTAATGTTATAGGATGAATTGCATGCAATTCAGCTCAGTTTCGTGTACCGTAAGGCTTCCGCACCATCAACATGCCTCGGATATGTAGCTTTGTAATGGTTCTCTCACATGCGAGTTTATAACTACGGCTCAGTGAAACTAACTTTCCCTTTTAACCACAAAACATTGACAATAACATGAAAAATACTGTGCAAGCGAATGTCCAAGTCCTTTCAGGGAGTCAGAGTCTTCTTAGTGGTTGGTTGGACAGACTAAGACTTTGGTCAGATTGAGAGCATGTGGGGACCACTGTGTCATTGTCTTATTCAGAATAATGTTCACAGACCGTTTGTGTGACATCACCAGTCCTCGCTGTTCGATAGGTGACCTTCAGCTGGGAGTGATCAGCAGTTTCATAGTGATGTAAGATCCTGGACCTCCAGCAGCATGGCGTCCTGCTCTGTCCTCAGCTGGTCTCTGACCTGGAGGCGGCCCACCAGATCTGAGCTCAGGTCTGACACGGACAAATTCAAAATTAATTCAAAATGTAGTTTGTAGATTTGGCAAAAACGTCTTATCAGTTGTTAAAATATTTAACAATAAATGAATGCTATGGTCAACTGAACTTTCCTTTTTCTCTGTTGCCAAGCTCTGTGACCTTTCTTGAATTTCAGGATTACAATATACTTCAGTATTCTGTTCCATAATTCAACAATAGTTGGGTCTCTGCAGGAATCCACATAGCCATATAACTGTTTTGCCTTCATCAGAAGTTAAACAGTCTTTTTCTCTTCCTGGGAATTCTTACTTCTTAAAAACTTTGGAGGCAGAAGGCCGCCCACACTGAGTTGGATTCTGCTAGAGCTTCACCCTGCTAAAAGGGAGTTTTTTCTCTCCACAGTCCCCAAAGTGATTTCTCATTGTGCAAATTGTTGGGCCTTATTATATAATATTGTAATGAATCAAATTAGGACTGGGGTGACGCACCGACATCATCGCTGTTGTTAGATTTTGATGAACAGTTTCTATTTTAACCTACGCAACTTTTCTCACATTTACGGTAGTCTTATTTTAACCTGCGCTGCTTTTCCTGTCTTTACGGTAGTAAATCCTGGCAACACAAGGTAGAGTTTACTTCTGTCACTGAACAAGAGAAAGTGGGGAACAAAGACAAAAGGAATGTTAAAGCTGTTTAGTTGTTAATACTTGTTGAGATAATTTATATGTGTAATGTAGTTATATATTAAGAAAAAAAGGGGAAACTCAAACCACATCTTTTTATTTATTATTTTCTCAAATTAAGCACTTTTAAGATGCCTTTTACAAAACTCTTTATTTTGTTTTTAAATGCAAACCTTATTTTACTTGAAATGAGAAAAGAAGATTTATTTTATTATTGGAGTACCCTCCAGTTCAGTGTGAATATTTATAATAAACATTGTTGAAATACTATTGAATTGTACTTTATTCTTTTTGACTTTTGTCAGTTTTTGACTTCATACAGATATTGATACAACTACTACGCTACTTTGAAAATTTTTTTTTTGATAGACTGCTAAACTTGAATTTACAGTGTTTTTATATTCCTCCAGAAAGTTACGTTGGTTTTCATTTATTTTGTTGTTGGACAACTTAATGTAGATTGATATGTTCCTCTTACTTGAATGGATCAAGCTCTTGCACAAATTTTATTTTGGAGAGATTTTTTACGGGACTGTAAAAGGCAGTTCAGACTGGGCTATTTTTTTTTTGTCAGATTTGTTTGTGTTTAAGAGAAGATAATTAATTAAATAAATATAAATGACAAGTTTTTTAATTTAAATTTTTTATAAATTCAATATTAGGGCTGCAACTATGGATTATTTTTTCGATTAATCTAACGATTATTTATTATTGTTATATAATGAATTTATAATTTTTTTAAAAACTTGTCATTTATATGCATTTAATAATCTTGTCTTAAATAAAAACATTTCTGAC
The DNA here is from genome assembly GCF_022539355.2 of Hippoglossus stenolepis. Lineage (NCBI taxonomy): Eukaryota > Metazoa > Chordata > Actinopteri > Pleuronectiformes > Pleuronectidae > Hippoglossus > Hippoglossus stenolepis. The sequence continues at coordinate 16,510,657 of NC_061505.1, read as the reverse complement.
AACAAACAAAGTATACACTACAAGAGCTTGTTCCAACAATAAAATAAATGAAAACCTAAGTAAAATTCAAGTAAATTTCTGGAGGAATATCAAAACACTGTAAATTCAAGTTTAGCAGTCTATCAAAAGAAATAATCTTAAAGTAGCCTAGTAGTTGTATCAATGTCTGTATGAAATCAAAAACTGACAAACTAGAAATGAAATAAAGTATATTTCAACAATGTTTATTATTCATTTTCACACAGAACTGAAGTGTACTCTGATAATAAGATAAATATTATTTTCTCGTTTTAAGTAAAACAAGGTTTGTTTACAAAATAAAGAGCTTTTGAAAAAGCCATCTTAAAATAAAATGCTTAATTTTTAAAAAAGTAAATAAAAAGATGTAGTTTGAGTTTCCCCATTTCTTCTTTTTTCTTAATATATAACTACATTTCACACACAAACAATCTCAATAAACATTAACAACTAAAAAGCTTGAACTTTCCTCTTTGTTCCCACTTTCTCTAGTTCAGTGAAGTAATCTCTACTACCGTAAAGACAACAAAAGCGGCGCAGGTTAAAATAAGACTACCGTAAATGCGGGATAAAGTGTGCATGTTAAAATAGAAACGCTCCGTCAAAATCGAACAACAGGTCTGACTCTGTGTAGAGCGGCTTCTGGGCCCGGTCCGGACCACGGTCCGACTATTGGTGACCTATGCTAGTTGATCGTGGGCGAGTTTTTCCGGTTCAGCTTGCTCTTCAGGTGAGTCCATGCTTTGACTGTGCCAGCTTCCATACGACGCGTTGCCACACGTTCCGCGACTCGACTTTACGTAATCGATGACGCCGATTACGTCGACGAGTCACCCAAGCCCTATTCATTATTATATTAACCGAGTAATACAAAAATCTTAAGTATTAATGGTTAGATTAATCAAAATATGAATCTTTGGATTAATCAATAAAAACATAATAGATAGGTGCAGCCCTAGATCAAATATAAAAATGCTATTTAAATTAATTTGGCAATAGTGATCAGGTAGTTCACTTAAAGTGTTAATTTTGGGTCTTTTCGTACATGTTTAGAGCATAAAAAATATTACAAATTCTGTTGTTTTTATTTCAATTGTTAATACAATTATTTTATGCCAGCACTTACCCCACAGGATTTTGATCTGACTGCTTATAGTGATCAATTTGGCCCGGACAAACATTATCACTGTACAGTTGTTTCCACTGTAAAATTGAGTTGGATAGAATTACTTCCTGTGCCTGCAATTGAGATCATCAATCCGTACCCATTGACTTCCATAGGATTTGCCACTACCCTCTTTTCTACTCTTGGGTAAATCCTCAAGCATCTTCCACTGGGTTGGTGTTCACCATTTATTTTTGATTCATCTTTAAAAATTGCCTAAATTCTGGGGGTGATGCTGTCCTGGATTTGTGCATGACCTTGACGGACAAAGCATTGGACAAGGCATTATGCATGCTTGTGCACATTTTTTACGCCACATCACACAGGTGGGTTCAAAATAAAGCTCGCTGAGTCCAAACCCAACTGAATGTACCCAGAATCTTGTTGATACATAAATACCTTCAAGTTTTCTGGGGAAGCCTTTCTAGAAACTAATCTATGGTCTAAGGTTGCCAAGTGTCCTGGAATTCCAAATTCCTACAAAGTTCATCTTATGACTCCACCGTCCATGTTAACGGCAGGGTTTAATTGCTGCCAAGACAAATGTAATACACAAACGATTCTCCAACAATTAAAATGTCCAAATCATTTTAGTGACATTGCGCTCATAGAGAGGTCATTAGCTGTAATTCATAAAGCACACACATCCACCTGGGAGACCTGGGATATCCTTATTGGTCTAAATACACATATTCTTGGACAGATATAATGTGCTGTTTTGGTGTCTTTTTTACTTCTTATTATTTACTTGTTTTTTTTTTTTTACAAAACAGTGATGTTATGTATATAGTTTGGGTGAAATGCTGTTTGTAAACCATTTTCATGTCATAAGTTTAAAAAAAAGTAGATCACAAAAATAGTAGTTGCTTTGATGTGTCTGAGAAAATAAGGCACTACCAAGTGACCAAACATTTCCAAACATTTATGGTCACAGTTGAGTGTAATGACTGTGTGTGGGTCTGTACCTTGTATGGTTTGGCTAAGAGATGAACAAAGACCATTTAGCTCCTTGATACTGAAGCTTTGTAAATCACTGCACTCCAAATGTCTCCTCTGGATTACAGGATCACTATGAGCGGCAGCCTGAGGAGAGGAGAGGAGGAGAGCTGTGACAAATAACATTCAGGGCTGGAAGACAAAAAAGGGCTGCATCACTACCGTTTCATGCTGTGTGCAACTTGGTAACATGAGCCTCACCAGTGTTTTGTGGTCTGTTCTCAGCCTGTCTCGTAGGTTCCTTAGAGTGTTCCTGAAGCCTCTGGACTTTGGTTTCTCTGGCTTGGAGGCAGGCTGAGGATTCTTATGAACCTGGACACTCCCTCTCTTTAAGATTGGGAGGGGACAAGGGGTGGGGTTGACTTTATGAACATGATAGATGTTATACTCTTCATTATAACCCTTTCACTTTTTTGTTTGTATGGAGTGACACCACAGATAATCTTAACTGTTAATTCTACTGTCAAAACATGTTTTAGAGGTACTTACCCATGTGTTTGAGCCTTCCTTCTGGCTCCCATCTCCTTCCTTCTCTTCCTCCTCCTCACTTTCACTGTTGTTGATGAAGCAGAGCTGAAGATTCATCTGTGTCTGCAGGCTAGAGGATACACATCAATAAAATAGACATCATATGTTGGTTTTACTCTGGTGGTCATTTAGGGACATGTGTGACTGACTGATTAGTGTGGGGGGGAATTCTATTCACAAGTTTCTAGACAAAATAATCAAAATTAGCTCATAGGGGGAAAAAAAACACAAAGGCCACCATTAGATGTCCATCAAGCCACAAGAGGAAATGAATCAGACTGTTAAGAGTTCAACAACTTTGCAGGAAAAAAATCATTTTCTGTGGGAGAGTAGGAATTCCTCTGCTGCATAGCAATGCAAAAAGCTGTGACACACCCGAGGAAAGGGACACATATTTAAATATTTAGCACTCCCCACAAGTTGTACACAGCAGCTCTATATTAATGACAATAGGGGATGAAGCTACAAAATGTGGCTGTAACCAGTCCATATGCAAATTAGAGCCTGACATAGTAGACTTATTTAACATAACCAGACAAACAAGAAACTATAACGTCAGGCTAATCTGAGGCCCAATTCATGCTTCTGCGACGAAGCTACGCCGTAGGTGTGCACGTAGCTTATGCACAGGGCTGAGCATTCATAGTTGTGCATATGTGAATGTGAGTCGCGCTGCAACTGCATCACCAAAACACTAGTGGCGGTAGAGTTTCTATGCTGGTGTTGAGTGTCTTCCGGTTTCTGGTCTGCTTATCTACAAATTCTCTGGCGTCTCTGTTTGCTTCAGAACAATGGCGAGTGTTACTAAGCGGATCGTGTTGGAGCTGATAGATGTTGAAGAGCAATTACTTTTTCTAAAAAGAACTGCAACAAAGAAAAGAAAGATGTCAGTCATGTTCGTTCAATGATGTATGTATGGGATGGTGCAATATGTGCTACGTGCAATGTGTTTTTGTATGGGGTGTGTGCAATATTTTATTTATTATTATTTTATGTGCATTTTAATGTTGTGATTGACACAGTTGGTGCTGCTATGTAACTAGTTTTGTAAATATGGAAGCATATGTCCACAGCATTTGAGTCCAAAACAAATTTCCCTACGGGGACAATAAAGTATTTCTTGCGGTCTGCGTCACCTCGACACGTAGTTATATTTTTGGGGCGGTGCATGTCAGGGTAGGGCTTAGGGCTCTGCGTAGAGTACACATCTGTCCTCAGGCTACGGTGTAGCTTCGAAGCAGAAGCAAGAATTGGCCTTACCCACTGCCAGCCTGTTTCCTTGAACTCTGTTAATAGCCAGATAATACAACTAAGTGCTGCATCAGGTCTGAAATGACCAAGTTCAACATTTCATTGAGCTTTGAATTTCTGATTCACTAGTCCTCTTTATAAGAAAAACAACAGTTCTTCAGGTCTGAATTTCTGTCTGTACAAGCTTTGAACTATGCTACTTACATTACAGCTGCTTCAAAGGGCTGCAAAACCTTGACTTAAGTAAACGTAGTAATACCACACTGTATAAATTACAAGTTCAAGTCTGGCTTTCAAATTAGTGGGGGGTGGGAGGGTAAACCCGGACAGGCCATCAGTGTTTCTAGTGTGTGTACCGGGAGGTCAGTGCCAGCACGTGGCTGTTGCAGGCGTCGTCTCCATCCTCCCAGCTCTCTGCTCTCCTGCCTCTCTCCTCCGACCAGCTCACTGGAGCCCGGCCACGCTCCAGGGAAACTCCATTCTGAAACCACATCACACATGTGTTACACAAACACGTCACTGTCCATTCTACTTTCAATCATGATGCGAGTGGCAACAAAAAAGCTAGATAGTTTCCTCTTGTATTCGTTGTGGAAATGTTATTGCTGTGATTGTGTCGAAGTTCTTTGGACTTGGTAAGATGTTGTTAATGTAGCTTAATACAAATCAACAGAGGTTCATAAAGTAACTGATACCAAAGTGAGTCAATCCACATCACTTTGTTAGTATGAATGTAGTAGAAGTCAGAACACATCAACACCCAATACCCAAATTGACGGGTAGGTGTTCTGATCCCGACATCAAGTGTCCTTGGGAAGACACTGAACCCCAACTTGTCTCTGATGGTGGCATTGTGTAATTATGATGTATATGTGATAAAGAAGCTTTATATATATGTAAGTAAGTACTGTATGAATTTGTTGTGTGCTGAAATTCTTTTTTAATTACTTAAATGTAACCATGTGCACTTAGTGTGGCACAGTCCAGACAAAAGGACACATCAAAATCTCATCAAAAACAATGACGTGCTTACAAAAACTTAAGTCGAATTGAATCATGGATGTGGAGAATTGTGACACCCCTACTGGCTTCTGAACAAATATATAAAATCTCAATAAGTTATTTTGTCACTTCCTTTCAATCGAATGTATTAAGAGAAAATAGAAATGTAGCTTCTGAAAAGCTCAAATTAAACATTTCATAAAACAGACGTAAAAAACCACAGAAAAAACCACGGTGTGTTTCGAGTCAAATATGGATGTCGGGGCTTGTGGACACTTGAAAGACACCACACGAGCAGTATGGAGGCATGTTAGGTTTTTTCTGTTGTTTTATTATGTCTGAAGATAGGTCACTAATGTCTTCAACTGTATTGGATTCAGGTGCTACACTGTTCACCCCTGAAACTCCAAAAGTGTTTTGTGGACTCAAACACATTACCCACCCCTCCAGCTAGTGGTGAGTAGATAATGAGCACATTTTCATTTCTGGGTGAACTATCCCTTTAAGTTGATTGAATTTATGTTTGTGCCAGATCAAGTGAGAATAAAGATGCTAAAAATCAACTCCTTTGTCTCTGGCTGCGTTGAGCCCTGCGTTGGGCGCCACTGTGGCAACAGACGATGCCAACGGGGTCTCCCAACCCCAGCCAGAGATGAACCACTCACTTTTCAGCATTTTATTTAAGGACACCAAACATAAATCCAAATAGCTCAACTTAAATCATCCGATAACCTTTTCAGGTTCCTCCGTTCTGTGTCCCTCTTCATGTCCCTCTCCCTGGCAACTCTGCGGCCGCTGCCTGTTTTGAACATGAGGATTAATCAGCCAACAGCCCTGCGCTGATTAATCCTCTGGTGCAGGTGATCTCTGAGCTTCCTCCCTGCCCACAATCGTACTCCCCTCTCCCAGACTGTGACCTCTGACCTTTGCCTTTTTCTCCTTCTTCTCCTCTTCTTGCTTCTCCAGCTCAGCGATGCGCAGGCTCAGTGCTTCCCAGTGCATGATGGGAAGCCCCAGATTGTCCTCACCATAGCCTTCCTGCCAGACCAGGGCAGCACCCTCCGAATCGTCATCATCCTCCTCTCTGTTGTCAGTTTCATCACCACTCTTCCTGTCGTCTTCCGCCTCGTTACTCTCTTTCTCCTCCCGCTGCTGCCTCTGTCTCTCCTTCTCTCCCTCCATCTTTACAGTGGAAACAGCAGTTTAACAGATACAATTTTATACAAGTGTCTGGGACAAAGAGGTCTACAAAGAAAATGTGCCCCCAGGTTATAAAACTGTATTAAGTCAAAGTAGTAATTCAAAGAAAACAGGTGTTTCTGGCTGCCTAAAATCACAACTTAACAGTCATTAGATTCTTCACATTAAAACATTATAACCACAACTTTTTACAACCTGGAGGGACTTCTACAGTTTACAAAGCTAACATATGTTAGGTACTGCATTGACTGATTGAAGTATTTTCAAAAATGATCCAATATTTATCTACCACATCTTTATTTCTGCCAGGGTGAATGGGGCTTTAAAAACAACCCCAGTGTGAGCCCTTCAGGTGTTAGAGCTGACTACTTGTTTTTCTGAATAATAAAAACCTTGGAGGTTACTGAATAACACTTACAGCTGTTATGAAGGAATTTCCACGAAAAACACTGTGGAGACAAAGGGGAAAGGGAAGGGGGTTCATGAGATACAGAAAAGTCAAAGATTTGAATATGCTCAATATGTGCATGAACACAAGCACTAAACCGCATGTTTGTCACAGAAACACACATTTTTAACATCAAGTTCTTCCTTAGCTGCTGATCCAAGCCAACACAATTATTTAATTTGTAGGTTCTTGTATGACCCCCTGTATTTGGACAACATGTAACATTTGAAAACATGAGCATCTTTTTTGCAGTTCCAGCGTGTAGGATTTAGGGGGACCTCTGCAGAAATGGAACATACTATTCATAATAATGTTTTCCTTAGGTTATCCCCTGCTGTGCACTCACATTGGATTCTACTTTCTGCTTACTTTATACTAGGAGGCCAGGCAGGGAAAGTCCACAGATAATCCAGAGGCTCTCACTCGGACATTTGCATTCACACATGCACCTCCTCCGGAGTTCAGTGGATATCTGAAAGCAGCTTTGGGTTAGGATGATCTCTTTAAGTTTACATTGGGAGCAGGTCCTTTTAGATAGCATCTGCCATGTTGCACCACCATGTTTCCAGTGGCCCCGAAAAAGACAATCCAACCAATGGTCCTAGAATAGGATTTTCATGTTTTTACGTTACCTGAGGGCCACTTTTGGTTCTCCTATACACTGGAAGAGTAAAGCTTGAGGCATAAACTATGAAATGCTCCAGGAAAAAGAATTGCCAATCTGGACTGTAATATGTCGGTGTTTTCCCAGTTCCCAGTCACATTTGAGTATGGATTTCATAAAATATTTCAATACAGAGCAAGTACAACCTTAGACAATAAGCAGAAATAGCAATAATGCTGGAACAGCTTACCACTTCTTGGCAACTTCACTGTGTTGAGAAGTGAGTCGAAATGATCAGAAGTCAGGCCCACGATTGGCCATGATTTTTATTCACATTTCAACATTGGTTTGGTATGACTTTCTAATACTGAGCAGGAAGAACCATTACAAATCAGTTTGAGTCAAGAAATATCTGTCCTTTGATTTACTTGACAAAAGACACAGTGTTGACTGTGAAATGTTTTGTTTAAGTGCTTCTCAGGACCCAAGCCTAAAACCCTCCCATTCATTTAAAACGACACTTTCTGTTAAATTTGCTGATGTTTAGACGTCATCAGTAACTATGATGATGGGGTGTTGAGATGTCTATTTTTTGACATTTTAAATAGCAAAAAAGTTACTTTTGATTCTTCTTCGATTATCTATAATCAACAGTAACAACTGATTTTTCATCATGTGAATGAACCATGTTTCCAGGACAAACACACAAGAATGTGCATCGTACCGTGTTCAGAGGATATTAAGAGAAAAAAAAGGTTACAATAAAAGTGGTTTAAGTTCAGGACTATAAGTAATAAAGTCAATTTAAGTGGCAGAAGGCCCTCTACAGGCATTACGTCACTTGTAAGGTGAACTGCAAAAACTCCAGCAAGACGTTATTGAATTAAATATCCGGTTCCCGAGGCTACACCCCTGGAAATCTGACCATATACTGAGTATCACACCAAACGGGAGATTGTTATTTAAAAATGGACACTTACCACTTTACCCGTAACACAAACACAAGTCTACTGGTGTGGTGAGAGGAGTTGAGGGCTCTGCCACATTGCTCAGCTCCCCCAAATTGTCTTCCTCCTTCGCCTCCTTTCCATCGAGTTTCACTCTTTCTCAAACAAAGCACGATGAATAGAAAACACGTCCATAAGAGCCGTTCACGCCAAAGTCTCAGTCTGCACCACAGCTATGTGTCCACAGTTCAGATCCCTCCACAAATCCACGAAATCTTGGTCAACTCTTAACATACGAACAAAAGACGAGGAACTTAGGAATTTCACGAAAAGTAACGTTCGCGAATGCAATTCTCAATTCTGACACTTCCTGTAGCTGCCTTCAAAATAAACGTCTTCTTGGTTAGCTTCCTCCTTTTTGAATAATGTTAGGAGTTAAGAAGAAAGTCTACAATATTACCAGAATAAATTCGCAATTAAATTAGAATAAATATTAGATACGGTTCTAATTTAATTAGGGAAAAAGTCCCACTATTGCAAGAACAAAGAACAAATAAAAAAACCCACTTATTCTGGACCCCAAATCGTGAATAAGCATCTCATTGTTTCTTGAAAAAATATGAGACCCCTTTGAATATCACGCAGATGTAACTATTAACCTTGTAGTCAACAGCTACAAACATCGAGTCAGATTACTCCATGTCTGTGTAGACAGTTTCTTTCATAATTTTTCCAAAGTCCTGATTCTTCTTGTAATAATTTTTAAGTTTTATGATACTTCCACTTTTTAAAATCAGGTCTGGTCCACAGGCAAGAGAATAATCATCAGGCAAAAATATGTTTTTATTTGAAATGCAAAGGTCAACTAGCAAAGTAGCCTACAGGCTGCCACCCTACTCCCTAAAACACATGACACTGCAACTGAATTCAAATATTGCACACCCCTGGGAAGACAGTATACACTCCAAGCACAGCAAGTGATCGCACTGCACACAATGGAACTTAGTATCACAATGCACAGCAATCAATACAGACCACTATGAACTGTAAACAGGTCAAAATCAAATGCCACTAGGGGGAGGCAGAGGACCTCCCTAACACCAAGGGCTGTCTCAAATGAGCCCATAATAGAGTGTCAGGTTATAAAAATTGATTTAAGATTAATCAAAACTGGCATGACAACACATCATCCATTAAACATGAAAAGTCTTTTTTTAAGTTATCATGCCCTGTCCGGCAACAAGACCCCCTGTGGAGTGCGAACATAGAATCTCTTTTGTGAATTTGTGATGGCAGTTTGGTGTGACAGCTTGAAGTGGGGCTGGAGTCACTCTCAGGACAGCCACCTGCAAAGGCACCTACAGATCCCCGGTCCCTTGCTACCTAAAGGGAGGTATTGTGCCTCCCTCTCCTAACACAGGAACAGCTCCCCTACTTAGCTGTCTTCGCTCCTGGCAACACTATAAGTTGCAAACAGCACCCTCCCACCACAGTGCCACAGTCACAGACAACAGCAGTTCAGGCTCTCGTGCTTTCTCTTCAAGGTCATCCAAATGATCCCTTTTATTCTTTTATCAGTCGTTTGGCACGCACACGTGTTCACAGGAAGACAAACCCTTCCCCACTTTGACTCACCACAATGGGATGCTGTTATCCTATAACATAAAATAAAATCTCAACTCTTTTCTTGTAAAATTATGAATTCATTCCTGATATCCCAGAATTCATTTTTGTGTGGCCCGGGAGGGAGGCATTCAAAATCATACCTAAATTCAGAAAAGAACATGAGCAGGTGAGTTTGAGTCAGATTATGGTGTCTCGGATTCTAAGAAAGAAGCTAGGAGAAATGGAAATGATCAAGATTGTCCAAATGGCAACCTGTTGGTAAAACGAAGAACTGAAGAACAGAAAAATAGTGTTACACATTGAAAGTAAAAAAGAAAAAGTGGTATCTCACGGTCAAGTTCTGGGTGAGAATGAAATTACTCTGAGAGTTATAACTGACATTCCTATTCAAGAGGATCGAAAAAAATAAAAAGGTTTGTCAGTGTCTAGAGTTTCAGTACTTGATACTGCCAGATACAATAAAGAAAGGCTGTATGAGTTTCCCAGTCAGGCCTTATGTTCCTACTCCCCTTCAGTGTTAAGCCCAGTTCATGCTTTGTGTCGAAGCTACACTGTATGCACATAGAACGAGGACAGACACAAACCCTTGATCTGAAGCTATTAGAAGGTCCTTAGTCACTTTTGCCAAGGCTGTCTCTGTGCTGTGATTAGCTCTAAACCCTGACTGAAAGTCTTCATATACATTACTTTCCTGGAGAAACTCACACAGCTGATTGGCTACGACCTTTTCAAGGCCAAAATGTCTGCTGATATCTTCTGACAGTTCCTGAATGCACCTCGTCTGAAGATATCAGCAGACATTTCGGCTTAAAACTTGATGTAAATGACGCTGTTTCGAGTCGAATATGAATGACGGGGCTTCCAGACACTTGAATGACACCACAGGAGCAGTATGGAGGCTTGTTATGGTTAATATTGTTTTATTACGTCTGAAGAAGGACTCACCATTGACTTCAATGGTACTGGATTCTGCTCTAACAAAGTTTACCCCCTGAGACTCCAGAAGTGTTTTGTGAAGTCAAACACTTCACCACCCCTCCATCGGCATAGGGGTGAGTAGATAATGAGTACATATACATTTTTGGATAACTATCCCTTTAATCGTCACAGTAAAACACCAAGTCCATTTAGGATCACAAGTTATTGTGAATCAATTTCACAAAAGCGAGAGGCCCAAGGCAAAAGCAAGACAACCCCCAAAAATGCAATGGTTTTGCATGTGATGGCCACAGACAATTGCTCTCTCCTTATCCTTCCTGACTGATTCTTCTCTATTTTTGTGTTCTGCTAGTGTCCTTGTCACCAGTGGTGGTATGAGGCAGCCCAATCAGATTGCCCAGGTAGTCCAGCTCCTCCAGGAAGGCATATCCCTACGTGCAGTCATAGGAAGGTTTGCTGTGTCTCCCAGCACAGTCCCAAGAGCATGGAGGAGCTACCAGGAGACCGGCCATTACAAGAGGAGAGCTCAACAGGGCCGTAAAAGGGCATCAACCCAGCAGCTCCTTTGCTCCTTTGCATCAGTGCATCCGACGCCGCCAAGTACCGCCACAAACTGACCAGGAGCTCTCTGATGCGCTGATCCAGGTCTGGAAGGAGATTACCCAGGACACCATCTGCCGACTCATCAGGAGCATGCCCAGACATTGTCGGGAGTGCATAAAACGCAAGCAGAGGCCATACACACTGCTGAGTCACATATCAGTTGCCGTGATGAATTTAACACAAGTTGGATCAGCCTGTGATTTAAATGTTTTACTTATTTAAATCCCAGCCATAGACTCACAGATGAACAGATTAGATTTCAGTGGTCAAAGGTCAGGGTGACCTCATATGAGTCCAGAAAAAAAATGTAAATAAACTGCACAGGTTGAAGGTGACAAACAACCACAGGGTGAAAGTTTATTTCTGAGTTGCTTGGTTTTGTGAATTGTCTGACAGGCCTGATCAAACTGTCTTGTGGGCAACATGCAGCCTGGAGACCAGAGGTTCCTCACTGTGTTGTGAATAAAAGATCCAAGTACTTCTTCACAAAGCTAGTACCACTGTAAACTTGTGTTTTCTTTCTCTCCTCATTCTTGAAGTGAAGCTGCAGGACTCCTCTGGACCTGAATGACCCTGCTGTGAAAGCAGACATTCTGAAATCAGCAAGTTTCCAAAATCCACCCTGAAACACACTCATAGACCCAGGACAGATATAATACAGAGTTTGATGACATCAAATAACCCTGAGGGAGATGAGTGAATACAAAGAACTCCTGCCAGAGAGGATTTACAATGCAAAGCAGCCAGATCATGTTGACTCCTTTGAATTACACATCCATGTTTTAAAATGGTACATGGTTTTGTATTTATATAGCGCTTTTCTAGTCATGATGTCCACTCAAAGCTCTTTACAGTACAGTTTTACATTCACCCATTCACACACACATTCATACAGTGCATCTATTAGCAGCACTTTGTTGTTTGATGTGTTCATGGAGACACAATTTGCACCACATGTCTCAGATCCAGTCCTTCTAGGCCCGAGCTCCAACTCAGCTCCAGCATGTTGTGTGTTTCCTGATCTCAACCAAAAACAGCAGCTCTACAGCAGCAATGCCTGGAAGAATTACTCAACATCCTAAAATAATTCAAAGGAGTCAACATGATAACTCTTCTTTCCATTGGTATGGCTGCTTTGCATTGTAAATCCTCTCTGGCAGGAGTTCTTTGTATTCACTCATCTCCCTCAGGGTTATTTGATGTCATCAAACTCTGTATTATATCTGTCCTGGGTCTATGAGTGTGTTTCAGGGTGGATTTTGGAAACTTTCTGATTTCAGAATGTCTGCTTTCACAGCAGGGTCATTCAGGTCCAGAGGAGTCCTGCAGCTTCACTTCAAGAACGATAATAATAATAATAATAATAATAATAATAATAATAATAATAATAATAATAATAATAATAATAATATTCATATTCACATTCATATTCATATTCATAATAATAATACTCATCATCATCATTTCTTTTTCTTCTCTCTTCATCATTATTTTCATCTGATCTACATATTGGATGGAATTAGAGTGATGCAACATTTAATGAATAAACATTTCAAACATCCCTGTCACAGAGGTATCATTGGATCCACCGGTGTGACAAGACAAACAGACATTCATTCACTCACCACACAGGGTGGAGGCGAGGTCAGTCTTGGTCGAATCAAATCAGAACTATCTGCATAGTGAGATGCTGCCTCGAGATAAACAGGAACCCAATGTTGTTATTGCATCTTTTGCCTTTTTGCATAAAGTTCAACAGGAACACTGACTATTTTCAGTAGAGGGAGGAAGCTGATACATTTCCTAAAGCTGCACTAGAACTAGTTCAGTTTGGGTAGTAGTGAACACTGGCACAGACAGTCCACAGAGCAGCATCAGGGGATGAAGGGATCTTCATTGTAGTTGTCTTGTGTCTCTCAGGTCAGTGAATTTCCACTGTTTGTATGATGTTTAACAGGAAATCTGGACATAGAGATTCATTTGAGTCTCTCATACATAACAAAATAACTGGTTTCATCCTCAGAGATTGCCTCACCTTCTCCATACCTCCTCCATCAGTACCACTTTGTGCCTGATGCAGCCAAGCTTCAGTTTGACTCAGAGCTGCTGCAGAGAGAGCGTACAGACCTGGCCACTGTAGAAACACTGAAAAATGAAGAAACTGCATGACACAGTTTCCACCGCTAGTAGCGCAACTCTGAGATTTGGATTGGCCTGTACAGTCATATTGACTGGAAGTGGTCGAATGGGTTCAGCAGAGTGGAGCTGAATATGAACACCAGCAACCTCCACAGCCCAATGCATGACAGCCAGGCTCTGTGTGGCCATGGATAAAAATGGAAAATGGATTTGATGATGACTGCCTGTCAGTATCATTTGTCTGCTACAATGGTAATGATGCTTTATATTGATCTACTACACAACATAATGTATAAGATATGGTTTTGAAACATTGTGATCTCAAGCAATCCCTCTTTTGTTCTCAAACAACTGCAGGAACATTAGAGAATTCTGGCATTGTGCTGGTGGTACAACAAAGGAGGTGGTCTGAGGCTCAGAGGCACTGCAGAAGAAAACTACACAGATCTGGTCACTGTGAGAGCAGCTGGCCAGAGAGAAGATGCAAAGAGCTGTAACACAACTCTCCATGGGCGTAAGTGGGTTTATGCAGGAATCACTCAGATTACTGGTCAGCGGAGTAACTACTCATTCAGCTCCTGGTATCAGGGTTACAACCCACTTGGCTCGAGTAAGTGGTATGGTGTTGCAGATTTGGAGAAGGGAGAAACTGGAGTTTATTTTCCTGTGACAGAAAACCAGTGTCTGCTACAGCATGCGTGGATGGTGCTTCCCCTTGAGTGAAGAGAGGAGCACATCCTGACATTAGAAAACAGTTATTGTCTCAATAGTGATTCTTGTAACATTAATGCATTAATGAATATTTGGGATGATGTTTGTTCTGTCTATTGTTTCTTTACAGTGAGAAAGAGCTTCAGAAGTAATATTGTGGTCTGCCTTAACAATGTACTTCATTCATCTGCTCTGTGATAGCTTCAAGACAAACTGACATTTGGAACAATTTGACTCTGTCACAGTTTCAGACTCCTTCACTAAATTCTCTTGTGAATGAGATTTCAGCTCTTAGATCTCATTTCTTTATTTTGTCAGATTTAAAAACTAAATTACAAAACTTTCAAATTCCTGGTTTGGTTTAATGGAAACCCCTGTCTTATAAATAGATTGGTAAGATTAAATGAATGAATAAAAAAATGTCCATTAATAAATGCATCAATAAATATATGTATATGCAACGCCAAATAAATGACTTATATGTTCTTCTATTTTCTTTCATATAAAATACCTTGAGCCTTTTACATTAGTAGCTTCATTAAATGTAATGACCAGCAGAGGTCGCTACGTGTTGAAATTCCTTGTGGCATCTAAACATGACCGGCTAATTCTAACTTATAATTTTCCTTCTTGAAGTAAGCAAAGCGCGGGTTTCGTGGACAAATCATTAGCCACGGCAGTAATGAATCATCATATTTGCAAGGGCAGGCTTTTTAGGCTATTTATTTAATCATTAAAATTTAAATGATAATGTTGAATTCTTTAGTAATGAATACAATAAAAAATCAAGAGAACGCCATCAATAATATTTTTATTTAGAATGCAAAGGTCAACTAGCAAATGGCCTACAGGCTGCCACCTCCCTCCCTAAAACATGACACTGCAACTGAATTCATCTGCACCTGGGAAGCATTATACATCAAGCACAGCAAGTGATCGCACTGCACACAATGGAACTTAGTATCTGTGCACAGCAATCAATACAGACCACTATGAACTGTAAACAGGTCAAATCAAATGCCACTAGGGAGGCAGAGGACCTCCTAACACCAAGGAGCTGTCAGGTAGACCCATAATAAGTGTGAGTTATAAAAATTGATTTAAGATTAATCAAAACTGGCATGACAACACATCATCCATTAAACATGAAAAGTCTTTTTTTAAGTTATCATGCCCTGTCGACAACAAGACCCCCTGTGGAGTGCAGACATGAGTCCTTTTGCTTAATTTGTGATGGCAGTTTGGTCATGACAGCTTGAAGTGAGGCACAAGAGTCACTCTGGGACAGCCACCTGCAAAGGCACCTACAGATCCCCGGTCCTGCTACCTAAGGAGTATTGTGCCTCCCTCTCCTAACACAGGAACAGCTCCCCTACTTAGCTGGCATCTTGGCTCCAACAACGCCTGGGGTTGCAAACAGCACCCTCCACACAGTGCCACAGTCACAGACAACGGCAGTTCGAACTCTAAGTACTTTCTCTTCAAGGTCATCCAAATGATCCCCTTTTATTCTTTTATCAGTCATTAGCGCTACGTGTTTCACAGGAAGACAAACCGCCCCACTTTGACTCCTTACAATGTGATGCTGTTACCCGATAACATAAATAAATCTCAACTCTTTTTTCTTGTAAAATCATAGTTATTCCTGATATCCCAGAATTCATTTTGTGTGGCCGGGAGGGAGAGGCATTCAAAATCATACCTAAATTCGAAAAGAACATGACGGTGAGTTTGAGTCAGATTATGGTGTCTCAGTTCTAAGAAGAAGCTGGAGAAGCTAAGAATGATCAAGTTGTCCAAATGGCAACCTGTTGGTAAAGCGAAGAGAACTGAAGAACAGAAAAATAGTGTTGCATTGAAGTAAAAAGAAAAAGTGGTATCTCACGGTCAAGTTCTGAGGTGAGAATGAAGTACCTGCAGGAGTTATAACTGAAAGCATTCCTAGTATTCAAAGGATCGAAAATAAAAGTTTGTCAGTGTCTAAGTTTCAATACTTGATACTGCCAGACACAATAAAGGCTGTATGAGTTTCCCAATTCTAGAGCCTTATGTTCCCTCCTCCCCTTCAGTGTTGCAGCCCAATTCATGCTGCTTTGTGTTGAAACTGCACTATGCCTTCACA
This sequence comes from Hippoglossus stenolepis, assembly GCF_022539355.2. Classification (NCBI taxonomy): domain Eukaryota; kingdom Metazoa; phylum Chordata; class Actinopteri; order Pleuronectiformes; family Pleuronectidae; genus Hippoglossus; species Hippoglossus stenolepis. The sequence goes on along the minus strand of NC_061505.1, from coordinate 16,494,358 downwards.
CATCAACCTATGCACGGGGCCAAGCATTCATAGTTGTGCGTAGGTGTGTGTGAGTGGCACTGCAATCACACCGCTGAAATGCTAGTGGCAGTAGAGTTTCTGTGCTGGTGTTGAGTGGTCAATTATCGACATCTGTATTACTTTGACTAGTGACATTCAAGCTACTTTTGCCATTCATGGGTGAGGGTTTCTCATTATAGATATCTATTATAATATTCTTATCTTTAATTCCAAGTTAGATATCACAATAACTAGTCATAATTTAAATTCATTTGTATCAACAATTTTATATTGAATTCCAGATATCCTTTATGAATTATGACTAGTCAGATTAAATGAGCTGAAACTATTTATATGACATAATAATTAAAGTATATCTGTAATAAAGGATTCTACAAGAGGACAGGTAAATAAACAGCTGGAAAGGTCAAATGTACTTTTTTTAAATCAATTAATAATCAAGTAACAATAGACATATTATTAAATTATCAATCAAGTTGCTAGTAGCAGCATGGATACTTCCTGACCCTATTAGTACTACAAGTAAGGGACTCTGTTCAGACCTGGTATTAATCAATCAATTTATTTGCTGGCTTATATTCACAAACCACAATTTGTCTCATAGGAGCACAGAGTGTGATATCCTCTGCCTGAGCGGGAAAACTACAAAGAATGCTAAGATCTAACAGAACGAGGACAGACACAAATCCTTGATCTGAAGCTATTGAAGGTCCTTAGTGACTTTTGCCAGGCTGTCTCTGTGCTGTGATTAGCTCCTAGAAAGCCTGACTAGAAAGTCTTCATATCCATTACTTTCCTGGAAACTCACACAGCTGATTGGCCTACGACCTTTTCAAGGCCGAAATGTCTGCTGATATCTTCTGACTGATTCCTGAATGCACCTCGTCTGAAGATATCAGCAGACATTCAACTTAAACTTGATGTAAATGAAGAATATGTTTGGTAGATATGAATGGCAAAGGGCTTCAGACACTTGAATAACACCACAGACAGTATGGAGATTGTTATGGTTAATATTGTTTTAGCTACGTCTGAAAGAAGGACTCACCATTGACTTCAATGGTACTGGATTCTGCTCTAACAAAGTTTACCCCTGAGACTCCAGAGGTGTTTTGTGAGTCAAACGCTTCACCCTTTCCATCGGCATAGGGTATGAGTAGATAATGGTACATATACATTTTTTGGATAGCTATCCCTTTAATCGTCACAGTAAAACACCAAGTCCATTTAGGATCACAAGTTAATGTGAATCAATTTCACAAAAGCGAGAGGCCCAAGGCAAAAAAGCAGACAACCCCCAAAAGAGAATGGTTTGCATGTGAGTAATACAGACAATTGCTCTCTCCTTATCCTTCCTGACTGATTCTTCTCTATTTTTGTGTTCTGCTAGTGTCCTTGCTCACCACTGGTGGCTGCAGGGCAGCCATCAGATTGCACAGGTCAGCTCCTCCAGAGGCATATCCCTACGTGCAGTCATAGGAAGGTTGCTGTCTCCCAGCACAGTCCCAAGAGCATGGAGGAGCTACCAGGGGAGCCGGCCATTACAAAAGAGGAGAAGCTCAACGGGGCCGTAAAGGGCATCAACCCAGCAGCTCCTTTGCGCAGGAGGAAAAAAAGGAGGAGAAGTGCCAGAGCCCTACAAAATGACATCCAGCAGAGCTACTGGTGTGCATATTTCTGACCAAACATCCGAAACGAACAGTAAGTTAGCATAGGGCCTAACATCCTGTAGTGCAGTGGTTCTCAAATGGGGTACTAGTACCCTGGGGAATACGTGAAAGGTACTCCAGGGGAGTGCGTGAGATTTAAAAATATATATTTTAAAATTAGCATCCCATTCAAAAATCAGCACAAAAATTGTTATTTAATAAATATTCAATAAAATATAAGTGTTTAATACATCAGACACTGATTTATTCAATAAAATATAAGTGTTTAATAAATCAGACACTGATTTATTCAATAAAATATAAGTGTTTAATAAATCAGACACTGATGGCACAGCACTGTGTATTACATCTTTTTTTCTACCAAAAATATGCGCTGGTTAGGGGGTACTTAGCTGAAAAAATATTTCACAGGGTACATCACTGAAAAAGGTTGAGAACCACTGCTCTAGTGGGACCTGTACTCACAACCCAGCTGCTCGATTGGCATTAGCCAGAGAACACCCAGTTAGCAGGTCCGCCACTGGCGCCCGTTCTCTTCACAGATGAGAACAGGCTGACACTTACGTTGTCTGCCTGTCAGCATCATCCAGCATATTGGTTAAGCAGTGGGTCAGTGATGGTCTGGGGAGGCATATCCTTGGAGGTTTCATACAGACCTCCATGTCATAGCCAACAGTACCTGACCTGCTGGTACTGGATTAAATCCTCAGGGCGATTGTCAGGATTTACTGGTTAAGTGGACCCTGATTCCCTCCTGGTGCCAGAACAATGCCCGGCCTCATGTTGCCAGAGTGTTTAGCCAGTTCCTGGATGATGAAGGCATTGATGCTGACTGGCCCTCATGTTCCCCTGACCAAAATCAATTGAGCACCTGTGGGGCGTGATGCATCAGTGCATCCGGCCCGTCAAAGTACTGCCACAAACTGACCAGAGCTCTCTGATGCCCTGATCCAGGTCTGGAAGGATCACCCAGGACACCATCTGCCGACTCATCAGAGAGACATGCCCAGACATTAACCAGAATTTTGCATAAAACGCAAGCAGAGTAATACACACTACTGAGTCACATATCAGTTGCATTGATGATTTAACTTACAAGTTAGTCAGCCTGTGATTTCAATTTTTTTTTACTTATTCGTCAATAGACTCATAGATGAACAGATTAGATTTCAGTGGTGAAAGGTCAGGGTGACCTCATATGAGTCAGAAAAATGTATGCAGAAATAAACTGCACAGGTTGAAGGTGACAAACAACCACAGGGTGAAAGTTTATTTCTGAGTTGCTTAGTTTTGTGGTGTCTGACAGGCCTGATCAAACTGTCTTGTGGGCAACATGCAGCCTGGGGACCAGAGGTTCCTCACTGTGTTATGAATAAAAAGATCCAAGTACTTCTTCACAAAGCTATTTCCTGTAAACTTGTGTTTTTCTTTCTCTCCTCGTTCTTGAAGTGAAGCTGCAGGACTCCTCTGGACCTGAATGACCCTGCTGCTTTGAAAGCAGACATTCTGAAATCAACAAGCTTCCAAAAATCCACCCTGAAACACATTCATGGAGCCAGGACAGATATAATACAGAGTTTGATGACATCAAATAACCTGAGGGAGATGAGTGAATACAGAGAACTCCTGCCAGAGAGGATTTGTTTAAAGCAGCCAGATCATGTTGACTGCTCCTCTGAATTATTTTAGGATGTGAATAATTCTTCCTGCTGTAGAGCTGCTGTTTTTAGTTGAGATCAGGAAACACACAACATGCTGGAGCTGAGTTGGAGCTCAGACACAAGAAAGGACTGGATCTGAGACATCGTGGTGCAAATTGTGTCTCATGAACATCCATGTTGTAAGGTAAGACACTGGATACCTGAAGGCGAAGCTTCAATATCCAGTGGGGTTACATTTTCCAGAATGGTTGTTATAGTAAAGAAGCAATTTATAGATGATAGCAATTAATAATAATAATAATTTTGTTATTATTATTATTAATATCACTGTGTTGTCCCTGCTTCCCCAGCTGTTGGCCCCCTCCACCAGCCACACCACATATTGAAGACCTTTGTAGCGCAATAGACAAGTGAGCAAGCCCTTGCGAATAATATTGGTACACCAGCAGCATGTTGTAGTTTCACGATCCTTTTCCTGCGTGGGCATATCGACACCTCTTCCTCTTACTCGCCCCAGGCGATGGAAGGCTTCCTCTCCAGGAGCTGCCAGGCGGTTGCGCTAGGAAGGTGAAGTAATTGTCTGTGGCCGATACGACCGTGCAGTCCTCCGTTACATCGACACTCTGCAACCCCTGGTTCCGTTCTGGGCGTCCGCCACTCAGCTTTTTCCGGTGTGCCGCTCTGGCATGTGATTTCCTCGCAGGCCATCCCGACAGTCCATATTTCGCCGGCTTGCTAGGCATGTACACATGGAATGGACCCACGGCCTGAGGAAAACAGAAAGAGATGAGAGAAGTGAGATGAGGACCCAGAGGACTAGCAGCCATATCTACATATATAACATAACCTTAACACCTTCTTATAACATAACATAACATAACATAACATAACATAACATAACATAACATAACATAACATAACATAACATAACATAATAATATGAAATAAAAAAAAACTAACCTCTCGAGCGGAACTAGTTGCTGATCACGGTCGCCGGGCCCAGCGGGTGTAGAGGTGCGGTAGCGCGACACCCACGTGTCCCACCTCTAGCCGCGGCCGCTTGAATTTTGTCGTGGCTCCGTCACCGTCGCGTCTCGTCTGTGGTGGAAACCGAACCGCAGCGGTGGGTGCGTGTGGAAAGTTTTAGGGCATCGTGGCGCGAAATATGCCAGCCGCTCTCTCCAGCTGAATCAGCAGCTACGTGAGTCGCGCAGGTCGGTCGTCCACTCCCTTTCCATTCGTCACAGTATTTTTGGCGACCCTCCAGTTCATCATCTCCAGGATGATGTTCTCTACAAATCTACCGGTGGAACGTCGAAGCTAATTTTGGTCTTGGGGTGTCGCGTGGATCACTGTGGGGCCCGGGGACCCGCTTTGAAGCCACCAGTAGAGGAGGAGGAGGAAGAGAGGGAGGAGGAGGGAGGAGGGAGGAGATGGCCCTCACCTCTCGGCTGTACGCCTCGAGGACCACATGTTATTTCCCCGTTTCTTGGGGAAGGGTCTCTCCTCCACAGTCAGGTGTTGGTGGTGGTGTCATGTGATGTCATCATATTCTTCTTCTTTGGGATGAAGAATCTGCAGAAGCATCACCCACTGGGTCGTAGTCTTAATCACGTCCAAGTCGTCTTCGTAGTCACCGTGCGTCGTCTTCGTCTTAGTCCCTATCGCCCGTCGTCTCCGTCTCCGTCCTCTCTGTCTTCTTCTCGGTTTGCTTCTGTCTGGCTTCTCGGTCTGCTTCTCCATCTCCTTGTCCGTCCGCTTCTCGGTCTGGCTCTTCGCATCCTCTTCGGGTTCAGAGGATGGTTGCTGGGAGAATAGCTGTTGGAGGAACCTGTTCTCTGGTGGGCGCTCTGTGCGACATCGTGCCTTGGTCCGTGAGGTGGCACACTGAGACTTATATGTGGTCTAATGCCCCTTGATTTCAATTACGGAATCAGGTGTGGGTCTAAATGACCCACAGAGCACCACAGCGCCCTCTCTGGGGTCTAAATGACCCCTCCATGACAATCGAATAGCAATCAAATGGTCTCAAAATTACCCCAGAAATGGATAATGACAATCCTTGGAATGCCCTAACCTAACCCTGACAGCCAGGGCTTCACGTATGATCTGCACACATGCACTTTCACATATACGCACACACACACACACACACACACACACAGAACACACACTCTGGGTCAATTCGACCCAGGAACCTTCCTGAGGTTAATAATAGTGATAATAATAATGCTCATGTGTCATTTCCTTTTTCTTCTCTCTTGTCACTTATTTTCATCTGATCTGCACATATTGGATGGAATTAGAATTGAAATCACAACATTAATAAGAATAAACATTTCAAACATCCCTGTCACAGAGGTATCATTGGATCCACCCAGGTGTGAGCAAGACAAACAGACATTCATTCACTCACCACCTGCACGGGGTGGAGGCAGAAGACAGTCTTGGTCAGATGAATCAAGAACTATTTGCATGATGTGGGGATAATACCAGAAAAATGATGTTGTTTGCATCTTTGCCTTTTTGCATAAAGAGTTCCAGCAGAACACTGACTATTTTCAGTAGAAGAGGAGGAGCTGGTGTTACATTTCCCTAAAGCTGCACTGAGAACTAGTTCAGTTGAAAAGGGTGTTGGTGGCAGTGAACACTGGCACAGACAGTCCTGAGCAACATCAGGATGGAAGGGATCTTCATTGGTGTCTTGTGTCTCTCACGTCAGTGAGAATTCCTGTTTGTATGATAATCCTAACAGGAAATCTGAATATAGGGTGTTCCAGGTCCTCATACATAACAAAAATAACTGGTTTCATCCTCAGGGTGCCTCACCTTCTCCACATGCCTCCTCCATCAGCGGTACCACTTTTGTACCTGATGCAACCCAAGCAGACTGAAGCTCAGAGCTACTGCGGAGAGCGTACAGACCACAGCCTGTGAAACACTGAAGAAATGAAGAAACTTAAAGACACAGTTTCCGCTGCTGTTAACAGCTCTGGGGTTTGGATTGGCCTCAGCACAGTCATATTGACTGGAAGTGGTCAGATGGGTTCCAGCAGAGTGGGCTGAATATAGGAACTGGAAGTCTCATGGCCCAAACTATTTAGCAGCCAATGAGCTCTGTGTGGCCATGGATAAATATGGAAAATAGTTGATGATTGCCAATGAACGTCTGTTTGTCTGCTACAATGGTAATGATGTGTTTATATTGATCTTTCTGATACAACATAATGCTTATAAGAGATATGATTTTTGAAAACCATTGTGGCAATCTCAGCAATCCCTCTTTTTTGTTCTCGACGCTGCAGGAACATTGGGGATTCTGACTTTAATGCTTAAGTGAATACAGCAAAGAATTGGACTGAGGCTCTGAGGCACTGCAGAACACTACACAGATCTGGTCCCTGTAGAGAGGAGCGACACTGACAACAAAAAGTGCGGACCAGATATACTCTCGGACGGCATGGATCGGTTTGTACAGAGATCCTCAGATTTACTGGTCGGCCAGGGTAACTTTCTCATTCAGCTCCTGGTATCAGGGTGACAACCCCTTGGCTCGATGAAAGTCGTGTGTGGTGTTGCAGATTTGGATATGAGAGAAACTAAATTATTTTCCTGTGAAAAAAAACCATTTGTCTGCTACAGCATGCGTGGATGGTGCTTCACGCCAGTGAAAGAGAGAACACATCCTGACATTAGAAAAACAGTTATTGTCTCAATAGTGATTCTTATAACATTAATGCATTCATGAATATTTGGATGATGTTTGTTCTGTCTATTGTTTCTTTACAGTAGGAAAGGAAACTAGAAATGTCTTGTGATGTACTTGTATGTTATCACTTCATTAATCTGCTCTGTGATGGTTCTTAAGACAAACTGACACTTTGGAACATTTTGACTCTGTCTGGTTTCAGACTCCTTCACTAATTCTCCTTATTGAATGAGATTTCAGCTCTTAGATCTCAGCAGTTATTGTTGTCCGATTTAAAATCAAAATTACAAAAAAACTTTCAAATTCACTGGTTTTGGTTTAATGGAAACCCCTGTCTTATAGAAAATAGATTGGTAAGATTAAGTAGATAGACAAAAAATGTGTAAATTAATAAATCATCAATAAATATATGTATATACAGCATAAATAAATGACTTATATGTTCTTCTATTTTCTTTTTGATATAAAATACCTTAGGCAGCACACATTAGTAGCTTCATTAAATATAGTGACCAGCAGAGGTATTCGTGTTACACCAAATTCACTTGTATCACAAACATGACCAGCTAACTTTATAACTTTAAAATGGACATTTTCCTTCTTGGTAAACCGTGACATGAGGTCCTAGTGGACAATCAATTGGCCACGGCGAGTAATGATCATCATATTTGCGAGGGGCAGGCTTTTTAGGCTATTTATTTAATCATTAATTTAAATGATAATGTTGGACTGCTTTGTGTGAATACAATAAAAAATCAAGAGAATAACCATCAGGCAAAAATATGTTTTCTTTGAAGTAAGGTCAACTAGCAGTAGCCTACAGGCTCACTTTCTCCCTAAAACACATGACACTGCAACTGATTACAAATATTGCACACCCCTGGGAAAGCACTATACACTCCAAGCACAGCAAGTGATCGCACTGCACACAATGGAACTAGTATCACAATGCACAGCAATCAATACAGACTACAATAAACTGTAAACAGGTCAAAACCAAAATGCCACTAGGAGGAGGCAAGAGGACCTCCCTAACACCAAGGCTGTCTCAAATAGGCCCATAATAGAGTGTCAGGTTATAAAAATTGATTTAAGATTAATCAAAACTGGCATGACAACACATCATCCATTAAACATGAAAAGTCTTTTTAAGTTATCATGCCCTGTCAGCAACAAGACCCCCTGTGGAGTGCGAACATAGAAGTCTCTTTTGTGAATTTGTGATAGCAGTTTTGGTGTGACAGCTTGAAGTGGGGCTGGAGTCACTCTCGGAACAGCCACCTGCAAAGGCACCTACAGATCCCCGGTCCCTTGCTACCTAAGGGAGGTATTTGTGCCTCCCTCTCTAACAGGAACAGCTCCCCTACTTAGCTGTCTTCGCTCCTGGCAACACTATGAATTTGCAAGCAGCACCCTCCACCACCAGTGCCACAGTCTGAACAACAGCAGTTCGAGCTCTCGTGCTTTCTCTTCAAGGTCATCCAAATGATCACTTTTATTCTTTTATCTGATGGGTTTGGCACGCACCGTGTTCTGGGAAGACAAACCCTTCCCCACTTTGACTCACCACAATGTGATGCTGTTATCCTATAACATAAAATAAAATCTCAACTCTTTTCTTGTAAAATCATGAATTTATTCTGATATCCAAATTCATTTTGTGTGTGTGGCCGGGAGGAGGCGTTAAAATCATACCTAAATTCAGAAAAGAACATGAGCAGGTGAGTTTGAGTCAGATTATGAGTGTCTGGATTCTAAGAAAGAAGCTAGGAGAAATGGAAATGATCAAGATTGTCCAAATGGCAACCTGTTGGTAGGCAAAGAAGAACTGAAGAACAGCAAAGTAGTGTTACACATTGAAAGTAAAAAAAGAAAAAGTGGTATCTCACGGTCAATTTCTGGGTGAGAATGAAATTACTCTGAGAGTTATAACGGCTGCATTCTATTCAAGAGGATCGAAAAAATAAAAAGGTTTGTCAGTGTCTAGAGTTTCAGTACTTGATACTGCCAGATACAATAAAGAAAGGCTGTATGAGTTTCCCAGTCGAGGCCTTATGTTCTCTCCTTCAGTGTTAAGCCCAATTCATGCTTTATTATTTAGGCTTCACACTGTATGCCCCACGTAATATGCACGGGGCCAAGCATTCATAGTTATAGTAGGTGGTATTAATAGTCAACCTGCAATCACACATGAAATGCTAGTAGCGGTAGAGTTTCTGTGCTGGTGTTGAGTGGTCAGTTGTCGACATCTGTAATTACACTTTGACTGAAGTGACATTCAAGCTACTTTTGCCATTCATAGGTGAGGGTTTCTCATTATAGATATCTATTATTAATATTCTTATCTTTAATTCAGTTAGATATACAACTATTAGTCATAATTTATTCATTTGTATCAACAGTTTTATATTGAATTCCAGATATCAACATGAATTATGACTAGTCAATTTAAATGAGCTGAAAACTTCATTATATGACATAATAATTAAGAAATTATATCTGTAATAAAAGAGAGGATTCTACAAGAGAGAGGACAGGTAAAATGACAGCTGGAAAGGTCAAATGTGCCTTTTTAAATCAATTAATAATCAAGTAACAATATGAACATATTATTAGATTATCAATCAAGTTGCTGGTATGACATGGATACTTCAGCCCTATTAATTACTACAAGTGGAGACTTTCTGTTCCAGACCTGGTGATAATCAATCCATTTATTTGCTTATAGCCCATATTCACAAACCACAATTTGTCTCATAGGGCTAACAAGGTGTGATATCCTCTGCCTGGTAGGAAGAAACTACAACGAATGCTGCACTAAGATCTAACGGAACAAGGACAGACCTGAAACCCTTGATCTGAAGCTATTAGAAGTCCTTAGACTTTTTACCCAGGCTGTCTCTGTGCCTTTGTTCAGCTCTAAACCTGACTGAAAGTCTTCATATACATTACTTTCCTGAAACTCACACAGCTGATTGGCTACGACCTTTTCCAAGGCCAAAATGTCTGCTGATATCTTCTAACCAGTTCTAATGCACCTCGTCTGAAGATATCAGCAGACATTCATTAAATGATGTAAATGATGCTGTTTAGTCGAATATGAATAATGGGGCTTCAGACACTTGAATGACACCACAGGAGCAGCAGTATGGAGAGCTTGTTATAGTTAATATTGTTTTATTGTCTGAAGAAAGGACTCACCATTGACTTCAATGGTACTGGATTCTGCTCTAACAAAGTTTTACCCCCTGAGACTCCAGAAGTGTTTGTGAAGTCAAACACTTCACCCACCCCTCCATCTGGCATAGGGGTGAGTAGATAATGAATGCACATATACATTTTTGGATAACTATCGCTAATCGTCACAGTAAAACACCAAGTCCATTTAGGATCACAAGTTATTGTGAATCCAATTTCACTAAAAGCAGGAAGGCCCAAGGCAAAAACAAGACAACCCCCAAAAAGGGAATGGTTTTGCATGTGATGGCCACAGACAATTGCCTCTCCTTATCCTTCTGACTGATTCTTCTCTATTTTTGTGTTCTGCTAGTGTCCTTGTCCCTCAGTGGTGGTATGAGGCAGCCCAATCAGATTTGCCCAGGTAGTCCAGCTCCTCAGGAAGGCATATCCTCGTGCAGTCATAGGAGGTTTGCTGTGTCTCCCAGCACGGTCCCAAGAGCATGGAGGAGCTACCCAGGGGCAGCCATTACAAGAGAGCTCAACAGGGCCGTAAAGGCATCAACCCAGCAGCTCCTTTGCGCAAGGAGGAAAGGAGGAGAAGTGCCCAGAGCCCTAAAATGACATCCAGCAGGCTACTGGTGAGCATGGCTACAGCCAAACTGTCCGAAACAGACTTGATGAAGTTGGCAGGGCCTAACATCTGTAGTGCAGTGGATTCTCAAACCAGGGTACCTAGTACCCTGGGGGTACGTGAAGGTACTCCAGAAGTCGTGAAGATTTAAAAATATATTTAAAATTAGCATCCATTCAAAAATCCTTTAAAATTGTTATTTAATAAATATGCAATAAAATATAAGTGTTTAATAAATCAAGACACCACGATGGCTGGCACTGTGTATTACATCTTTTTTCCACCAAAAATACTTTAGCTGGTTAGGGGGTACTTGGCTGAAACAATATTTCACAGGGTACATCACTGAAAAAGGTTGAGAACCACTGTCTAGTGGGACCTGTGCTCTGGCCAACTGTCGATTAGCATTAGCCAGAGAGAACACCCAGATTAGCAGAATTCCAGCCACACGCCCGTTCTCTTCACAGATGAGAACAGGCTGACACTTACGTTATGCTGCCTGTAACATCATCCAGCATGACCGGTTAAGCAGTGGGTCAGTGATGGTCTGGGAGGCATATCCTTGGAGGTTTTCGCACAGGCCTCCATGTCATAGCCAACAATTACCCTGACTGCTGGTACTGGGTTAAATCCTCAGAGGCTGTCCAGAGTTTACACTGGTTAAGTGGACCCTAGGTTCATCCTGGTGCAGGACAATGCCCGACTCATGTGCCAGAGTGTTTAGCCAGTTCCTGGATGACGAGCATTGATGCTGACTAGCCCTCATATTTCCACCTAGCCAAAATCCAATTGAGCACCTGTGGGACGTGATGCATCAGTGCATCCGGCGCGCCGTCCAAGTACTGCACAAGCTGACCAGGAGCTCTCTGATGCCTGATCAGGTCTGGATAGAATCACCAGGACACCATCTGCCGACTCATCAGGAGCATGCCCAGACATTGTGGGGGAGTGCATAACGCAAGCAGAGGCCCTTACACACTGCTGAGTCACATATCAGTTGCCGTGATGAATTTAACACAAGTTAGTCAGCCTGTGATTTCAATTTTTTACTTATTTAAATCAGCCATAGACTCATAGATGAACAGGTCGTTCCAGTGGTGAAGGTCAGGGGTGACCTCATGAGTCAGAAAAAATGTATGCAGAAATAAACTGCAGGTTGAAGGTGACAAACAACCACAGGGTGGTTTATTTCTGAGTTGCTTGGATTTGTGAATTGTCTGACGAGCCTGATCCAAACTGTCTTGTGGGCAACATGCAGCCTGGAGACCAGAGGTTCCTCACTGTGTTATGAATAAAGATCCAAGTACTTCTTCACAAAGCTAGTACCACTGTAAACTTGTGTTTTCTTTCTCTCCCTCGTTCTTGAAGTGAAGCTGCAGGACTCTCTGGACCTGAATGACCCTGCTGGCAAGCGACATTCTGAAATCAACAAGCTTCAAAATCCACCCTGAAACACATTCCATAGACCCAGGACAGATATAATACATAGAAGTTTGATGACATCAAATAACCTGAGGAGATGAAGTGAATACAAAGAACTTACTCACTGCCAGAGAGGATTTACAGTGCAAACAACCAGATCATGTTGACTCCTCTGAATTTATTTTAGGATGTCGAATAATTCTTCACACTGCTGTAGAGCTGTACTGTTTTTAGTTGAGATCAGGAAACACACAATATGCTGGAGCTGAGTTGGTGCTCGGGCCTAGAGGACTGGATCTGGAGACATGTGGTGCAAATTGTGTCTCCATGAACGCACATCCATGTTGTAAAGATAGACACTGGATACCTGAAAACCAGACTTCAATATCAGTGAGGTTACATTTTCAGAATGGTTGTTATAATGAAAACAATTTATAGATGATAGCAGTGTATGTGTAATAATAATTTTGTTATTGTGTGTCTAATATCTGTGTTGTCTACTTCCCCAGGCTATTGGCCCCCTCACACTAGCCCACCACATATTAGGACGCACACGTAGCGCAATAGACAAGTGGCAACCCTTGCAGATGTATTAGTTACCTGCGGCACATAGTGTGAGTTTACAGTCCTTTTTCCTGGGGCATATCTGACACCTCTTCCTCTTACTCGCCCCGGCGGTGACTTCCTCTCCAGGAGCTGCCGGGCGAGGTTCGTAGGAGGCCGTGGTATCGCGCGTGACGTTGCGACCGTGCAGTCCTCCGTTACATCGGCACTACCGCAGCCCCTGGTTCCGTTCTGGGCGCGTCCGCCGCTCGGCTTTCGGTGTACACTTGCATCTTGCCAAGCGTGGCTTGATTTATGTCATAGGCCATCCACGACTTGATCCCGTATTTCGCCCGGCTTGCTAGGCATGTACTGACGGAATGGACACCGGCCTAGGGAAAAACAGGAGGAGAGAAGAGATGAGAGGAGATGAGATGAGACGGACTAGCAGCCGCTATCTACATGTAACATAACATAACTAACATAACATAACATAACATAACATAACATAACATAACATAACATAACATAACATAACACTAACATAATAATATGAAATAAAAAGACTAACCTCTGAAACGGAACTAGTTGCTGCGTCACGGTCACTTCGGGCCCGGGTTGTAGAGTACGGTAGCATGACACCTGTGTCCCACACCTCTCGCCACGGCCGCCATTTGTCCGTGGCTCGTCTCGTGCGTCTGTCTCGCGGTCGTCGAGACACTTGCCCAGCAGTCTGGAGTGCGTGTGGAAGGGATTTTAGGGGCATCGTGGCAGGAAAATATCGCCGGCCGCTCTCTCCGCTAAGATCAGCAGCCCTACGTGAAAATCGCGCAGGTCGGTCGTCATCCCTTTCCGGTCGTCACCGTATTTTTGGCGACCACTCCCGATTCATCATCTCAGGATGATGTTCTCTGCACGTCGGTGTGATGGAGCAGGTGGAGCGTCGAGGCTAGGTCACCGGTGCGGGACGTCGGCGTGGATCGTGGGGCCCGGGGGACCCGCTTTGAGCCGCAGTAGAGGAGGAGGAAGAGGAGGGAGGAGGAGGAGGAGCAGTGGCCACTCACCTCTCGGCCGTCGCCCTCGGGTCATGTTATTTCCCATTTCTTGGGGAGGTCTCTCTTTCACGAGTCCGGTGTTGGTGGTGGTGTCGCCGTGGTCTTCCTCCTTCTTCTTCTTCTTCCCAAGGATGAAGAATCTGCAAACTTATCCTGCCCACTGGAGTCGTAGTCTTCGTCGTCGTCGTCTTCGTAGTCACCGTCGTCGTCTTCGTCTTAAATCCTTCTCGCCGTCGTCTCGTCTCAAATCCTCTCTGTCTTCTTCTCGGTTTGCTTCTGTCGCCTCGGTCTTCTCCATCTCTTTGTCCGTCCGTTTTCTCGGTCTCTGGCTCTTCGCGTCTCTTCGGGTTCAGAGGATGGTTGCTGGGAGAATAGCTGTTGGAGAACCCTGTTCTCTGGTGAAACGCTCTGGCGCGAGCATACGTTGCCGTAGTCCGTGAGAGAGTGGCACACTGAGACTTATATGTGGGTCTAATGTACCCCCTTGATTTGGTGGAATCAGGTGTAGGTCTAAATGGCCCCACAGAGCCTGCACAGCGCCCTCTCTGGGGTCCTAGGCGGCCTCCGCGACAATCGAGTGGCGATCCATTGGTCTCAATTACCCACAGGAGAATTGGATAGCCAAACGTCCTTGGGTCACCCTAGCCTAACCCTGACCGGCCAGGGCTTCCGTATGATCCTGCCTTACGCACTCCGCCACGCTGCCTTTACACACACACACACACACAGACACACACTCTGGGTCAATTCGGCCAGAACAGCACAAAGGGTTAATAATAATGATAATAATAATACTCATCATCATCATTTCTTTTCATACTCTCTTCATCCTTATTTTTCATCTGATCTACATATTGGATGGAATTAGAGGTGATCACAACATTAATAGATAAACATTTTCAAACATCCCTGTCTGGGGGTATCGTGGATCCACCCGGTGGCCAGGCAAGACAAACAGACATTCATTCACTCACCACACCTGCACACAGGGGTGGAGGCAGAAACCAGTCTTGGTCGAATCTGATCAGAACTATTTGCATAGTGAGATGACACCAGAAAAATTATATTTGTTTACATCTTGCCTTTTTGCATAAAGAGAGTTCAACAGAACACTGACTATTTTCAGTAGAAGAGGAGGAGCTGGTGTTACATTTCCCCTAAATCTACACTAGAACTGGTTCAAGTTAGGGGTGTTAGTGGTGAACACTGGCACAGACAGTCCACAGAGCAGCATCAGGATGGAGGATCTTCATTGGTGTCTTGTGTCTCTGCGTCAGTGAATTTCACTATTTGTATGATGTCTAGCTTAGGAAATCTGAATATAGGGAATTAATTTTTAGTCCTCATACATAACAAAATAACTGGTTTCATCCTCAGGGTGCCTCACACCTTCTCCACATGCCTCCTCCCATCAGTACCACTTTGTGTCTGATGCAAAGACTTGGACTGAAGCTCAGAGCTACTGCAGAGAGAGGCAGTACACAGACCCGCCCCCTGTGAAAACACTGAAGAAATAGAAGAAACTTAAAGACACAGTTTCCGCTGCTGGTAACAGCTCTGAGGTTTGGATTAGCCTGTGCAGTCCTTATTGACTGGAAGTGGTCAGATAAAGTTCAGCAGAGTGGAGCTGAATAGGAACTGAAGTCTCTGACCCAAACTATTGTAGCCAATGAGCTCTGTGTGGCCATGGATAAATATGGAAAATGGATTGATGATTACTGCAATGACGTCTGTTTGTCTGCTACAATGGTAATGATGTGTTTTATATTGATCTTTACGATACAACGTAATGTATAAAGATATGATTTTGAAAACCATTGTGTGATCTCAACAATCCCTCTTTGTTCTCCAGCTTAACTGCAGGAACATTAGGATTCTGACTTTGTGCTGAGTGAATACAACAAAAGAATTGGACAGAGGCTCAGAGCGCATAAGAGAACACTACACAGATCGATCACTGTGAACGACATGACAACAAAAAGATACCGGACAAAGATATACTCTCTCGGACCGGCGTGGATCGGTTGGCACAGAGATCCTCAGATTTACTGGTCCGACGGGTAACTACTCATTCAGCTCCTGGTATCAGGTGGCCAACCCATAGCTCGATGAAATTAAGTAATGTGGTGTTGCAGATTTGGAGAAGGAAACTGGGGTGTTGCACCATAACCCAGAAAAGAAAACCATTTGTCTGCTACAGCATCGTGGATGGTGCTTCCTTGAGTGAAGAGAACACATCCTGACGCATTAGAAAAAG
This sequence comes from Hippoglossus stenolepis, assembly GCF_022539355.2. NCBI lineage: Eukaryota > Metazoa > Chordata > Actinopteri > Pleuronectiformes > Pleuronectidae > Hippoglossus > Hippoglossus stenolepis. The sequence goes on along the minus strand of NC_061505.1, from coordinate 16,478,209 downwards.
CAGTTATTGTCTAATAGTGGTCTTATAACATTAATGCATTCATGAATATTTGGATGATGTTTGTTCTGTCTGTTGTTTCTTTACAGTGAGAGAATCTAGAAATGTCTTGTGATGTACTTGTGTTATCACTTCATTAATCTGCTCTGTGATGGTTCTTCAGGAACAAACTGACACTTTGGAACATTTTGACTCTGTCTGGTTTCCAGACTCCTTCACTAATTCTCTAGTGACTGAGATTTCAGCTCTTAGATCTCAGCAGTTATTGTTGTCCGATTTTGAAATCAAAATTACCAAAAAACTTTCAAATTCACTGGTTTTTGGTTTAATGGAAACCCCTGTCTTATAGAAAATAGATTGGTAAGATTAAGTAGATAGACAAAAATGTGTAAATTAATAAAATGCATCAATAAATATATGTATATACAGCATAAATAAATGACTTATATGTTCTTCTATTTTCTTTTTGATATAAAATACCTTGAGCAGCACACATTAGTAGCTTCATTAAATATGGTGACCAGCAGAGGTCATACGTGTTACCAAATTCCTTGTATCTACAAACATGACCAGCTAACTTTATAACTGAAATGGACATTTCCTTCTTGGTAAACCGTGACATGAGGTCTAGTGGACAAATCAATTGGCCACGGCAGTATTGATCATCATATTTGCAAAGGCAGGCTTTTTAGGCTATTTATTTAATCATTAAAATTAAATGATAATGTTGGACTGCTTTGTGGTAATGAATACAATAAAAAATCAAGAGAATAACCATCAGGCAAAAATATGTTTTATTTGAAATGCAAGGTCAACTAGCAAAGTAGCCTACAGGCTGCCACCCTACTCCTAAAACACATGACGCCTGCAACTGAATTCAAATATATTGCACACCTAGAGGAAAACACACTATACACTCCAAGCACAGCAAGTGATCGCACTGCACAATGGAACTTAGTATACAATGCACAGCAATCAATACAGACTACAATAAACTGTAAACAGGTCTCAAAACCAAAATGCACTAGGAGGCAGAGGACCTCCCTAACACCAGGGCTGTCTCAGTGGGCCCACTATTAGAGTGTCCAGGTTATAAAAATTCAGTTGAATTAATCAAACTGGCATGAAATAACACATCGTAAAAACATGAAAAAGTCTTTTTAAGTTATCATGCCCTGATAAACAGCAAGACCCCCTGTGGAGTGCAGACATAGAGTCTCTTTTGTGAATTTGTGATGGCAGTTTGGTGTGACAGCTTGAAGTGGGGCTGGAGTCACTCTCAGGACAGCCACCTGCAAAAGCACCTACAGATCCCCGGTCCCTTGCTACCTAAAAGGGAGGTATTGTGCCTCCTCTCCTAACACAGGAACAGCTCCCTGCCAGCTGTCTTCGCTCCTAGCAACACTAAGTTGCAAAACAGCACCCTCACACAGTGCCACAGTCTACAGACAACAGCAGTTCAGGCTCTCGTGCTTTCCTCTTCCAAGGTCATCCAAATGATCACTTTTATTCTTTTATCAGTCGTTTATGCAACACCACGTGTTCACAGGAGGTAAACCCTTCCCCCACTTTGACTCACCACAATGTGATGCTGTTATCCTATAACATAAAATAAAATCCTCAACTCTTTTCTTGTAAAATCATCCCAAGATATCCCAGAACCATTTTGTGGCCGGGAGGGAGGCGTGCAAATCATACCTAAATTCAGAAAAGAACATAGGCAGGTGAGTTTGGGTCAGATTATGGTGTCTCGGATTCTAAGAAAAGAAGCTAGGAGAATGGAAATGATCAAGATTGTCCAAATGGCAACCTGTACGAGTAAAACGAAGAACTGAAGAACAGCAAAATGAGTATTTACACATTGAAGAAGTAAAAGAAAAGTGGTATCTCACGGTCAATTTCTATAGGTGAGAATAAAAAAATTACTCTGAGAGTTATAACTGACATTCTATTCAAGGATGCGAAAGAAAAAAATAAAAAGGTTTGTCAGTGTCAGTTTCCAGTACTTAGTACTGCCAGATACACAATAAAGAAAGGCTGTATGAGTTTCCCAGTCAGGCCTTATGTTCTCCTCTAAGTGACCAATTCATGCTGTGTTAATTTGCTGTATGCACGTAACCATATACTGCAGACCAAGCATTCATAGTTGTGCGTAGGTGTGTATGAGTCAGCACTGCAATTACACTGAAATGCACTGGTAGGCGGTAGAGTTTTCTGTGCTGGTGTTGGGTGGTCAGTGTCGACATCTGTAATTACACTTTGACTAGTGACATTCAAGCTACTTTTGCCATTCATGGGTGAGGGTTTCTCATTATAGATATCTATTATTAATATTCTTATCTTTAATTCCAAGTTGGATATCTACAGCTAGCTAGTCATAATTTGATTAATTTAATAACAATTTCATATTGAATTCCAACAGATATCAACATGAATTATGACTAGTCAGATTTAAATGAGCTGAAACTGTTATATGACATAATAGACCGAGGAAATTATATCTATGTCAAAAGAAGAGGATTCTAGAGACAGAGTAAATAAACAGCTGGAAAGGTCAAATGTACCTTTTTTAAAATCAATTAATAATCAGAAAGTAACAATGAACATATTATTAGATTATCAATCAAGTGCTAGTACTTAGCATGGATACTTCCTGACCTGTGGTACTACAAGTAAGGGACTCTGTTCAGACCTGGTATTAATCAATCAAATTTTATTTATGCCAGCCCATATTCACCGTCACAATTTGTCTCATGAAACTTTAACAAGGTGTGATATCCTCTACCTGAGTAGGAAAAGCTGTGAATGCTGCACTAAGATCCTAGCAGACAAGGACAGCCACAAATCCTTGATCTGAAGCTATTAGAAGGTGTAATGACTTTTTGCAAAGGCTGTCTCTGTGCTGTGATTGGCTCTAAACCTATTGAAAGTCTTCATATGCATTCACTTTCCTGGAGAAACTCCACAGCTGATTAGCTCCCGACCTTTTCAAGGCCAAAATGTCTGCTGATATCTTCTGACTACCAGTTCCACAGATGCACCTCACGTCTGAAGATATCAGCAGACATCGGCAAAACGATGTAAGTGATGTATTTCAGGTCGAATATATGAATATTAGGGCTTCCAGACACTTGAATGACACCACAGGAGCAGTATGGAGGCTTGTTATGGTTAATATTGTTTTAATGCGTCTGAAGGACTCACCATTGACTTCAATGGTACTGGTTCTCTCTAGCAAAGTTTACCTAAGGACTCCAGAAGTGTTTTGTGAAGTCAAACACTTCCACCACCCCTCCATCGGCATAGGGTAGGTAGATAATGAAGTACATATACATTTTTGATAACTATCCTTTAATCGTCACAGTAAAACACCAAGTCCATTTGGATCTGGGTTATTGTGAATCAATTCACAAAAGCAAGAGGCCCAAAACCTGCATCAGAATAACCCCCAAAAAAGAGAATGGTTTGCATGTGATGGCCACAGACAATTGCTCTCTCCATATCCTTCCTGACTGATTCTTCTCTATTTTTGTGTTCTGCTAGTGTCCTTGTCACCAGTGGTGGTATGAGGCAGCCAATCAGATTGCCCAGGTAGTCCAGCTCCTCCGGAAGGCATATCCTACGTGCAGTCATAGGAAGGTTTGCTGTGTCTCCCAGCACAGTCCCAAAAAAGAGCATGGAGGAGCTACCAGGAGACCGGCCATTACAAGAGGAAGGCTCAACCGAGGCCGTGAGGCATCAACCCAGCAGCTCCTTTGCACCAAAGGAGGAAAAAGGAGAGAAGTGCAGAGCCTACAAAATGACATCCAGCAGGCTACTGGTGAGCATGGCTACAGCCAAACTGTCCGAAACAGACTTGATGATTGGCATGAGGCCTAACATCCTGTAGTGCAGTGGTTCTCAAATAGAAGTACTAGTACCCTGGGGGTACGTGAAAGGTACTCAGGGGTGCGTGAGATTTTTAAAAATATATTTAAAAAATTAGCATCCATTCAAAAATCCTTTAAAAATTGTTATTTAATAAATATGCAATAAAATATAAATTATTTAATAAATCAGACACTGATGGCACAGCACTGTGTATTACATCTTTTTTCTACCAAAATACTTTAAGCTGGTTAGGGGTACTTGGCTGAAACAATATTTCACAGGGGTACATCACAAAAAAGGTTGAGAACCACTGCTCTAGTGGGACCTGTACTCTAGCCCAGCTGCTCGATTGGCATTAGCCAGAAGAACACCGGATTGGCAGGTCCGCCACTGGCGCCCCGTTCTCTTCACAGATGAGAACAGGTTGACACTACGTATGCCTGTAACATCATCAGCATGACCGGTTAAGCAATGGAGTCAGTGATGGTCTAGGGAAAGCATGTCATAGGTTTAGCACGAACCTCAATGTCATAGCCAACATTACCTGACTGCTGGTACTGAGATTAAATCCTCAGAGGCGATTGTCAGAGTTTACGCTGGTTAAGTGGACCCTGAGTTCCTCCTGGTGCAGGACAATGCCCCCGGCCTCATGTTGCCAGAGTGTTTAGCAGTTCCTGGATGTGAAGGCATTGATGTGACAGCCCTCATGTTCCCACAGCCGTCAATTAGGCACCTGTGCAGACGTGATGCATCAGTGCATCAGCCATCAAATACCGCCACAAACTGACCAGGGCTCTCTAGTGCCCTGATCCAGGTCTGGAAGGGAGATCACCCAGGACACCATCTGCCTGACTCATCAGGAGCATGCCCAGACATTGTCAAAGTGCATAAAGCATAAGCAGAGAGGCCATACACTACTGAGTCACATATCAGTTGCCGTGATAGTTAACACAAGTTAGTCGGCCTGTGATTTCAATTTTTATGGCCCAGAAATCCCAGCCATAGACTCACAGATGAACAGATTAGATTTCCAGTGGTAGAAGGGGTCAGGGTGACCTCATATGAGTCAGAAAATGTATGCAGAAATAAACTGCACACAGGTTAGAGGTGACAAACAACCACAGGGTGAAAGTTTATTTTACAGGTTGTAGATTTTATGGGTGTCTGACAGGCCTGATCAGAGAGCTGTCTTCAGCTTGGGCAACATGCAGCCTGGAGACCAGAGGAGTTCCCTCACTGTGTTTGTGAATAAAGATCCATTACTTCTTCACAAAGCTAGTACCACATAAACTTGTGTTTTCTTTCTCTCCTCGTTCTTGAAGTGGCTTTGGGACTCCTCTGAGACCTGAATAGCCCTGCTGTGAAAGCAGACATTCTGAAATCAACAAGCTTCCAAAAAATCACCCTGAAACACATTTCCCATAGACCAGGACAGATATAATACAGAGTTTGATGACATCAAACAACCCTGGGGAGATGGTGAACCCTACAAGAACTCCTGCCAGAGAGGATTTACAATGCCAAAGCATTAGTCATGTTGACTCCTCTGAATTATTTTTAGGATGAATAATTCTTCCTGCTGTAGAGCTGCTGTTTTTGGTTGAGATCCAGGGAGACACAACATGGAGGCAGAGGTTGGTGCCAGGGCCTAGAGACTGGATCTGAGACATGTGGTGCAAATTGTGTCTCCATGAACACATCCATGTTGTAAAGATGAACACTGGATACCTGAAGGCAGGCTTCAATATCCAGTGGGGTTACATTTTCAGAATGGTTGTTATAATGAAAACTATTTATAGATGATAGCAGTGTAATAATAATAAAAATTGAATTATTATTTTTATTATTATTATTATTATTATTATTATTATTATTATTATTATTATTATTATTATTATTATTAATAATAATAATGATAATAATACTCATCATCATCATTTCTTTTTCTTCTCTCTTCATCCTTATTTTCATCTGATCTACATATTGGATGGAATTAGAGGTGATCACAACATTAATAGATAAACATTTCAAACATCCCTGTCACAGAGGTATCATTGGATCCACGCTGTGAGCAAGACAAACAGACATTCATTCACTCACCACCTGCACAGGGGTGGAGGCAGAGACCAGTCTTGGTCAGATACGATCAGAACTATCTGCATAGTGAGATGCCTCCAAAGATAAACGAGACCAATGTTGTTGTTTGCATCTTTGCCTTTGTACTGGAAAAATAAACTAAGTGTGGTTGAAACCTATGTTATAGTTGAAGAGTAACTTTTGCAGCCCTGTCTAAAGACTTTTATGACCTGAGCTGTTTTATGGTCTGAACTGTGTATGACCTGAAAACTGCCAGACCCTTTTGCCACTTATTTACCCTCCAAAGAACGGAATGTATGTCTGCTTATCTCCTCAGGAGATACATGTAAATCAGTTGTTTGTGTTTAGATTGCTCTCTCTCCTGCGCCTACAGAACCAGTCTGAACTGGTTCTGAGAGACAGCCTTAGTCCTCCTATATAAGATGCTTGCATTTGAGTGTCCTCCATCTTCACTCTGAGATCCTTGTGACTCTCTGTGTTGATCCTTTCTGCAGAAAGCCCCTATTAAAATACACGTGGATAACTTTGGTGTTTTCCAGCCTCTTGTATTTCCAGATTTCCATCACAATTTGGTGTCAGAAGTGGGATCGCACGACTGGACGCATCTGGACTCGGTGTCTACGGTTGAGTGATCTTCTTGGGAAAAAAGTTTCCAACCTTAACCTCCCCATTAGGACGGGTGAGATGCAGGGACCGAGACCCGAGCCCGGATCGTCTCAGCGCTGCGATCTATCTGGTGAGGATCTGAGATTTCAAGTGTATTTTTATTTATTATTTTTTACCGGCAAACATAGTGTTACAAAGAAGTTGGTCTAAGAGGATTGGATCCTCCAGAAAGCCCCGTAAATTGTTAACCAAGGTTTAGAAGAAACCTGGAAGGTAGACTGACGATGTACCTTATAGAGTTGTTTCGACTGCAACCACAGAGAGGACATAATACTGAGTTGTATTTGCATTGTGTCAGGCAACTCACCAAAAGCGCGCTATGTAGAGAACTTCTTTAAGGCACTATGATTCATGTTGGTCAGGATTTTTTAATGTGTATTAAATGGATAAAAAAAAAGTAAAAAAAAAAAAAGAGAGATAAATTGAGAAATTACCAGAGACGAAGTAAGTAAAAGGAAATTACTATTGGTAATATTATGTAGGGGGTATTACATTATTTTGAGGATGTTTATATTGCTAAGTTTCCTATTTGCTCCTTACGATAGCGTTTTGGAGATTGATTGAAGACTTAAGGTAACTAATTCTTAATAAAAAAATTCTTTACATGGGTAAATGAACAATTTAAAGATTTGGATAATGGAACTGATCTGAGTAATCCTAATATGAACGTCATGCGAAGGAACTATGGTGACACAGCACAAAGTCTGATACAAGTGCGAATGAAAGAATGTGGGTTTCCAACTGGGGGGTGTTTTAGTATAAGGCAGCTGAAACAGCTGAGACTGAAGCTAGAGGAGAAAGAAAAAAGTAAGTCAGGCCAGAAAAGTAAAATCTTACATTTCAGGCAGATAGGAAGGTATGTGGAATGTGGTTAGAAGAATTGCATCAAAGGGACAGAAAACACACACTGGCAGGGACAGATAACACCTCACAAATGTCTCAGTGTCTCAAAATGCAGGTTTCCGACCTCGACTCTTCCCTGCCGAGAAGACGACAACCAGAACAACACCAAGCTCCACCAGAAGCAGATGTTCCACAGGCAGGAGCCCAGGCTCCACACCAGCTAATAACTCCTCTCTTCACTGCGCACCAGACAAGCGGGCAATATGGACTGGGACAGGATCCAGCCCAAATTGCGACGGTTGAAGTGACCTGATGTTGCCAGCCTGTTAAAACGTACAGGCATCAAGTGGGACTCAGGAAGAACTTAATAAAAACACATGCCGTTGATGCGAAGAAAAGAGAGACTGATCTGCATAAAGCCTTACTGACAATGTTCAGAGGTACATCTCGGACACAAAAGAAGAGGATTTCAAGGAAGAAGGGGAGACGGCAAATGGAATGATGATTGGGACATTTGTTTTCACTGTGGAGAGAAGGGACATTGGGCAAGAAATTGTCCGAAGAAACGGCAACAACCTGCCAAGGCTGATTGAACCGAGGCGGGGATGGAGGAGAGGGAGGAACCAGCAACTTTGAACAGAGAACGAGACCGTGAGGAACACCTCAAACATCAAGAGGGTGAATGCACCACACCAACACAAACACTTATCACAGAAGTAAAGATTTTTTAGAAAAGAAAGACAAACTACTGATAGGAACATATGTTAAATATCAATGAGATGTATATGCTAATATGCCAACGCACACACTCACAGTGCTAGGGAAAGAGATTACATTCCTTATAGTTTTAGGAGCAACACATTCTGTCATCAAGAGTGATATGTTTGACAGACATCCTAAAATGAGCGAATGATTTGTTAGATCTGTGTTGGATTCAGGAAGCACCGTGGTTGAAAAATACATGACTCCCTTAATATGTAGTGATGGCATCACTGAAAAATTCAAGTGTTCATTTTTGCTATCCTCATGTTGTCCAATTAATTTGATGGGAAGTGATGTAATTTGTCTTGTGGATATTTTTATCGTTTCCACCCCATCAGGAGTCATAGTGATCCGAACGGCTGATCTGGATCCACCACAGATTTACACGTGCATTAAGTGTAATGCTGCTTCACTGTTATATGCGTATGAATGGAAGCTCTGTTCATCTGTTGTCACATCAATCAACACTGATCTAGTGGATAAGGCACATTCAGTCACACTAAGAACAGACACCACGTATATGCATCCAGAAGATTTACACTGCACTGCACTCAAACACAAAGGGAGAGATGCATGTTTGGAAAAAAGATGGTTTATAGAAATTTGTGAAGAAAGTTGTGTTAAAGAGAATTTAACGCTAAGTTGCATGTTCTGGAATCAACATAGATGTGTTGTTTCTGTAATTTTACTCAAACCAGAAAATAAGTCACCCTCTCAGTTCCTTCACAGATGTTCAGAGGATGCTTTCCTTTTTTGACGTTCCTGATTCACACTCACATGTCTTGCTGTCAAAACACAAAAATGATGAATGGCAAGACTTGGGACCGTGGATAAAAAAAATGTGTCAATGCTGACGTTTGGGAAAAGACATCAGATCCTGTGGTTCAGTATAATCCATTTTTGAAAGTGTTTAGAAAATGATTTACATCTGTTGTTCACACACTCAGGACTGTTTAACTGGTACCAGACACACATATAGATGCCCAATATGCATATGTATATTTACATTATACAAACAACATTTCAAGGGCTCAAGGTAATCATGAAGTGGGTTTAATTTAAAACATGGAACCTGTGCTTGTCAGACCATGATCTGACAATATCTACTGAAACAGAAAGCCATCGATGGTATTACACCAGTTTTCAACTCTCTATTGAAGGCAGGTGTAATTGTTCTTTGCAAGGATTCACTAGTGCGCACTCCGATTTTTCCGGTCAAGCATATTTTTGATGAATCACAACCTGATGATTTGCGATTCATCTAAGATTTATAAGTTGTCAACGCCGCAGTACAACAAAGCGCTCCGTCTGTTCCAAATCCTTAAACAATCCTTTAGCAAGTTCTGAGGGATAGTAAATTGTTCTCTGTTGTTGATGGCAAATGCATTTTTCAGCATTCAAATTGATAAAGACAGCCAATACTGGTTTGCGTTTGCGTCTAACAGAGAAAGTTATACATTCACATGCCTTTGTCAAGGCTATTGTGAATCACCGACCATTTACAACCAGGCACTAAAAGAAAGCTTAAGATCATTAGAGATAACACCAGGAAGTGCACTTTTACAATATGTTGATGATTTAATGATTTGTGCTCCAACTAAAGAATATTGTGAAAATGATTCTGTAGCTCTACTAAAACATCTAAATGCAGAAGGACATAAGGCAAGCCTGAAAAACTGCAGTTTGTAAAAGTACAAGTTTAATTTTTAAGGGCATGTGATCACAGCAGAGGGCAAATCCCTCTCCCCTGAGAGAGTATTAGCAATTCAAAATATTCCTAAACCTGTTACAAAGAAACAAGTGATGTCATTACTGGGAATCTGCTTTTATTGCAGATCATTTATTCCTAACTATGCTGTCCTCGAGGAGCCCCTCAGCGCAATCGCACACGGGCAAGGCCTACAAGCATATAGTATAGTTATATGGACTAATGACACAGAGAAAGCTTTCACTGACTTGAAACTGACCTTACAATGGACCCCGACTTTAGGACTACCCAACCCTGACCGACCTTTCACACAGGCAGTTGACGAGAAGGGGGGCTACATGACATCAGTGCTACTCCCAGACCATGGGGGCAAACAGAGACCTGTGGCATTTTTCTCAATGAAACTCTATCCTTTTGATACAGGCCTCCTTACTTGTCTTAGAGCTGTAGCATCTTCAGATAAGACTGTCATGGCATCCAGGGATTTAGCAGGATACTCCCCACTCACCCTGCTGACCCCAAATGCTGTGTCTATGATGCTATCTATAACATGCTATTCTGTTGGAAATGCCTAACATCACTGTGAAAAGATGTAATGTTCTAAACCCAGCTACTCTTCTTCCAACAGAAGGAGATGATGAACAACACAACTGTGTAGTAACAATAACTAAAGTTTGTTTCTCCAGACCAGACATACAGGAAACACCGTTGCAGAATCCAGACTTTGAACTGTTTGTGGATCAGCGTCTCGCAATTCAGACACGGGAGCGAATCAAGTTGGTTTCTCTGTGGTAACAGCACATGATACATTGATTGCAAGACCACTCCCTGCTTCTCTGTCTGCACAAGCAGCAGAGCTCACTGATCTCATTGAAGCATGCAAATTGACTGAAGGGAAAAGGGTCAATAGACAGTAGATATGAATGTGGTGTAGTACATCATTTTGCACGATTTGGAAACAGAGACAAACCAATTGTGTATCATACTCTAGTGTCTCTGATGCTTGATGCTATCCTCCTCCCCAAACAGGTTGCAGTATGTAAATGTGATGCTCACACTTCTAATAATGACCCAGTATCACTAGGAAATGCCAGGGCGGATGCAGCAGCGAAAGCAGCTTTATAGATGGTTTATAGAAAGTTGTGAAGAAAGTTGTGTTAAAGAGAATTTAACACTAAGTTGCATGTTCTGGAATGAACATAGATGTGCTGTTTCTGTAATTTTACTCAAACCAGAAAATAAGTCACCCTCTCAGTCCCTTCACAGATGTTCAGAGGATGCTTTCCTTTTTTGACGTTCCTGGTTCACACTCACATGTCTTGCTGTCAAAACACAAAAATGATGGATGGCAAGACTTGGCCATCAGCTGCTTGCCAGCCACTACCTGCTTCACCCATTCTCTTACAGGTCGACCCCACCACCCCCACAGCTGACCTGCAGGAACTCCAACTTAGAGCCACAGCAGATGAGCGTGCACTTTGGAGGAGATGTTGGCTGCACGTACACAGATGGGGTGTGGGTGGGCTCTGATGATAAACCTTGTCTGCCAAAATATGTTTCCATATTATACAAAGTTAACGCATGGGATGAACATGTTTCGAAGGGATCGATGTTGGCTGCAACTTTACAACACTGGTTAACAAAGGGGTTTTCCAACTACTTTCAGAAATTTTGTCACGCATGCATGATTTGGATTCCATTTGTTAGTGCGGCATTAAAACAATTAAGTAAATATTTGGGCATTGATTTGAGACAACATTGGGCCTACCACCCATCCAGTGGTGGAGCGGTGGAAAGAGAAAATGGCACACTAAAAAACAATTTGGCTAAATGTTATGATTGTCATGGATTGTCATGGACTAAATCTTTCTCGCTTGTTCTCATGCAGATGAGAATGAGAATTAGACCAAAATATGGATTGAGCCCATTTAAGATTCTGTTCGGACGTCCAACAAACAAGGGCATTGGACCTGTTAAAAGGCAATTGCCCTCAATAACTCTCTGTGATGAAGAATGTGATGATGTTGTACTGGCTGTTTAGTCGGCTCTTATCAGTCCTTACTCCCTTCTGCGACGCATACCTGTGTCCACAACAATGGCAGTTTGCTTTGCACTACAGTGATGATGATGATGCATTTTGAATCTTTGTGAATTGATGTATTTGATTTTTTTTTACAGTAGTTCTCTTATGTTGTCATAAATGACAAAAAGGAGGGAAATGTACTGGAAAAATTAACTAAGTGTGGTTGAAACCTATTTTATAGTTGAAGAGTAACTTTTGCATCCCTGTCTAAAGACTTTTATGACCTGAGCTGTTTTATGGTCTGAACTGTGTATGACCTGAAAACTGCCAGACCCTTTTGCCACTTATTTACCCTCCAAAGAACGGAATGTATGTCTGCTTATCTCCTCAGGAGATACATGTAAATCAGTTGTTTGTGTTTAGATTCCTCTCTCTCCTGCGCCTACAGAACCAGTCTGAACTGGTTCTGAGAGACAGCCTTAGTCCTCCTATATAAGATGCTTGCATTTGAGTGTCCTCCATCTTCACTCTGAGATCCTTGTGACTCTCTGTGTTGATCCTTTCTGCAGAAAGCCCCTATTAAAATACACGTGGATAACTTGGTGTTTTCCAGCCTCTTGTATTTCCAGATTTCCATCACACCTTTTTGCATAAAGAGTTCTACAGAACACTGACTATTTTCAGTAGAAGAGGAGGAGCTGGTGTTACATTTCCCTAAATCTACACTAGAACTAGTTCAGTTTGGTGTTAGTGGTGAACACTGGCACAGACAGTCCACAGAGCAGCATCAGGATGGAAGGGATCTTCATTGGTGTCTTGTGTCTCTCAGGTCAGTGAATTTCACTGTTTGTATGATGTCTAACAGGAAATCTGAATATAGAGATTAATTTTAGTCCTCGTACATAACAAAAATAACTGGTTTCATCCTCAGGGTGCCTCACCTTCTCCACATGCCTCCTCCATCAGTACCACTTTGTGTCTGATGCAAAGACTTGGACTGAAGCTCAGAGCTACTGCAGAGAGACGTACACAGACCTGGCCACTATTGAAAACACTGAAGAAATGAAGAAACTTAACGACACAGTTTCCGCCGCTGGTCACAGCTCTGAGGTTTGGATTGGCCTGTACAGTCATATTGTCTGGAAGTGGTCAGATGGGTTCAACCAGAGTGGAGCTGAATATAGGAGGTGGGATAGTGGGGAGCCAAACAATAATAAAGCCAATGAGCTCTGTGTGGTCATGAAGAACAATGACAAATGGATTGATGATGACTGCCATAGGAAGAATCCATTTGTCTGCTACAGAGGTAATGATGTGCTTTATATTGATCTTTACTATACAACATAATGTATAAGATATGATTTTGAAAACCATTGTGTGATCTCAACAATCCCTCTTTTGTTCTCAAACTTAACTGCAGGAACATTAGAGGATTCTGACTTTGTGCTGGTGGATACATTAAAGAATTGGACTGAGGCTCAGAGGCACTGCAGAGAACACTACACAGATCTGGCCACTGTGAGGAACGACGCTGACAGAGACAAGATACAGAACTCGATAACACATGTTGAATGGGCATGGATCGGTTTGTACAGAGATCCTCAGATTTACTGGTCCGACGGGAGTAACTACTCATTCAGCTCCTGGTATCAGGGTGAACACCCACTTGGCTCGATGAAAGTCGTATGTGGTGTTGCAGATTTGAAGAAGGGAGGAAAATGGAGGTTATTTCCCTGTGAAGACAGAAAACCATTTGTCTGCTACAGCATGCGTGGATGGTGCTTCCTTGAGTGAAAGAGAGAGAACACATGCTGACATTAGAAAAACAGTTATTGTCTCAATAGTGATTCTTATAACATTAATGCATTAATGAATATTTGGATGATGTTTGTTCTGTCTATTGTTTCTTTACAGTGAGAGAAACTAGAAATGTCTTGTGATGTACTTGTATGTTATCACTTCATTAATCTGCTCTGTGATGGTTCTTCAAGACAAACTGACACTTTGGAACATTTTGACTCTGTCTGGTTTCAGACTCCTTCACTAATTCTCCTTGTGAATGAGATTTCAGCTCTTAGATCTCAGCAGTTATTGTTGTCCGATTTAAAATCAAAATTACCAAAAAAACGTTCAAATTCACTGGTTTTGGTTTAATGGAAACCCCTGTCTTATAGAAAATAGATTGGTAAGATTAAGTAGATAGACAAAAAATGTGTCAATTAATAAATGCATCAATAAATATATGTATATGCAACATAAATAAATGACTTATATGTTCTTCTATTTTCTTTTTAATATAAAATACCTTGAGCAGCACACATTAGTAGCTTCATTAAATATAGTGACCAGCAGAAGTCGCTACGTGTTAATAAATTCATTGTATCTACAAACATGACCAGCTAATTCTAACTTATAATTTTCCTTCTTGGTAAACCGTGACATTAGGTCATAGTGGACAAATCAATTGGCCACGGCAGTATTGATCATCATATTTGCAAGGGGCAGGCTTTTTAGGCTATTTATTTAATCATTCAAATGTAAATGATAATGTTGGATTGGTTTGGTAATGAATTCAATGAAAAATCAAGAGAATAACCATCAGGCAAAAATATGTTTTTATTTGAAATGCAAAGGTCAACTAGCAAAGTAGCCTACAGGCTGCCACCCTACTCCCTAAAACACATAACACTGCAACTGAATTCAAATATTGCACACCCCTGGGAAGACACTATACACTCCAAGCACAGCAAGTGATCGCACTGCACACAATGGAACTTAATATCACAATGCACAGCAATCAATACAGACCACAATAAACTGTAAACAGGTCAAAACCAAATGCCACTAGGAGGAGGCAGAGGACCTCCCTAACACCAAGGGCTGTCTCAAATGAGCCCATAATAGAGTGTCAGGTTATAAAAATTGATTTAAGATTAATCAAAACTGGCATGACAACACATCATCCATTAAACATGAAAAGTCTTTTTTTAAGTTATCATGCCCTGTCCGGCAACAAGACCCCCTGTGGAGTGCGAACATAGAATCTCTTTTGTGAATTTGTGATGGCAGTTTGGTGTGACAGCTTGAAGTGGGGCTGGAGTCACTCTCAGGACAGCCACCTGCAAAGGCACCTACAGATCCCCGGTCCCTTGCTACCTAAAGGGAGGTATTGTGCCTCCCTCTCCTAACACAGGAACAGCTCCCCTACTTAGCTGTCTTCGCTCCTGGCAACACTATAAGTTGCAAACAGCACCCTCCCACCACAGTGCCACAGTCACAGACAACAGCAGTTCAGGCTCTCGTGCTTTCTCTTCAAGGTCATCCAAATGATCCCTTTTATTCTTTTATCAGTCGTTTGGCACGCACACGTGTTCACAGGAAGACAAACCCTTCCCCACTTTGACTCACCACAATGTGATGCTGTTATCCTATAACATAAAATAAAATCTCAACTCTTTTCTTGTAAAATCATGAATTTATTCCTGATATCCCAGAATTCATTTTTGTGTGGCCCGGGAGGGAGGCATTCAAAATCATACCTAAATTCAGAAAAGAACATGAGCAGGTGAGTTTGAGTCAGATTATGGTGTCTCGGATTCTAAGAAAGAAGCTAGGAGAAATGGAAATGATCAAGATTGTCCAAATGGCAACCTGTTGGTAAAACGAAGAACTGAAGAACAGCAAAATAGTGTTACACATTGAAAGTAAAAAAGAAAAAGTGGTATCTCACGGTCAAGTTCTGGGTGAGAATGAAATTACTCTGAGAGTTATAACTGACATTCCTATTCAAGAGGATCGAAAAAAATAAAAAGGTTTGTCAGTGTCTAGAGTTTCAGTACTTGATACTGCCAGATACAATAAAGAAAGGCTGTATGAGTTTCCCAGTCAGGCCTTATGTTCCTACTCCCCTTCAGTGTTAAGCCCAATTCATGCTTTGTGTTGAAGCTACACTGTATGCACGTAGCCTATGCACGGGGCCAAGCATTCATAGTTGTGCGTAGGTGTGTGTGAGTCGCACTGCAATCACACCGCTGAAATGCTAGTGGCGGTAGAGTTTCTGTGCTGGTGTTGAGTGGTCAATTGTCGACATCTGTAATTACACTTTGACTAGTGACATTCAAGCTACTTTTGCCATTCATGGGTGAGGGGTTTCTCATTATAGATATCTATTATTAATATTCTTATCTTTAATTCCAAGTTAGATATCTACAACTAACTAGTCATAATTTAAATTCATTTTTATCAACAATTTTATATTGAATTCCAGATATCAACATGAATTATGACTAGTCAGATTTAAATGAGCTGAAACTGTTATATGACATAATAATTAAGGAAATTATATCTGTAATAAAGAAAGAGGATTCGACAAGAGGACAGGTAAATAAACAGCTGGAAAGGTCAAATGTGTCTTTTTTTAAAATCAATTAATAATCAAGTAACAATGAACATATTATTAGATTATCAATCAAGTTGCTGGTAGCAGCATGGATACTTCCTGACCCTATTAGTACTACAAGTAAGGGACCCTGTTCAGACCTGGTATTAATCAATCAAATTTTATTTGTATAGCCCATATTCACAAACCACAATTTGTCTCATAGGGCTTTAACAAGGTGTGATATCCTCTGCCCTGAGTAAGGAAAAACTACAAAGAATGCTGCGCTAAGATCTAACGGAACAAGGACAGACACAAACCCTTGATCTGAAGCTATTAGAAGGTCCTTAGTGTCTTTTGCCAAGGCTGTCTCTGTGCTGTGATGAGCTCTAAACCCCGACTGAAAGTCTTCATATACATTACTTTCCTGGAGAAACTCACACAGCTGATTGGCTACGACCTTTTCAAGGCCGAAATGTCTGCTGATATCTTCTGACAGTTCCTGAATGCACCTCGTCTGAAGATATCAGCAGACATTTCGGCTTAAAACTTGATGTAAATGATGCTGTTTCGAGTCGAATATGAATGACGGGGCTTCCAGACACTTGAATGACACCACAGGAGCAGTATGGAGGCTTGTTATGGTTAATATTGTTTTATTACGTCTGAAGAAGGACTCACCATTGACTTCAATGGTACTGGATTCTGCTCTAACAAAGTTTACCCCTGAGACTCCAGAAGTGTTTTGTGAAGTCAAACACTTCACCACCCTCCATCGGCATAGGGTGAGTAGATAATGAGTACATATACATTTTTGGATAACTATCCCTTTAATCGTCACAGTAAAACACCAAGTCCATTTAGGATCACAAGTTATTGTGAATCAATTTCACAAAAGCGAGAGGCCCAAGGCAAAAGCAAGACAACCCCCAAAAAGGGAATGGTTTTGCATGTGATGGCCACAGACAATTGCTCTCTCCTTATCCTTCCTGACTGATTCTTCTCTATTTTTGTGTTCTGCTAGTGTCCTTGTCACCACTGGTGGTATGAGGCAGCCCAATCAGATTGCCCAGGTAGTCCAGCTCCTCCAGGAAGGCATATCCCTACGTGCAGTCATAGGAAGGTTTGCTGTGTCTCCCAGCACAGTCCCAAGAGCATGGAGGAGCTACCAGGAGACCGGCCATTACAAGAGGAGAGCTCAACAGGGCCGTAAAAGGGCATCAACCCAGCAGCTCCTTTGCGCAAGGAGGAAAAGGAGGAGAAGTGCCAGAGCCCTACAAAATGACATCCAGCAGGCTACTGGTGTGCATATTTCTGACCAAACTGTCCGAAACAGACTTGATGAAGTTGGCATGAGGGCCTAACATCCTCTAGTGCAGTGGTTCTCAAATGGGGGTACTAGTACCCTGGGGGTACGTGAAGGTACTCCAGGGGGTACATGAGATTTTTTAAAAATATATTTAAAATTAGCATCCATTCAAAAATCCTTTAAAAATTGTTATTTAATAAATATTCAATAAAATATAAGTGTTTAATAAATCAGACACTGATTTATTCAATAAAATATAAGTGTTTAATAAATCAGACACTGATGGCACAGCACTGTGTATAACATATTTTTTTCTACCAAAAATACTTTGCGCTGGTTAGGGGGTACTTGGCTGAGAAAATAAAAAAAATATTTTATTGTGTTTAGCCAGTTCCTGGATGATGAAGGCATTGATGCTGACTGGCCCTCATGTTCCCCTGACCAAAATCCAATTGAGCACCTGTGGGACGTGATGCATCAGTGCATCCGACGCCGTCAAGTACCACCACAAACTGACCAGGAGCTCTCTGATGCCCTGATCCAGGTCTGGAAGGAGATCACCCAGGACACCATCTGCTGACTCATCAGGAGCATGCCCAGACATTGTCGGGAGTGCATAAAACGCAAGCAGAGGCCATACACACTATTGAGTCACATATCAGTTGCTGTGATGAATTTAACACAAGTTGGATCAGCCTGTGATTTCAATTTTTTACTTATTTAAATCCCAGCCATAGACTCACAGATGAACAGATTTTTTTTTGCATTTTTTTATGCAGAAATAAACTGCACAGGTTGAAGGTGACAAACAACCACAGGGTGAAAGTTCATTTCTGAGTTGCTTGGTTTCGTGAATTGTCTGACAGGCCTGATCAAACTGTCTTGTGGGCAACATGCAGCCTGGAGACCAGAGGTTCCTCACTGTGTTGTGAATAAAAGATCCAAGTACTTCTTCACAAAGCTAGTACCACTGTAAACTTGTGTTTTCTTTCTCTCCTCTTCTTGAAGTGAAGCTGCAGGACTCCTCTGGACCTGAATGACCCTGCTGTGAAAGCAGACATTCTGAAATCAGCAAGTTTCCAAAATCCACCCTGAAACACATTCATAGACCCAGGACAGATATAATACAGAGTTTGATGACATCAAATAACCCTGAGGGAGATGAGTGAATACAAAGAACTCCTGCCAGAGAGGATTTACAATGCAAAGCAGCCAGATCATGTTGACTCCTTTGAATTACACATCCATGTTTTAAAATGGTACATGGTTTTGTATTTATATAGCGCTTTTCTAGTCATGATGTCCACTCAAAGCTCTTTACAGTACAGTTTTACATTCACCCATTCACACACACATTCATACAGTGCATCTATTAGCAGCACTTTGTTGTTTGATGTGTTCATGGAGACACAATTTGCACCACATGTCTCAGATCCAGTCCTTCTAGGCCCGGGCTCCAACTCAGCTCCAGCATGTTGTGTGTTTCCTGATCTCAACCAAAAACAGCAGCTCTACAGCAGCAATGCCTGGAAGAATTACTCAACATCCTAAAATAATTCAAAGGAGTCAACATGATAACTCTTCTTTCCATTGGTATGGCTGCTTTGCATTGTAAATCCTCTCTGGCAGGAGTTCTTTGTATTCACTCATCTCCTCAGGGTTATTTGATGTCATCAAACTCTGTATTATATCTGTCCTGGGTCTATGAATGTGTTTCAGGTGGATTTTGGAAACTTTCTGATTTCAGAATGTCTGCTTTCACAGCAGGGTCATTCAGGTCCAGAGGAGTCCTGCAGCTTCACTTCAAGAACGATAATAATAATAATAATCATAATCATAATAATAATAATAATAATATTCATATTCACATTCATATTCATATTCATAATAATAATACTCATCATCATCATTTCTTTTTCTTCTCTCTTCATCATTATTTTCATCTGATCTACATATTGGATGGAATTAGAGGTGATCACAACATTAATAGATAAACATTTCAAACATCCCTGTCACAGAGGTATCATTGGATCCACGGTGTGAGCAAGACAAACAGACATTCATTCACTCACCACCTGCACAGGGGTGGAGGCAGAGACCAGTCTTGGTCAGATACGATCAGAACTATCTGCATAGTGAGATGACACCAGAGATAAACGAGACCAATGTTGTTGTTTGCATCTTTGCCTTTTTGCATAAAGAGTTCAACAGAACACTGAGTATTTTCAGTAGAAGAGGAGGAGCTGGTGTTACATTTCCCTAAAGCTGCACTAGAACTAGTTCAGTTTGGTGTTAGTGGTGAACACTGGCACAGACAGTCCACAGAGCAGCATCAGGATGGAAGGGATCTTCATTGGTGTCTTGTGTCTCTCAGGTCAGTGAATTTCACTGTTTGTATGATGTTTAACAGGAAATCTGAATATAGAGATTAATTTGAGTCCTCATACATAACAAAAATAACTGGTTTCATCCTCAGGGTGCCTCACCTTCTCCACATGCCTCCTCCATCAGTACCACTTTGTGCCTGATGCAATGACTTGGACTGAAGCTCAGAGCTACTGCAGAGAGACGTACACAGACCTGGCCACTATTGAAAACACTGAAGAAATGAAGAAACTTAACGACACAGTTTCCGCCGCTGGTAACAGCTCTGAGATTTGGATTGGCCTGTACAGTCATATTGACTGGAAGTGGTCAGATGGGTTCAACCAGAGTGGAGCTGAATATAGGAACTGGCAACCTCCTGACCCAAACAATCATGAAGCCAATGAGCTCTGTGTGGCCATGGATAAAAATGGAAAATGGATTGATGATGACTGCCATAAACAGTATCCATTTGTCTGCTACAATGGTAATGATGTGCTTTATATTGATCTTTACTACACAACATAATGTATAAGATATGATTTTGAAAACCATTGTGTGATCTCAACAATCCCTCTTTTGTTCTCAAACTTAACTGCAGGAACATTAGAGAATTCTGGCATTGTGCTGGTGAGTACAGCAAAGAATTGGTCTGAGGCTCAGAGGCACTGCAGAGAACACTACACAGATCTGGTCACTGTGAGGAACGACGCTGACAGAGAGAAGATACAGAGCTGTAACACAACTCTCCCATGGGCATGGATCGGTTTGTACAGAGATCCTCAGATTTACTGGTCCGACGGGAGTAACTACTCATTCAGCTCCTGGTATCAGGGTTACAACCCACTTGGCTCGATGAAAGTCGTATGTGGTGTTGCAGATTTGGAGAAGGGAGGAAACTGGAGTTTATTTTCCTGTGAAAAAAGAAAACCATTTGTCTGCTACAGCATGCGTGGATGGTGCTTCCTTGAGTGAAAGAGAGAGAACACATCCTGACATTAGAAAAACAGTTATTGTCTCAATAGTGATTCTTATAACATTAATGCATTAATGAATATTTGGATGATGTTTGTTCTGTCTATTGTTTCTTTACAGTGAGAGAAACTAGAAATGTCTTGTGATGTACTTGTATGTTATCACTTCATTAATCTGCTCTGTGATGGTTCTTCAAGACAAACTGACACTTTGGAACATTTTGACTCTGTCTGGTTTCAGACTCCTTCACTAATTCTCCTTGTGAATGAGATTTCAGCTCTTAGATCTCAGCTGTTATTTTTGTCAGATTTAAAAGCTAAATTACAAAAAAAACTTTCAAATTCACTGGTTTTGGTTTAATGGAAACCCCTGTCTTATAGAAAATAGATTGGTAAGATTAAGTAGATAGACAAAAAATGTGTCAATTAATAAATGCATCAATAAATATATGTATATGCAACATAAATAAATGACTTATATGTTCTTCTATTTTCTTTCATATAAAATACCTTGAGCAGCACACATTAGTAGCTTCATTAAATATAATGACCAGCAGAGGTCGCTACGTGTTAAGAAATTCCTTGTATCTACAAACATGACCAGCTAATTCTAACTTATAATTTTCCTTCTTGGTAAACCGTGACATGAGGTCCTAGTGGACAAATCAATTGGCCACGGCAGTATTGATCATCATATTTGCAAGGGGCAGGCTTTTTAGGCTATTTATTTAATCATTAAAATTTAAATGATAATGTTGGATTGCTTTGGTAATGAATACAATAAAAAATCAAGAGAATAACCATCAGGCAAAAATATGTTTTTATTTGAAATGCAAAGGTCAACTAGCAAAGTAGCCTACAGGCTGCCACCCTACTCCCTAAAACACATGACACTGCAACTGAATTCAAATATTGCACACCCCTGGGAAGACACTATACACTCCAAGCACAGCAAGTGATCGCACTGCACACAATGGAACTTAGTATCACAATGCACAGCAATCAATACAGACTACAATAAACTGTAAACAGGTCAAAACCAAAATGCCACTAGGAGGAGGCAGAGGACCTCCCTAACACCAAGGGCTGTCTCAAATGAGCCCATAATAGAGTGTCAGGTTATAAAAATTGATTTAAGATTAATCAAAACTGGCATGACAACACATCATCCATTAAACATGAAAAGTCTTTTTTTAAGTTATCATGCCCTGTCCGGCAACAAGACCCCTGTGGAGTGCGAACATAGAATCTCTTTTGTGAATTTGTGATGGCAGTTTGTGTGACAGCTTGAAGTGGGGCTGGAGTCACTCTCAGGACAGCCACCTGCAAAGGCACCTACAGATCCCCGGTCCCTTGCTACCTAAAGGGAGGTATTGTGCCTCCCTCTCCTAACACAGGAACAGCTCCCCTACTTAGCTGTCTTCGCTCCTGGCAACACTATAAGTTGCAAACAGCACCCTCCCACCACAGTGCCACAGTCACAGACAACAGCAGTTCAGGCTCTCGTGCTTTCTCTTCAAGGTCATCCAAATGATCACTTTTATTCTTTTATCAGTCATTTGGCACGCTTTGTTTCACAGGAAGACAAACCCTTCCCCACTTTGACTCACCACAATGTGATGCTGTTACCCGATAACATAAAATAAAATCTCAACTCTTTTCTTGTAAAATCATGAATTTATTCCTGATATCCCAGAATTCATTTTTGTGTGGCCCGGGAGGGAGGCATTCAAAATCATACCTAAATTCAGAAAAGAACATGAGCAGGTGAGTTTGAGTCAGATTATGGTGTCTCGGATTCTAAGAAAGAAGCTAGGAGAAATGGAAATGATCAAGATTGTCCAAATGGCAACCTGTTGGTAAAACGAAGAACTGAAGAACAGCAAAATAGTGTTACACATTGAAAGTAAAAAAGAAAAAGTGGTATCTCACGGTCAAGTTCTGGGTGAGAATGAAATTACTCTGAGAGTTATAACTGACATTCCTATTCAAGAGGATCGAAAAAAATAAAAGGTTTGTCAGTGTCTAGAGTTTCAGTACTTGATACTGCCAGACACAATAAAGAAAGGCTGTATGAGTTTCCCAGTCAGGCCTTATGTTCCTCTACTCCCTTCAGTGTTAAGCCCAATTCATGCTTTGTGTTGAAGCTACACTGTATGCACGTAGCCTATGCACGGGGCCAAGCATTCATAGTTGTGCGTAGGTGTGTGTGAGTCGCACTGCAATCACACCGCTGAAATGCTAGTGGCGGTAGAGTTTCTGTGCTGGTGTTGAGTGGTCAATTGTCGACATCTGTAATTACACTTTGACTAGTGACATTCAAGCTACTTTTGCCATTCATGGGTGAGGGGTTTCTCATTATAGATATCTATTATTAATATTCTTATCTTTAATTCCAAGTTAGATATCTACAACTAACTAGTCATAATTTAAATTCATTTGTATCAACAATTTTATATTGAATTCCAGATATCAACATGAATTATGACTAGTCAGATTTAAATGAGCTGAAACTGTTATATGACATAATAATTAAGAAATTATATCTGTAATAAAGAAAGAGGATTCTACAAGAGGACAGGTAAATAAACAGCTGGAAAGGTCAAATGTGCTTTTTTTAAAATCAATTAATAATCAAGTAACAATGAACATATTATTAGATTATCAATCAAGTTGCTGGTAGCAGCATGGATACTTCCTGACCCTATTAGTACTACAAGTAAGGACCCTGTTCAGACCTGGTATTAATCAATCAAATTTTATTTGTATAGCCCATATTCACAAATCACAATTTGTCTCATAGGGCTTTAACAAGGTGTGATATCCTCTGCCCTGAGTACGGAAAAACTACAACGAATGCTGCACTAAGATCTAACGGAACAAGGACAGACACAAATCCTTGATCTGAAGCTATTAGAAGGTCCTTAGTGACTTTTGCCAAGGCTGTCTCTGTGCTGTGATGAGCTCTAAACCCCGACTGAAAGTCTTCATATACATTACTTTCCTGGAGAAACTCACACAGCTGATTGGCTACGACCTTTTCAAGGCCAAAATGTCTGCTGATATCTTCTGACAGTTCCTGAATGCACCTCGTCTGAAGATATCAGCAGACATTTCGGCTTAAAACTTGATGTAAATGATGCTGTTTCGAGTCGAATATGAATGACGGGGCTTCCAGACACTTGAATGACACCACAGGAGCAGTATGGAGGCTTGTTATGGTTAATATTGTTTTATTACGTCTGAAGAAGGACTCACCATTGACTTCAATGGTACTGGATTCTGCTCTAACAAAGTTTACCCCCTGAGACTCCAGAAGTGTTTTGTGAAGTCAAACACTTCACCACCACCCTCCATCGGCATAGGGGTGAGTAGATAATGAGTACATATACATTTTTGATAACTATCCCTTTAATCGTCACAGTAAAACACCAAGTCCATTTAGGATCACAAGTTATTGTGAATCAATTTCACAAAGCGAGAGGCCCAGGCAAAAGCAAGACAACCCCCAAAAGGGAATGGTTTTGCATGTGATGGCCACAGACAATTGCTCTCTCCTTATCCTTCCTGACTGATTCTTCTCTATTTTTGTGTTCTGCTAGTGTCCTTGTCACCACTGGTGGTATGAGGCAGCCCAATCAGATTGCCCAGGTAGTCCAGCTCCTCCAGGAAGGCATATCCCTACGTGCAGTCATAGGAAGGTTTGCTGTGTCTCCCAGCACAGTCCCAAGAGCATGGAGGAGCTACCAGGAGACCGGCCATTACAAGAGGAGAGGTCAACAGGGCCGTAAAGGCATCAACCCGCAGCTCCTTTGCGCAAGGAGGAAAAGGAGGAGAAGTGCCAGAGCCCTACACAATGACATCCAGCAGGCTACTGGTGTGCATATTTCTGACCAAACTGTCCGAAACAGACTTGATGAAGTTGGCATGAGGGCCTAACATCCTGTAGTGCAGTGGTTCTCAAATGGGGGTACTAGTACCCTGGGGGTACGTGAAGGTACTCCAGGGGGTACGTGAGATTTAAAAAATATATTTAAAATTAGCATCCATTCAAAAATCCTTTAAAAATTGTTATTTAATAAATATGCAATAAAATATAAGTGTTTAATAAATCAGACACTGATGGCACAGCACTGTGTATTACATCTTTTTTTCTACCAAAAATACTTTGCGCTGGTTAGGGGGTACTTGGCTGAAACAATATTTCACAGGGGGTACATCACTGAAAAAAGGTTGAGAACCACTGCTCTAGTGGGACCTGTGCTCACAGCCCAGCTGCTCGATTGGCATTAGCCAGAGAACACCCAGATTGGCAGGTCCGCCACTGGCGCCCCGTTCTCTTCACAGATGAGAACAGGCTGACACTTACGTTATGCTGCCTGTAACATCATCCAGCATGACCGGTTAAGCAGTGGGTCAGTGATGGTCTGGGGAGGCATATCCTTGGAGGTTTCGCACAGACCTCCATGTCATAGCCAACAGTACCCTGACTGCTGGTACTGGGATTAAATCCTCAGGGCGATTGTCAGAGTTTACACTGGTTAAGTGGACCCTGAGTTCCTCCTGGTGCAGGACAATGCCCGGCCTCATGTTGCCAGAGTGTTTAGCCAGTTCCTGGATGACGAAGGCATTGATGCTGACTGGCCCTCATGTTCCCCTGACCAAAATCCAATTGAGCACCTGTGGGACGTGATGCATTGTGCATCCGACTGCATGACGCAGCCACAAACTGACCAGGAGCTCTCTGATGCCCTGATCCAGGTCTGGAAGGAGATCACCCAGGACACCATCTGCCGACTCATCAGGAGCATGCCCAGACATTGTCGGGAGTGCATATAAAACGCAAGCAGAGGCCATACACACTACTGAGTCACATATCAGTTGCCGTGATGAATTTAACACAAGTTAGTCAGCCTGTGATTTCAATTTTTTACTTATTTAAATCCCAGCCATAGACTCATAGATGAACAGATTAGATTTCAGTGGTGAAAGGTCAGGGTGACCTCATATATCTCCAGAAAAAAATGTATGCAGAAATAAACTGCACAGGTTGAAGGTGACAAACAACCACAGGGTGAAAGTTTATTTCTGAGTTGCTTGGTTTTGTGAATTGTCTGACAGGCCTGATCAAACTGTCTTGTGGGCAACATGCAGCCTGGAGACCAGAGGTTCCTCACTGTGTTGTGAATAAAAGATCCAAGTACTTCTTCACAAAGCTAGTACCACTGTAAACTTGTGTTTTCTTTCTCTCCTCGTTCTTGAAGTGAAGCTGCAGGACTCCTCTGGACCTGAATGACCCTGCTGTGAAAGCAGCCATTCTGAAATCAACAAGCTTCCAAAATCCACCCTGAAACACATTCATAGACCCAGGACAGATATAATACAGAGTTTGATGACATCAAACAACCCTGAGGGAGATGAGTGAATACAAAGAACTCCTGCCAGAGAGGATTTACAATGCAAAGCAGCCAGATCATGTTGACTCCTCTGAATTATTTTAGGATGTCGAATAATTCTTCCTGCTGTAGAGCTGCTGTTTTTGGTTGAGATCAGGAAACACACAACATGCTGGAGCTGAGTTGGAGCTCGGGCCTAGAAGGACTGGATCTGAGACGTGGTGCAAATTGTGTCTCCATGAACACATCCATGTTGTAAAGATGAACACTGGATACCTGAAGGCAGGCTTCAATATCCAGTGGGGTTACATTTTCAGAATGGTTGTTATAATGAAAACAATTTATAGATGATAGCAGTGTAATAATAATAATAATTTTGTTATTATTATTATTAATAACCCTTGTGTTGTCCCTGCTTCCCCCGGCTGCTGTTGGCCCCCCCATAGCCCACCCCATATTAGGACGCCACGTATCGCAATAGACAAGTGAGCAGCCCTTGCAGATGTATTGGTTACACCGCGGCACATGGTGTGAGTTTTACAGTCCTTTTCCTGGGGCATATCTGACACCTCTTCCTCTTGCCCGAGCGGGGCTGCTGCTAGGGCTATGGAGGAGGCCGGACACTCGGGTCAGCGTCGTAGTCAACAGCCCTCCGGCGGCGGCAGCTTTTACAGCCTTCACAACCGCGGCGGACGCGTCCGTGCGGGGGATGCGCTCCCTTCGTGCGATGAACGGAGTCACGAGAGCCTTTCCTAGCTGCTCTAGGAACACCCTCCGCTTGTTCCGCTTGCCCGGCATCCAGTCTGGGTTGATCTCTCTCCATATCACGAAGGCGTTGTAGGAAGAGACGTCGAGAATGTTTTGAAAGACGACCAGGGGCCAGCGCGCAGTCATCCTCCTGCAGCCTGATGCTCCGATCACCTTGTCTAGGTTGTCCACGCCACCTTTGTTGCGGTTGTAGTCCAGGACGATGACCGGTTTCCCGTCCTCGCAGTCGCTGATGTCGGCCTCAGGGTGGCGTGTGCTCAGGAGCACAACATTCCTGTTTTTCTTTGGGATGTAGGACACAAGAGTGGCAGTGGGCATGAATGCGAACTTGGATGAGAACACCTCTCTTCCCTTGACCGCGAGCAGCCCGGTTGGAAGCTCGGGCTTGTTCTTCCCGAACAGTGCCGACCACGGTGAGCTTCCTCACCAGGAGCTGCCGGGCGAGTTCAGAGAGGTGAAGTAATTGCCGCATGGTGATTGCGACCGTGCAGTCCCTCCGTTACATCGAGCAGCACCGCAACCCCTGGTTCCGTTCTGCGCGTCCGCCGCTCGGCTTTCCGGTGTACACTTGCATCTTCCAAGCGTAGCTTGATTTGCATCGCAGGCCATCCACGACTTGATCCGTATTTCGCCGGCTTGCTGGGCATGTACTGACGGAATGGACACCGGCCTAGGGAGAAAAACAGGAGGAGAAGAGATGAGAGGAGATGAGATGAGGACGAGGACTAGCAGCCGCTATCTACATAACATAACATAACATAACTAATATAACATAACATAACATAACATAACATAACTAACATAACATAACATAACATAACATAACATAACATAACATAACATAACATAACATAACATAACATAATAATAATATGAAATAAAAAAGACTAACCTCTGAACGGAACCAGTTGCTCGTCCACGGTCACTTCGGCCCTCGGTAGAGGTGGCGGTAGCCGCGACACCCACGTGTCCCACACCTCCCGCACGGCCAATTTGTCCGTGGCTCGCCCTGCCCTGCGGTCGCCGAACCGCAGCAGTCTGGAGTACGTGTGGAAGAGTTTTAGGGGCATCGTGGCACCAAATATCGCCCGGCCGCTCTCCGCTAAGATCAGCAGCCCCACGTAGGTAGGGGCAGGTCTGTCTGACCCCTTTCCATTCGTCACCGTATTTTGACTGACCCTCCCGATCCGTCATCTCCGGGATGATGTTCTCTACCGTGCTGGGATGAACAGGTGGAACGCCGAGGCTAGGTCACCGGTGCGGGACGTCACGTGGATCGTGGGCCCCGGGGACCCCGTTTGAGCCGCAGTAGAGGAGAGGAGAAGAGGAGGAGGAGGAGGAGGAGCAGTGGCCCTCCTCTCGGCCGTACGCCCTGAGGACATGTTATTTCCGCGTTTCTTGAGGGGAAGGTCTCTTCCACGAGTCCGGTGTTGGTGGTGGTGTCGCCGTGGTCTTGTTCTCCTTCTTCTTCTTCTTCCAAGGATGAAGAATCTGCAGAAGCATCACCCACTGGGTCGTAGTCTTCGTCACCGCGTCGTCTTCGTAGTCACCGCGCCGTCTCCTTCGTTCGCCCTATCGCCTGCCTCTGCCTCGCCCTCTCTGTCTTCTTCTCGGTTTGCTTTTCTGTCTGCTTCTTGGTCTGCTTCTCCATCTCTTTGTCCGTCCGCTTCTCGGTCTGGCTCTTCGCATCCTCTTCGGGTTCAGAGGATGGTTGCTGGGAGAATAGCTGTTGGAGAACCTGTTCTCTGGTGAAACGCTCCTGACGCGACATCGTGCCATGGGCCGTGAGAGAGTGGCACACTGAGACTTATATGTGGGTCTAATGTACCCCCTTGATTTCAATTGGAATCAGGTGTGGGTCTAAATGACCCCACAGAGCACCACAGCGCCTCTGGGGTCTAAATGACCCCTCCCATGACAATCGAGAATGACAATCCATTGGTCTCAATTACCCCAGGAGAATTGGATAATGACAATCCTTGGGTCACCCTAACCCTAACCCTGACCGGCCAGGGCTTCCGTATGATCACACGCACGCACTCACGCACGCACACGCACACACACACAGACACACACACACTCTGGGTCAATTCGACCCAGGAACAACACAAGGGTTAATAATAATGATAATAATAATACTCATCATCATCATTTATTTTTCTTCTCTCTTCATCCTTATTTTCATCTGATCTACATATTGGATGGAATTAGAGGTGATCACAACATTAATAGATAAACATTTCAAACATCCCTGTCACAGAGGTATCATTGGATCCACGGTGTGAGCAAGACAAACAGACATTCATTCACTCACCACCTGCACAGGGGTGGAGGCAGAGACCAGTCTTGGTCTGATACGATCAGAACTATTTGCATAGTGAGATGACACCAGAGAAAAATTATGTTGTTTGCATCTTTGCCTTTTTGCATAAAGAGTTCAACAGAACACTGTCTATTTTCAGTAGAAGAGGAGGAGCTGGTGTTACATTTCCCTAAAGCTGCACTAGAACTAGTTCAGTTTGGTGTTAGTGGTGAACACTGGCACAGACAGTCCACAGAGCAGCATCAGGATGGAAGGGATCTTCATTGGTGTCTTGTGTCTCTCACGTCAGTGAATTTCACTGTTTGTATGATGTCTAACAGAAAATCTGAATATAGAGATTAATTTGAGTCCTCATACATAACAAAAATAACTGGTTTCATCCTTTTAGACACCTTGCAAAGAGACGATACATCCCACAAGCCGGTATTTGACTAATGCACAATTTACAAATGCACACTATTTTCATACCAACCAGGTCAAAGCCCCACAGTACACAAAGGCCAAGCCAGAGAGGCAGCAGGGCTGCAGAGGTTAGTCTTCAAGATGCAACACAGAGCAAAGGAAACAAATATTGGCCCTGCAAGATGCAGAGGTCAAAGTAACAGGATGGCCACTCTGTCCAGCTTGTGAACACTACAATGGCACTCAGTAGAGTGCAAACCTCCACCAAGGCCTATCTGTCCCCATAAATTGAACTAAACTGCACCAAATTGCACACATTCATAAATATCAGTCCCCAAAACATGTCTGTTTTTCATCAAGATCCATGAATCATTTCCCTCAGAAATGAATTGAATTGTTGCCAAACGCCCTATCTCACGTTCTATTTCTAATTCAATTCAAATTCAATTCAATTCAATTTATTTGTATTTGTACTGCGCCAAATCACAACATGTCCTCACTATGTAAAAAGACTCCAGATAATGTATGTTGTGATATGGACCTATACAAATATAATTAAATTGAACTTAACTTTATATTATCTCTTGGCATTTTACAAAGGAAGACTGAGACCTTATAACATTGTAGCTAAACCCAACAGCTCCCACTATGAGCAGCACTGACGACTGTGGAGAGAAAAAACTCCCTCATTAACTGGAAGAAACCTCTAGAACCAGACTGAGTGTGGGCAACATCTGCCTCGACAGGTTGGGTGAGCGGAGAAAAATGGTGGAAGGGCGGAGAGGTGGGTGGAAAGAGGAGAGAGAGGGGGGAGGAGACGGCGGAGGAGACGGACCTTCGCGTTTCGTTTTCTCCTCGTTCTTGAGAGTGAAACTACCCAGGACTCCTCTGAGACCTAGACAAACCCTGCTGGCAACAGACATTCTAGAAATCAACAGAGTTTTCCAAATCCACCACAGAAACACATTCATAGACCAGGACAGATATAATGCAGAGTTTGACGGCATCAAACAACCCTGAGAGATGAGTGAATACAAGGGCAGCTCCTGCAGAGAGGATTTTACAATGCAAAGCAGCCCAGATCATGTGACTCCTCTGAATTGAGTACAGGATGTCAGGCCATTAACTTCCCCCTGCTATAAAAACACTGTTTTTGGTTGAGATCAGGAAACACTGACATGGGGCTGGAGGTTAGGCTCAAGACCTAGAAGGACTGGATCTGAGACATGTGTGGTGCAAATTGTGTGTCATGAACACATCCATGTTAAAGATGAACACTTTATGGATGCCTGAGGCAGGCTTCAATATCAGTGGGGTTTACATTCAGGGAATGGTTGTTATAATGAAAACAATTTATAGATGATAGCAAGTGTAATATTAATAAAAATTGAATTATTATGCCTTGTGTATTATTATTATTATTATTATTGTTGTATTATTGTGTGTGTGTGTATGTGTGTAAGCAATACTCATCATCATCATTTCTTTTTACTCTGTATCCTTATTTTATCAGTCTACATATTGGATGGGTAAATTAGTCACAACATTAATAGATAAACATTTCAAACTTCCCTGTCTGCAGAAGATATCATTGGATCCCTGGTGTAATGGAAAAATAAACAGACATTCATTCACTCACCTGCACGGGTGAGGCAGAGACAAGTCTTTCTCGGAATCGATCCAGACTATCTGCATAGTAAGATGCTCAAGATAATAGGACAATATTTATTCCAGCTGCATCTTTGCCCTTTGTGTACTGGAAAAATAAACTAAGTGTGGTTGAAACCTATGTTATAGTTGAAGAGTGCTTTTGCAGCCACATCTAAAGACTTGTATGACCTGAGCTGTTTTTATGGTCTAGATATAAATGCGCCTGAAAACTGCTGAGACGCTTTTACCACTTATTTACCCTCCAAAAGGGCGGAATGCTTATGTCTGTATCTCTATCAGGAGATGTAATCAGTTGTTTTGTGTTTAGATTGCTCTCTCTCCTGCACGCCTACAGACAGTGAACTGGTTTGAGACAACTAGTCCTCTATATAAGATGCTTGCATTTGGTGTCCTCCATCTTGCTCTGAGGTCCTTGTGACTCTGTGTTGATCCTTTTCTATAAGCCTATTAAATACACATGGATACTTGGTGTTTTCCAGCCTCTTTACATATTTCCAATTTCATCTGTGAATTTAGTGTCAGTGAGATCCCGCACATTTGGACACATCTGGACTCCGTGTCTACTGGTTGAGTGATCTTCTCTTGGGAAAAAAAGTTTCCAACCTTAACCTCCCCCATTAGGAATGGAGTGAGATGCAGGGACCGAGACCGAGCCAGGATGATCTCGCTGCGATCTGGTGAGGTCTGGGATTTCAAGGGTGTATTTTTATTTATTATTTTCCAGCAAACTATAGTGTCTCAAGAAGTTAGTCTCAGGATTGGATCATCAGAAACCCAATAGAATTATTAACCAGGAGGTTTAGAAGAAGCCTGGAGTAGACCAGCGATGTACCTTATAGGGTTATTTTCGACTGCAACCACAAGAGAGAGGACATAATACTGGGTTGCTGTTTGCATTGTGTCAGGCAACTCCACCCAAAAGCGCATATGTAGAGCACATTTAAGGCACTATGATTCATGTTGGTCAGGATTTTTAGTATTAGTAACAAATGGATAAAAAATAAAAAAAAAAAAGAGAGAGATAAATTGAAATTACCGAAGGCGAAAGTAAATCTGGAAATTACTATTATGTTGTTATTATTATGTAGGTATTACGTGTACAGGATGTTTATGTTGCTAAGTTTCCTGGCTTGCTCCTTCGATGGCGTTTTGGAGATTGATTGAGGCTTAAGGTAACTAATTCTTAATAAAAAAATTCTTTACATGGGCCCAAATAGACAATTCCTAAGATTGGATATTGGAATGATCTGAGTAATCCTAATATGAACGTCGTGAAGGAACATGGTGACACAACACGAAGTCCTGATACACAAGTGCGAATGAAGAATGTAGGTTCCCAACTGGGAAATTGTTTTAGTATAAGGCAGCTGAAACAAATGAGACTGAAGCTAAGAGGAGAAGAAAAAAGTAGAATCAGGCCAGAAAATTAAAATCACACATTTCAGGCAGATAGGAAGAGTAATATGGAATGTGGTTGAAGGGTACTCAAAGGACAGAAAAACATACTGTAGCAGGGACAGATAACACCCTCTGCACAAAATATCTCAATTCTCAAGAAGTATGAGTTTTGACCTCAAACTCTTCCCTGCCAGGAAAGCAGTATGGGAACAACACCAAACTCCGCGAGAAACCAGATATTTCCGCAGAGCAGGAGGCCCAGGCTCCACCAGCCATCAACACTCCTCTCTTCTACTGAACAAGCGGGCAATATGGACTGGGACAGGATCCTTCCAAATGTCGCGACGGTTGAAGTGACCTGATATTTTCAGCCTATATTAAAGCTGATACGAGCATCAAAGTGGGACTCAGGAAGAACTTAATAAAAACCGCATACCGTTAATCGAAGAAAGAAGACTGATCTGCATAAGCCTTTGACAATGTTAAGGTACATCTCAATTTTCAAAAGAGGATTTCAAGGAAGAAGGAGGCAGGCAAATGGAATGATGGTTGAGACATTTGTTTTCACTGTGGAAGAGGACACTGGTCAGGGTATCGAAACAGCAACAACCTGGCAAGGCTGATTGGACCGAGGAGCGGGGATGGGAGAGAGGAGGAACCAGCAACTTTGAACAAGGAAAGAAAGCAGACGTGAGTTTCCTCAAACATCAAGAGGGCAGATACACCACAAACACGACAAATTATCTACAGAAGTAAAGATATCTTTTGGAAAGAAAGACAAACTACTGATAAGAACATATGTTAAATATCAAGCGGATGTATAATACACAATATACTGTTACACACACACTCACAGTGCTAGGGGATAGGATTATATTCATATAGTTTAGAACATAAATTCTGTCATCAAAGTGATATAATGACACACATCCTAAATAGCGAATGAGTTATTGCAGATCTGTATTAGATTCAGGAAGCACCGTGGTTTGAAAATTCGACTCTATCAATATGTATTAAGCGTCACTGAAAAATCAAGTATTCATTTTGCTATCCTGTATTGTCAATTAATTTTGATGGGAAGTGATGTAATTTTGTCTTGTGGATATTTTTATCGTTTCACCCCATCAGAGTCCTTAGTGGTCGAAGGCAGCTGATCTGGATCACCACAGATTCACTGCGTGTGCATTAAGTGCTAATGCATGCTATTATGCGTATGAATGGAGAGCTCTGTTCATCTCTTTAATATCAATCTAACACTGATCGTGGATAAAACCGCATTCAGTCACCACTAAGAACGAATACACATGCTCCTGCATCAGAAGATTTACACACTGCTACATAAACTTTAAAGGAGAAGATGTATTTGGAAAAAGTATTGGTTTATAGAAATTTGTGAAGAGAAAGTTGTGTAGAATTTGCCTTTAAGTTGCATGTTCTGGAATCAACATAGATGTGTTGTTTCTGTAATTTTACTCAAACCAGAAAATGATCACCCTCTCAGTTTATTGCGATGTTCAAGAGGATGCTTTCCTTTTTGTGATTTTCCTGATTCACTCCACATGTCTTGCTGTCAAAACACACGAAAATGATGAATAGCAGACATTTAGGACCGTGGATAAAATAATGTCAATGCAGCGTTTGGAAAAGACATCAGATCCTGTGGTTCAGTATAATCCATTTTGAAAGTGTTTAGAAAATGATTACCACATCTGTTATTCACCTCAGGACTTGTTTAACTAGTACCAGGCACACATATAGATGCCAATATGCATATGTATGTTTACATTATACAAACAACATTTCAAGGCTCAAGGTAATCATAAGTAGGTTTAATTTAAAACATGGAACCTGTGGTTATCAGACCATGATCTGACAATATCTACTGAAACGAAAGCCATCGATGGTAATACACACAGTTTTCAGCTCTCTCTTGAAGCAGGTGTAATTGTTCTTCTACAAGGATTCACTGATGCGCCTCAGTGATTTTCGGTCAGCATATTTTGATGAATCACAACCTGATGATTTGCGATTCATCAAAGATTTCGTAAGTTATCCTTGCCGCAGTACAACAAAAGCGCTCCGTCTGTTCAAATCCTTAAACAATCCTTGTAAGTTCTGAGGATAGTAAATTATTCTCTGTTGTTGATGGCAAATGCATTTCAGCATTCCAAATTATTAAGACATCCAATACTGGTTTTCGTTTAGATCTGCCAGAAAAGTTACATTCACATGCCTTTGTCAGGCTGTTTATGAATCACCGACCATTACAACCAGGCTAAAGCTTAAGATCATTAGAGATAACACCAGGAAGTACACTTTTTACAATATGTTGATGATTTAATGATTTCATGCTCAACTAAAATATTGTGAAAGTGATTCTGTAGCTCTACTACCAGTATCTAAATGCAAGAGGACATAAGGCAAGCCTGAAAACTGCAGTTTGTAAAAATTACTGTAGTTTAATTTTTGAGGCATGAGTCACATGAGGGCAAGTCCCTCTCCTGAAGTGTTACTTGAATTTCTGAAATGTTCTAAACCTGTTACAAGAACAAGTGATGTCATTACTGGAATCACTTGTGCAGATAGTTTATTCTCTAACTATGCTTTATCTCAGAGGCCCCTCAAGAGCATAATGCCTGCAGGCAAGGCCTACAAGGCATATAGTATATTCTCTGGACCAGCCATTTGAGAAGGCTTTTCACTGACTTGAAGCCCAGTGCCGTCGACCTCGGCTTTAGGACTGCAACTGATGACCTTTCCACTTTTGGGCAGTTGGCAGAAGGGGGCTACATGACATCAGTGCTACTCCCAGACCATGAGGCAAACAGAGACCTGGCATGGCATTTTTCTATAGTAGAACTCCAGTCACTTGCATTACAGGCCTCCTTACTTGTCTTAGGGCTGTAGCATCTTCAGATAGGAGAACTGTCATGGCATCCAGAAGTTTAGCAGGATGCTCCCACTCACCTACTGACTAAAATGCTGTGTCTATGAAGTGCTATCGATAACATGCTATTTCTGTTTTAGAAATGCTAACATCACTGTGAAAAGATGTAATATTTCTAAACCCATACTCTTCTTCCATGGGAAAAGTGATGAACAACACAACCCTGTGTAGTAACAATAACTAAAGTTTGTTTCTCCCAGACCAGACCTTAGGAAACACGTTGCAGAATCCAGACTTTGAACTGTTTTACAGTACTTGGATCAGCGTCATGAATTCGAACACGAGGCCAGATCAAGTTGGTTTCTCTGTGGTAACAGCACATGATACACATTGATTGCAAGACCACTCCACCTGCTTCTCTATCTGCATGTGAGCTCACTGATCTCATTAGAGAGCATGCAAAATTGACTGAAGGAAAGGAGTCCCAATGGAGCAGTGAATATGAATGTGGTGTAATGTGTTTTGCTGATTTGGAGGCAAGTTAAAACCAATTGTATATCATACTCTGTGTCTCCAGTACTTGATGCTATCCTCCACTCTAAACAGGTTGCAGTATGTAAATGTGATGCTCACATATAATAATGACCAGTATCACTAGGAAATACCAGGCGGATGCAGCAGCGAAAGCAGCTTTATAGATAGTTTATAAGAAATTTATGAAGAGATTGTGTTAAGAGAATTTAACACTAAGTTGCATATTCTATAGATGAACATGAATCTGCTGTTTCTATCAATTTTACCTCAAACCAGAAAATAGTCACCCTCAGTCCCTTCACAGATGTTCAGAGGATGCTTTCCTTTTTTGACGTTCCATAGTTCACCTCACATGTCTTGCCTCAAAACACAAAAAATGATGGATGTGAGACTTATGCATCAACTGCCGCCAGCCACTACCTGTGCCCATTCTCTCTCTTACAGGTCCGGCCCCACCACCTGACTGACCTGCAGGAACTCCAGCCAGAGCCACAGCAGGTGAGCGTGCCTTTGGGAGGAGACAGTGGCTGCACGTACACAGATACTAGGAGGTGTGGTGGTGGGCTCTGATAATAAATGTATCTGCCAAAAATATCTTCCATATTTTCTCGAGATTAACATGGGATAGACATGTTTCCGAAGGGATGATGTTGGCTGCTTTGCAACACTGGTTATATAAAGGGTTTTCCAACTACCTTTCAAATTTTACATCATATGCATGATTTGGGTCCCATTTATTAGTCGGCATTAAAACAATTAGAAGTAAATATTTGGAGGCATTGATTTGGGACAACATTAGGCCTGCCACCATCAATGGTGGAATGGTGGAAAAGAAAAATGGCACACTAAAAACAATTTGGCTTCAAATGTTATAGTTATCTCATGGATTGTCATGGACTATTCTCTTTCTTGCCCATTCCTTCAGATGAATGAAATTAGACAAAATATAGTTGGGCCCATTTAAGATTCTGGACGATCCAACAAACAAGGGCATTGGACCTGTTAAAGGCAATTACCCTCAACTCTCTGTGATAGAATGTGATGATGTTTCTTTAAAAACTCGCTGATCATCTCTTATCAGTCTTACTCCCTTCATAAGCATGCCTGCTGTCCACAACAATGAAAAGCAGTTGCTTTGCACTACTGGTGATGATGATGGTCATTTTGAATCTTTGTGAATTGATGTATTTGATTTTTTTACAATGGATTCTCTTATGTTGTCATAAGCAACAAAAGAGAAATGTACTGGAAAAATTAACTAAATCATTAATTTGAAGAAACCTATTTTATAGTTGAAAGTAACTTTTGCAGCCCTGTCTAAAGAAACTTTTGCTGACTGAGCTGTTTGTGGTCTGAACTGTGTCAAGCCTGAAAACTGCCAGACCGCCTGCCATATTTGCCTCCAAGAGCAGGTGTAGCATCTGCTTATCTCCTCCGGAAGATACATGTAAATCTGATTGTTTGTGTTGGGTCCTCTCTCCTGCCTTCACAGAGCCAGTCTGGGCAGCTGGTTCTGAGAGACAACAGTCACTCCTATATAAGTTGCCATTTGAGTGTCCATCTTATCAGATCCTTGCTTTGACTCTCTGAGTCACCTCTGCAAGCCCCTATTAAATACACGTGGATATGGTGTTTTCCAGCCTCTTGTATTTAGTTCCATCACCTTTTATAAAGAGTTCTAGAACACTGGCCTTCTTTCAGTGAGAGGAGGAGCTGGTATTTTGTTCCTAAATCTACACTAAGAACTAGTTCAGTTTGGTGTTGGTAGAACACGGCACAGACAGAGTCCACAGAACAGCATCAGGATGGAAAAGGATCTTCATTTTAATTGTCTTGTCTCTCAGGTCAGTGAATTTCTAACTGTTTGTGTATGATGTCTAACAGAAATCTGAATATAGAGATTAATTTTAGTCACCATTACACACTGCATAGCACTGAAAAATAACTGGTTTCATCCTCAAGTGCCTCACCTCCACATACCTCCTCCATCAGTACCGCCCTTTGTCTGATGCAAGACTTGAGACTGAAGCTCCAGAGCTACTGCAGAGACAGCCACAGACCTTTTTTAGCCCTGTGAAAACACTGAAGAAATGAAGAACTTAAAGACACAGTTCCTTCAGCTGAGTCACAGCATCTGAAGTTTGAATTCGGCCTGTACAGTGTATTGTCTGGAGAAGTGGTCAGGTAGGTTCAGCAAGTGGAGCTGGGAAGAGATATAGGAGGTGGGATGATGAGGCCAAACAATAATAAAGCCAATAGGCTCTGTGTGGTCATGAAGAACAATGACAAATGGATTATTGTTGTTAGCTGCCATAGGAAGAATCCATTTGTCTGCTACAGAGTAATGATGTCACTTTATATTGATCTTCTATCCACAACATAATATATAAGATATGATTTTGAAACCATTGTGTGATCTCAACAGTCCACTCTTTGTTCTCAAACTTGCTGCAGAACATTGAAAGTTCTGACTTTGTGCTAGTGAATACATTAAAGAGGTGGACTGAGGCTCAGAGGCGCGAAGAAAGCACACAGATCTGGTCACTGTGAACAACGCTGGCCAGACAAGATGAACTCGATAACACATGTTGAATGGGCAGATCTGGTTTGTACAGAGATCCTCGGGCGTTACTGGTCCGGCGAATGCTTCTCCATTCAGCTCCTGGTATCAGGAATGAACACCCACTTGGCTCGATGAAGGTAAGGCCTTCTTAGTATTGCAGATTTGAAAGGAGGAAAATGGAGTTTGTATTTGCAACGGAAAGAAAACAAAAGCCATTTTGCTCTGCCCAGCATCGTGGATGGTGCTTCCAGCCAGGTGAAAGAAGACATCCTGGCATTATAAGCTCAGTTATTGTTTAATGGTGATTCTTATAACAATGTACATTCATGAATATTTGGATGATGTTTGTTCTGTCTATTGTTCTTTACAGTGAGAGAAACTAGAAATGTCTTGTGATGTCATGCTTGTATGTTATCACTTCATTAATCACTCTGATGGATTCTTCAGGAATAAACAAGCACTTTAAGACATTTTGACTCTCTCTGGTTTCAGACTCCTTCCACTAATTCTCTCCTTGTGAATGAGATTTCAGCTCTTGATCTCAGCAGTTATTTACATCAGATTTAAAAGCTAAATTACAAAAAACTTTTTCAAATTCTATGGTTTTGGTTTGTACGAAACCCCTGTCTTATAGAAAATAGATTGTGGGATTAAGTAGATGAACAAAAAAGTATGTCAATTAATAAATGCAATAAATACCAATATGTATATGCAACATAAATAAATGACATATATGTTCTTCCTATTTTCTTTCTATATAAATCTCATAAACCTTTACATTGGTAAGCTTCATTAAATATAATGACCAACGAAGTCGCTACGTGTTAGAAATTCTGTCTAAACTTTTGGCCAGCTAATTCTTATAATTTTCTTCTTAGTAACGTGACATGTGGGGTCATGATGGACAAATCAATTGCTTGACGATATTGATCATCATATTTGCAAGGAAGCAGGGCTTTTTGGTATTTATTTAATCATTAAATTTAAATGATAATGTTGGATTGCTTGTGGTAATGAATACAATAAAAAAATCAGAGAAGATAACCATCAGGCAAAAAATATATTTTATTTGAAGAATACAAGGTCAATATACAGTAGCCTACAGGCTGCCACCCTCTCCCTAAGCATGACACTGCCTTTAGTTTCAAATGTGCACCCTGGGAACCTACTCCTCAAAAACTACAACCCAAGTGACAGTCGCACCACACAATGGAACTTAGTATCACGTGCACAGCAATCAGCCTACCAGACCACAATAAACTGTCAAACAGGTCAAAACCAAATCACCACTAGGAGGGGCAGGACCTCCTAACACCAGGCCTATCAAATAGGCCATAATAGAGTGTCAGGTTATAAAAATTGATTCTTTAAATTAATCAAAACTGGCATGACAACACATCATCCATTAAACATGAAAGTCTTTTAGGATTGCTCAGCCTGTCCGGCAACCCAGGCCCTGTGGAGTCTGAACATAGGGAATCTCTTTTGTAGATTGTGATGGCAGTTTGGTATGACAGCTTGAAGTGGGAATGATCCCTCTCAGGACAGCCACCATAAAGCCTCCTCCCAGATCCCCCGGTCCCTTGCCACCTAGGGGAGGGCGTGTGCCTCTCTCTTTCCTGGGAACAAGGCTCCTCTGCTGGCTGTGTCTTGCGCTCGCCTTTCTGGTGCAAACCAGCACCCCTCCCACCACAGTGCCACAGTCACCAGACAACAGCAGTTCAGGCTCTCGTGCTTTCTCTTCACGGGGTCATCAAATGATCCTTTATTCACTATCGGTCATTTAGCACGCTGCGTGTTCTACGGGAAGATAAACCACGCTTACACTTTGACTCCGCACAATGTAGTACTCTTTTAATAACGCCATCAAATCTAACTCACTTTCTTGCAAATCTTGCGTTTATTTCTATGATATCCCAAAATTCATTTGTACTGTGGCCCACGGGAGAGCGAGCAAAATCATGCTGGTCAGAAAAGAGACATGACAGGTGAGTTTAGGTCAGATTATGATCTCCGGATTCTAAGAAGAGATGGCAGAGAAATGGAAATGATCAAGATTGCCTTCAAAACAATAACCTAATCTAGTCTAATATGAAATAAGAGGCACAGAAAAAATGAGGTATTACATTGAAAATAAAAAAGAAAAGTGGTATCTCACCGGTCAAGTTCTGGGTGAATGAAGTGCTCTGAGGTTATAGCATGACTTTATTCAAGAGGATGAAAAAAAATAAAAGGTTGTCAGTCTCTGAGAGTTTCAGTACTTGATACTGCCAGACACAGCAAAGAAAGATGCATGGAGTTTTAGTCAGGCCTTATATTCCTACCTCCCCTTCAGTGTTAAAGCAATTCTATTATTACTTTGTGTCAAGCCACCTGTTATCACACATAAGACAGGGACAGACCCTGAAGCCCCTTGATCTGAAGCTATTAGAAGGTCTTAGTGTCTTTTTAGGGCTCTCTGTGCTGCTGATTGGCTCTAAACCCTGACAGTGCCTTATACCATTTAACACAAACTCACCCAGCTGATTGGCTGACCTTTTCAAGGCCAAAATGTCTGCTGGTGATATCTTCAGCCAGTTCCTGGTGATCCACCTCGTCTGAGAATGCTCTTCAGACATTCTGACTTAAAACTTGATGTAAAATGGCGAAGCTGTTTAAAGTCTGGAATATGAATAGTGGGACTTCAGACCTTGGACAGCACCACAGGAGGTAATTATGAGCCCAGTATGGTTAATGTCTTATTTTTCTTCTCAAATCTGAGAAGGACTCACCAGTGACTTCAATGGTACCTGGATTCTCTATCTGAAGTTTACCCTACAGAACCAAGTGTTTTGGCAAGTCAGGCACTTCACACCACCTCCATCGGCATGAGGTGAGTGATAATGAGTACATATACATTTTGGAATAGCCTATCCCTTTAATCGTCACAGTAAAACGCCTTACCTGTAGTCCATTTAGGATCACAGTTATTGTGAATCGATTCCTAAGCAGGAGGCCCCGTGGTAAATGAACCTTTAAGGAATGGTTTTGCATCTTGATGGCTGAACAATTGCTCTCTCCTTGTATCCTTGACTGGATTCTTCTCTATTTTTGTGTTCTGCTAGTCTTGTCACCTGGTGGTATAGAGGCAGCCCAATCAGATTGCTGGGTAGTCCAGCTCCTCCAGGAGAAGCCATATCCCTACGTGCCAGTCTGCAGAAGGTTTGCTGTGTCTCCCAGCACAGTCCCAGTATGGAGGGGCTTCTGGGAGACCGGCCATTACAAGAGCTCAGCAGGGCAGCCAAAGGGCATCAACCCAGCAGCTCCTTTGCGCAGGAAAGGAGGAGAAGTGCCAGAGCCCTACACATCCAGCAGGCTGCTGGTGGGCATATTTCTGACAGGCATATCTGAAACAAGACTTGATGAAGTTGGCATGAGGCTAACATCCCTGTAGTGCAGTGGTTCTCAAATGGGAATTTTACCATTACCCTGGGGTACGTGGAAGGTACTCCAGGGAGATGCATTAGTTTAAAAAAAAATATTTAAATTAACATCCATTCAAATCCTTCAAAATTGTTATTTAATAAATATTCAATGAAATATAAGTGTTTAATACATCAGACACTGGTTATTCAATAAAATATAAGTGTTTATCGTCAGACACTGATGGTACATATTACCTGTGTGTACATCTTTCTCTGTAATGCTTTGCGCTGGTTAGAGAGTGCCCGGCTGAAAAGATAAAAAAATATTTTATTGTATTTAGCCAGTTCCTGGATGATGAAGGCATTGATATGACTGGCCCTCATATTGACAAAGTCAATTGAGCAACTGTGGGGCGTGTGTTATCAGGTGCATCGACCGTCAGTACCTCCACAAAGAGCTGGCCAGATCTCGTGCTGATCCAAGGTCTGGAAGGAATCACCCCAGGACACCATCTACCCGACTCATCAGGAGCATGCCCAGACATTGTCGAGTGCATGCACCACCAGCCAGGTCACCTGTCAGTTGTGATGAATTTAACACAAGTTGGATCAGCCTATGATTTCAAATTTTTGTATTTAAATCAGCTGCAGACTCCCCTGAATGAGCAGATTTTTGCATTTTGTAAATAAGCTACACCCAGATTGGAAAATTGACAAACAACCTGAGGTGAAGTTGTTTCTGAGTTGCTTGGTTTTATTGAATTGTCTGACAGGCCTGATCAAACTGTCTTCCATGCCAAATAACATACAGCCTGGAGACCAGAGGTTCCTCACTGTGTTATTTGGCAAATAATGAATTAAAGTGCACTTTATTTCTGGCTAGTACCCTGTAAACTTGTGTTTTCCTTCTCTCCCTCATTCAGAAGTGAAGCTACTGGACTCCTCTCTGGACCTGAATGACCCTGCTGCTGAAAACAGAAACATTCACAAAGTGTAAGTTTCAAAATCACCCTCGGACACATTCCTGGAGCCAGTTGATATAATACAGAGTTTGATGACATCAAATAGCCCTGAGAAAGTCGTGAATACAAAAGAACTCCTGCAGAGAGGATTTGATGCAAGCAGCAGATCATGTCAGCTCCTCTGAATTATTTTAGGATGTCGAATAATTCTTCCTGCTGTAGAGCTGCTGTTTTTGGTTGAGATCAGGAAACACACAACATGCTGGAGCTGAGTTGGAGCTCAGATCCAGTCCTAGAAGGACTGGATCTGAGACGTGGTGCAAATTGTGTCTCCATGAACACATCCATGTTGTAAAGATGAACACTGGATACCTGAAGGCAGGCTTCAATATCCAGTGGGGTTACATTTTCAGAATGGTTGTTATAATGAAAACAATTTATAGATGATAGCAGTGTAATAATAATAATAATTTTATTATTATTATTATTAATAACCCTTGTGTTGTCCCTGCTTCCCCCGGCTGTTGGCCCCCTCACATAGCCCACCCCATATTAGGACGCACACGTATCGCAATAGACAAGTGAGCAGCCCTTGCAGATGTATTGGTTACACCCGCGGCACATGGTGCCCCGAGCGGGGCTGCTGCTAGGGCTATGGAGGAGGCCGGACACTCGGGTCGAGCGTCGTAGTCAACAGCCCTCTGTGCGGCGGCGGCAGCTTTTACAGCCTTCACAACCGCGGCGGACGCGTCCGTGCCGGCGATGCGCTCCCTTCGTGCGATGAATGGAGTCACGAGAGCCTTTCCCAGCTGCTCTAGGAACACCCTCCGCTTGTTCCGCTTGCCCGGCATCCAGTCTAGGTTGATCTCTCTCCATATCACGAAGGCGTTGTAGGAAGAGACGTCGAGAATGTTGTGAAAGACGACCAGGGGCCAGCGCGCAGTCATCCTCCTGCAGCTGTACGTTCCGATCACCTTGTCTAGGTTGTCCACGCCACCTTTGTTGCGGTTGTAGTCCAGGACGATGACCGGTTTCCCATCCTCGCGGTCGCTGATGTCGGCCTCAGGGTGCCGTGTGCAGCACTACCCGCAACCCCTGGTTCCGTTCTGGGCGTCCGCCGCTCGGCTTTCCGGTGTACACTTGCATCTTCCAAGCGTAGCTTGATTTCGCATCGCAGGCCACCCACGACTTGATCCCGTATTTCGCCGGCTTGCTGGGCATGTACTGACGGAACGGACACCGGCCTAGGGAGAAAAACAGGAGGAGAAGAGATGAGGACGAGGACTAGCAGCCACTATCTACATAACATAACATAACATAACATAACATAACATAACATAACATAACATAACATAACATAACATAACATAACATAACATAAAAAAAGACTAACCTCTGAACGGAACCAGTTGCTCGCCCACGGTCACTTCGGGCCCCGGGTTGTAGAGGTGCGGTAGCCGCGACACCCACGCGTCCCAGACCTCTCGCACGGCCGCCAATTTGTCCGTGGCTCGTCTGCGTGCATCTCGTCTCGCGGTCGTCGAAGCGCAGCAGTCTGGAGTACGTGTGGAAGAGTTTTAGGGGCATCG
Organism: Hippoglossus stenolepis; assembly: GCF_022539355.2. Classification (NCBI taxonomy): domain Eukaryota; kingdom Metazoa; phylum Chordata; class Actinopteri; order Pleuronectiformes; family Pleuronectidae; genus Hippoglossus; species Hippoglossus stenolepis. Next base: position 16,433,321 of record NC_061505.1, on the reverse strand, counting down.
TGGCACGAAATAACGTAGGCGCGCAGGTCGGTCTCGTCCATCCCTTTCCATTCGTCCATTCCAAGGATGAAGAATCTGCAGAAGCATCACCCACTCGGTCGTAGTCTTCGTCACCGTCGTCGTCTTCGTAGTCACCGTCGTCGTCGTCGTCTTCGTCTTCGTCGCTATCGCCGTCATCTCCGTCTCCGTCTCCGTCCTCTCTGTCTGCTTCTCCATCTCCTTGTCCGTCCGCTTCTCGGTCTGGCTCTTTCGCGTCCTCTTCGGGTTCAGAGGATGGTTGCTGGGAGAATAGCTGTTGGAGAACCTGTTCTCTGGTGAAACGCTCCAGACATCGTGCCATGGTCCGTGAGAGAGTGGCACACTGAGACTTATATGTGGGTCTAATGTACCCCCCCTTGATTTCAATTGGAATCAGGTGTGGGTCTAAATGACCCCACAGAGCACCACAGCGCCCTCTCTGGGGTCTAAATGACCCTCCATGACAATCGAGAATGGCAATCCATTGGTCTCATTACCCCGAGTGGATAATGACAACCTTGGGTCACCCTAACCCTAACCTGACGCCAGGCTTCGTATGATCACACGCACGCACTCACGCACGCACACACACACACACACACACACACACACACACACACACACACACACACACACACACACACAGACACACACACACTCTGGGTCAATTCGACCAGAACAACACAGGGAATAATAATGATAATAATAATAATCATCATCATTCTTTTCTTCTCTCTTCATCCTTATTTTCATCTGATCTACATATTGGATGGAATTAGAGGTGATCACAACATTAATAGATAAACATTTCAAACATCCCTGTCACAGAGGTATCATTGGATCCACGGTGTGAGCAAGACAAACAGACATTCATTCACTCACCACCTGAACAGGGGTGGAGGCAGAGACCAGTCTTGGTCAGATACGATCAGAACTATTTGCATAGTGAGATGACACCAGAGAAAAATTATGTTGTTTGCATCTTTGCCTTTTTGCATAAAGAGTTCAACAGAACACTGACTATTTTCAGTAGAAGAGGAGGAGCTGGTGTTACATTTCCCTAAAGCTGCACTAGAACTAGTTCAGTTTGGTGTTAGTGGTGAACACTGGCACAGACAGTCCACAGAGCAGCATCACGATGGAAGGGATCTTCATTGGTGTCTTGTGTCTCTCACGTCAGTGAATTTCACTGTTTGTATGATGTTTAACAGGAAATCTGAATATAGAGATTAATTTGAGTCCTCGTACATAACAAAAATAACTGGTTTCATCCTCAGGGTTCCTCACCTTCTCCACATGCCTCCTCCATCAGTACCACTTTGTGTCTGATAGAATGAATTGGACTGAAGCTCAGAGCTACTGCAGAGAGACGTACACAGACCTGGCCACTATTGAAAACACTGAAGAAATGAAGAAACTTAAAGACACAGTTTCCGCCGCTGGTCACAGCTCTGAGGTTTGGATTGGCCTGTACAGTCATATTGACTGGAAGTGGTCAGATGGGTTCAACCAGAGTGGAGCTGAATATAGGAGGTGGAAGTCTCCTGACCCAAACTATCATGAAGCCAATGAGCTCTGTGTGGCCATGAATTTATATGAAAACAATTGTGTGATCTCAACAATCCCTCTTTTGTTCTCAAACTTAACTGCAGGAACATTAGAGGATTCTGACTTTGAGCTAGTGAATACATCAAAGAATTGGACTGAGGCTCAGAGGCACTGCAGAGAACACTTCACAGATCTGGTCACTGTGAGGAACGACGCTGACAGAGACAAGATAAAGAACTTGATAAAACCTTTCCCATGGGCATGGATCAGTTTGTACAGAGATCCTCAGATTTACTGGTCCGACGGGAGTAACTACTCATTCAGCTTCTGGTATCAGGGTCACAACAAACTTGGCTCGATGAAAGTCGTATGTGGTGTTGCAGATTTGAAGAAGGGAGGAAACTGGAGGTTATTTTCCTGTGAAGAAACAAAACCATTTGTCTGCTACAGCATGCGTGGATGGTGCTTCCTTGAGTGAAAGAGAGAGAACACATCCTGACATTAGAAAAACAGTTATTGTCTCAATAGTGATTCTTATAACATTAATGCATTCATGAATATTTGGATGATGTTTGTTCTGTCTATTGTTTCTTTACAGTGAGAGAAACTAGAAATGTCTTGTGATGTACTTGTATGTTATCACTTCATTAATCTGCTCTGTGATGGTTCTTCAAGACAAACTGACACTTTGGAACATTTTGACTCTGTCTGGTTTCAGACTCCTTCACTAATTCTCCTTGTGAATGAGATTTCAGCTCTTAGATCTCAGCAGTTATTGTTGTCCGATTTAAAATCAAAATTACCAAAAAAACGTTCAAATTCACTGGTTTTGGTTTAATGGAAACCCCTGTCTTATAGAAAATAGATTGGTAAGATTAAGTAGATAGACAAAAAATGTATAAATTAATAAATGCATCAATAAATATATGTATATGCAACATAAATAAAACTAGGGCTACGTTGTAGCACTAACGGGCCCGAGCACAGGCATTTCGAAGCCTGTTGCGGTTAGTGGAGAGAGCGATCAATGACCAAGCGCACGTCTCCGCATGTGTACGTGCACGTGTTTTGCGCACTGCGACAAGGACAAACGCTTCACTTCCTGCGTCCGTCACGCGATGTCGATCCTTGCCTGCTAATTGCTCATTACGGTCCACGCTATCAATTGCACATCACACTGTGAACATTTTATGGAAATCGAATGGTAGTTGTAAAACAAAGCTTACTTCCTGTTGCCAGTAGGTGGCGCCATCACTATTATTACCTACAGACTAATATATCTGTTCAAGTACGGGCTCTGATGTAGCGTGAGCAATTTGGTGTCAATTGGACAATGTTACAACAACTTAATTTTCACACTGATCAGTAGGTGGTGCTATGACCCTGAACTAATATTAATATATGGATGTGTTCAGGTCAGGATTGTGATCATAGGTCAGTAGTTCGGAGCCGGTTGGATAATGCAGAGTGGATTTAAAAGGTACTTCCTGTTTCATGGCGAATCAGTAGGTGGCGCTATGACACTGAGGAAATATTGACACATAGAGCTGTTCAGGCTTGGTCTCTGATCATGAGACAGAAGTTTGGTAGTGATAGGACAATGCACACTGGAGTTATGACAACATCGTGTCCTTTGGCGAAGGATGATCCTTCGCCGCACCTCAATGTTTACACGGTTTGAGGAAATGTCACAATTTTGACCATGGTCAAATGACTTGACTGAACTCATTTGAGCTGTATATTGTAAAGCAGCCAGGAGCAGTGCATCAAAGTATAAAACATGTCACTTCCTGTAGCCAGCAGGTGGCGCTGTGATTTTAAGTCATGATTTCTGTGTTGATGTCATCAGGCCGGGACTCTTGTCTTACATGTCTAGTTTGGACTCGATTGGACCATGTATGTCCGAGATACAGAACCTCGTGTTTTGATGGCGTGTAATTAAATTTTGACGCCACGCCACGCCACGGTCACACCGTGTGACGAAAAATCGATCTTTGGGTTATTTTTTATCTCCGTCTTGTTGTGATGACACTCATCTCAATTTGAAGTTGATCAGATAAAAGCCCTGGGACAAGTACATCAAAGTAAAAATGTGGAATATGGCCAAAATGGCCACTAAAGTCAAAATGGCGGGCTTCCTGTTTGGTCTAGCATATCTAGCCAAGAGACTTATCTGTTTGTTATGAAAAGACACATGTCCCTGGCGATTTTTGTACATGTCGGCAATCGGTGGGTAGTCTTCCATCTGAATGTTGGGGGCCACACAATGGGATTAACAACAGTATAGTAAGTCGAGGATGAATTGGCACCTTTACTGAAAAGTCACAGTAATCTTATGCCTTCATTATCAATGTCTTGAGACCCATTTGACACAGGTTTGACGTGGCTGCGGGCAGTGGGTGAGGAGGAATACCTCCACGTGTAAGACGTTCCAAAAACAAGACATTTCCTGTTGCCACCAGGGGGCGCTGTGATTTGAAGTCATGATTTCTGTGTAGATGTCATCAGGGATTGAACTCCACAAGTCACATATAAAGGAGAAAGGTTGCTCCTTTACGATAACAGTAGACAACAGCTGCCCGAGAATCTTCTCTCTGACAACGTCCTTAAACCCCGACAGACGACCGTCAGTAGACCAGCGCTTCACGGCAAAACTACTTTACAAGAACTTTTCTAACATTGGATCACCTGCGTTCATCCAACATGAAGAGGATCAACTGTAAGTTCTGTTCTAAGCAGCAGAGTCAGTAGTGTTTCTTTTCCCAGGCTTGCAGACATGCTGGAGCTTGCGGACGACATGGCCATCGACATTCCCCACATCTGGCTGTACCTGGCCGAGCTGCTCTGCCCTGTGCTGAAGGAGGGGGGCTTCTCTATGAGAGAGCTCTTTAGGTACGAGACACCCTCACATGCTCATGGAGCCCATATGGTTGAAATCAAGTGAAAGTCGATGTCCAGGAAAGAACCTTTAATCGGATCTTGGAGGCCAAACTACTCTAGCTGATCATTTTAGTCATCTGTCTCAGAAATAAGAAGAATAACCCCCTGAAAAGGCCACAAACGTATTGACAGTGATGAACTCTGCTCTAAACTAAGCTGTGTGTGAAGTAAAGATATGTTCAGACTTTTAAGATTTATTTTAATTTCTGCCATGTTCTGTTTGTTCACAGTGAATTAAGCAAACCTTTGCTTCCTGTGGGAAAAGCTGGGATCTTAATCTCTCAAATACTGCACATACTATGCAAACAAATGGTAAGAAACACTTTTCTTAACTGTTACCTGTTCTCATTATGAAGCAGGTGGATTATAACCAGTGACTCAGCTGCAGATATAATGTAAATATACATAGATTATTGACTTGTACAGAATCTATATTGATAGTGTTATTGTTGCACTGCAACAGAGTTCACTCTAGCATTTTTTGTATTATTCATTCAGTGTTATTATAATTCTGTTATAATTATTATAAACCAGTAAAATGAAAAATCTCAATGAAATCAACAAGGCTGAATTGCTCTTTTGATTTGAAGCAAATATTTTTCTCATTCATTAAGTAAGTTTATGAATTAAATATTTCTCCCTGCTGTAAATTAGACGTAATTAAAAAAGACATTTCAGAGCATTGGTTTGTGACGTTGTCCGGTCTCGTCTCCACAGAGTCATCGAACTGTGGCTTCTTTGTGGGGGGAATCAGGCCTCAACTGGACTGACCTTCTGCCGGAGGAAGAGGACGTCCAGGCTTTCATCTCACAACAGGTCAGTGATGAAGGTCAACGCTCATCAAGGGCCAAGATATATCACTGGGAGAAAACCCTCAGTTACCATCGATCAGCTGTTTGAAGACTGTTTAACTAATTGAGATAAATAAGAACTTTTAAGTTTTTAATTGTTTCCACGTCGTCTTTCTCTTCTATACTTCCTCACGATATCAATGTTGTCTCCACTCAAACAGAAACTCCAGTTTATTCAGGCGGACGCCTCCAGCTCCGAGGCGACTCTGTCCGAAAGAATCTGGTCTCCCGAGAACGGTGAGGCTGAGATGGAGCCCATGAGGAACGGAGCCGGCCACACCTCAGAGACGGAGAGCAGCGACAGCACACAGAAGCCTGAGGGACTCCCTGCAATCAGTGCCGTGGTGCTAGACAAGGTATGTTATAGATTCATAGACTGTTAGACAAAAGTATTACACTGTGATTAAACCTATTACAGCAGAGGGTTAATAAATCAATGAATGGAAATGTCCGGACAGTTTCCTTAGCAGATGGCAAACTCTCTGAATGTGACTATAAAACTGGAATTTGGCGAGTGAATTGTCTGGTGACCTTGTAAATATGTTTTTTATTCGTTCCTAAGAAACCAGAGATAGAATTGGACCAAACTGCAGAAGAAGAGACAACGATCCAGGAGAAGCTGGATGAAAGTGAGCCTGTTGTGTTAGTGGAGCCTTCAAGCTCTGCAAGGAAGACACGACAAAGGGCTCCATCAAACCTGAGGAAGAAGACGAGTGGACTCACTCAAACGGAGCTGCCTTCTGCAAAGAGTGGCCAAAGATTTGTGTCAGTTTTGGATTCTCTGAGGATGAATACTCCAGCATCCTGAAGGAGCAGCAGCAGCAGCCCCTCACCTCCAAGCACCTGGGCCCACCAGAGGTGGTGCTGGAGGTGGTGCCTAAGGTACTTCAGGGCTTCTGGCTGCCTCCTGAAGAGACCTGCCTGAACATGCCGTCCCAGCACCTCAGTGTTCTGGCTGTTAGCCTGACCAAAGCAGTTGAGGACATGGTCTCCAAACTTCTGCCCTCACTGCTCCGTGAAGTCAGCTTCACCCGCTCCACCAGGGACAAACTGGTCCAGTCGATCCAGGACGGTGTTAGACAGAGCTTCACTCACCCCGTCCTGATGGAGAAGATCAGCTGCTTTGCAGTAGATCTGATGAAGTCCATGACCACCATCGCAAAAAAGAACATCTGTGAGCTGTTTCAGCCACAGATTTCAACAAAGGAGCCAAACACCGTTGCTGAAGAGGTGAAGCAGGAGCCTCATCAGGAGTCAGCATTCACTCTTCCTCCACCAGCTCCTCCTGTGACTCCTCCTGCTGAGCCTGCTGTGGTCCTGGAGGGTGAGGGTCTCTCTCATGTTCCCATCATCCCACCAGCTCCTGTGACTCCTCCTGCTGTCACCAGTACAGAGCAGAAGAACGTGGACCTCAAGGCCAAGACACAAACGTTTAAAAAGTCTAAAAAGGCTCGGCTGAGTCCGTCCCTTCACTCACTGGTGAAGGAAAAATCTCTGCTGCTCTTTTCTTACTAAAGAGGCAGAGTGAAAAAACGATTCCCTTGTATTCCCTTACAAATAATAAATGTATTGTTGCATCGCAGTCTGTCTCTATCAGTCCTTTTCATTTGTTGTGAGTTGCAACAGGAAATTAAAACATTGATAAATTAAAACCGGATTTCAATACATTTACAAATATCCAGAAATAACATCAAATACAGGAGTCTGACTGATTTCATTTCATATTGTTGCCCTGGTCATCCAGTCCGAACTCAAGCTCCAATTAATATCTTTTTCCTGAGCTTTCAACCATATTCAGAAGTCTTCTGAAAATGTCCTTTACAAAAGTAAAAGTAGCAACTCCACATGTATTATCTGATATTTTTCCTGCATTGACTGTAAATGTTTATTTAGTGTCTTTACACACTATTTTAATACAAATCCTCAGTGTAGTAATGTATTATGTATTCTAGAAAGTTTTGTTCTCTGTACATTAGAAAGCAATGTACACATTGAAAATGCCAAACACAGCGGTGCGAACTTCCACCACAGCAGCACCTGTACCCTACAAAAATACACAGAATCTGTATTTGAGACATTAAAATTTTATATTGCACAAACGGTGTAAGAGGAGAAAAATATTATGCATATTTCAAAATCGGTTGGGTCATCCAGTGTGGGCTTTGGAGGATCAGCTATAAAAATCAAGGCAAGGCAGAGCTGAAGAAAGAGGAAAAACATTGTCGCATAGAAAACTGGTTGAAATTCTCCTAAAGTCAGTGACATACACATCACCAACATCATTCAGCCAGACACAATCCAAAGGAGTACAGAAAGGGCTGTTGACAACTTTGTGCGGCCCTCAAAGCTTTCCAAGACCTTTATGTCGTCCTTGTGACAGATGACGTCATCTATTTTATTTGCAAATTGCCAGGTACCTCTGAGTCAGGAAGAGGACAGCGCTTCCGTAAGCTGTAAGACATGTCCTCTGATATCCTCTTCCAGAGCTGCGTTCACACGTGGATCACAGAGGACATTTAGGGTAAAAACATGGTGTAAACGATCTCGTTTCGGGTCAAATTTGAATGTCGGGGTTTATGGACACTTGGGTGACACCACAGGAGCAGTATGGAGGCATTTTATGTTGTTTTTTCACGTTTGAAGAAGGAGTCACCATTTACTTAAATTGTTTTGTGTGGCGATCAGAGTGGGATTAGGTACATTTGGAAGCTTAATGCTAGTTAGAAATGATACCCTATCAAGTAATCAACAGCCAGACAACGCCACCTCAGGAATTTCACCTGAAGAATTATTTCGATTTTAGTAATACCTGTACCAAGGCATTCAGGTTCATTATACTGAGGCAAGAGACGTGGTTCTTTTTAAAAAAGATAATTATTTTTATTACAAAAATAGCATGTCTTAAAAGGCAGTAAAATCCAGCCACACAGGGACGTGGGGAAAGGGGGGTCCTAATCAGGAGCTGAGGCTTACCAATGGGGTGATGGGTCGACGAGGGAGGAGGGATCCCAAAAACCAAAATACAACTTCACCCCAGTCACACGTGAAGACCATTCGCACACATACGTTGTGAAGAAAATTAAACCAGGGGGAGCAAGCACAACAAGGGGGAGACCACCATCCGGGACACCAGCACCACCACCTTCGGCTCTCAGCGACTGAAAGGGATAAGGGAACACAGTCAGTCGGGTAACAGGCAAGGAAATTAACCAATGTACTAAGAAACACAATATACCAAAAACCTATGGGGTTGGCAGCCATCAGGTTACAAAATAATTATATAATTATTATAATGCAACTAATTCAAAAATAGCAAACAAAAATAAATCTCAAATGAAAGGGGGGTTGATATTGGTTCAATGAAATAAACAAATGATCACAAGCTAAAATATAAATCATTAATTGAATATAAAAAAGCCCCAAAACTCCCAATCTAGGACATATATCTATCATGTAAAACACTCTGCAATGGTCGCACCACATTTGGCCGCACCACATGATATTTTCTAGTTCAGTCAAAATTTAAAGCCACAGAATTGGCCACCTAAAGAAAACGAACTAGGTCAGCACAAAAGGCCACTATGAAATTTATAATGAAAATATATATTTTTAGAAATAACTCCAAATTCATAGTTTTTTTGAGGTCATACCACATGATATCGAAATGTGGCAACTACATACCAGCTGTGAAAATGTTATTTTTTTCCAAATTTGAGAGAGAGTTACAAACCTGTTGCTGCTTCCATGGGTCCTTGGCAAAATGGTTTATGATGCAACTTCCTGTCTTTGAATGGATTTCAACATCAAAGTCCCAAATTGGTCAATGACCCACATAGAGCTGTTCAGGCTTGGACTCTGATCATGTGACAGAAGTTTGGTGGTGACAGGACAATGCACAGTGGAGTTATGACAACATCGTCTCCTTTGGCAAAGGATTATCCTTCGCCGCACCACCATGTTTACACGGTTTGAGGAAATGTCACAGTTCTGACCATGGTCAAATGACTTGTCTCAGCTTATTGTAAAGCAGCCAGGAGCAGTCCATCAAAGTATGAAACATGTCACTTCCTGTAGCCAGCAGGTGGCGCTGTAATGATGAGTCAATATTGACACATGGATCTGATCAGGGCGGGACTGTGAATGTGTGAATGAGGTTTGAGGCTGATGGAACAATGCACAGAGGAGTTATAATAAATCCCTCTTTTTTGGCGAATCATCAAAATTCTACGTCACGCGACGGTCACACCGTGTGATGAAATCATATATACCGAGGTAGTTTATATCTCCATCTTGTTGAGATGACACTAATCGAATTTGAAGTTGATCTAATGAAAGCCCTAAAAGGAGTATGTCAAAGTAAAAATGGCCAAAATGGTCAAAATGGCCACTAAAGCCAAAATGGCGGGCTTCCTGTTTTGTCTAGCATAGCTATCCAAGAGACTTTTTTGTTTGTTATGAAAAGACACATGGCCCTACCGATTTTTGTGCATGTCGGTCAATCGTGGTGCCGGGGCTAGACTTTAGGGGGCGCTATTCAGTTATTTTGCCACGCCCATTCCTTAAAACCATATGAATGTCTGCAGGTCGGGGCTGTTGTTACACGAATGTAGTTTGAGGGAGACTGAACCTTGAACACTGAAGTTACAGCAATTTCGTGTGTCACGGCGAGTTGTTGAAATTTAACGCCAAGCCACTATTATGGCGTTTGACGAAAAGTCACAGTAATCTTATGCCTTCATTATCAATGTTTTGAGACCCATTTGACACAGTTTGACATGGTTGCGGTCAGTGGATGAGGAGGAATACTTCCAAGTGTAAGACGTTAAAAAAAACAAGACATTTCCTGTTGCCACCAGGGGGCGCTGTGATTTTAATTCATAATTTCTGTGTTGATGTCATCAGGCCGGGACTCTTGTCTTACATGTCTAGTTTGGAGTCAATTGGAGTTTGGAGTTAGTTTATATCTCCATCTTGTTGTGATGACACGCATCTTCATATGAAGTTGATCTGATGAAAGCCCTGGGACAAGTACATCAAAGTATAAATGTGGAAAATGGCCAATATGGCCACTAAAGTCAAAATGGCGGGCTTCCTGTTGCTTTTTTCCCATTACGCCTCCGACCTTTTTTGTTTGTCTTGTCATGATACACCTGGGCTACAATTTTTGTGAAGATTGGTGAAAGCTAACTGAGGGGCTTTTCCTTAGATGGCGCTGTTGAGCCATTTTTCATCGCCCATTTCAAATTACTCCAGAATACAATTACTTTTTGGGGTTTTGAATTCCCTGCAAACTTTGGTAACAATTTGAGCATGTCTAGGCCCTGAAAAAGCCCCAAAAGGGAAATACAAATCCTTCGAAATACAATAGGGCCTCCCACCGGAGGTGCTTGGGCCCTAACTAGGGCTACGTTGTAGCACTAACGGGCCTGAGCACAGGCATTTTGAAGCCTGTTGCGGTTAGTGGAGAGAGCGATCAATAGGGCATCCCACCGTTCGGTGCTCGGGCCCTAATTAGTTGCTTTTAATTGATAAGTGGTTTTATATCATTATAGACAGTAAGATAGATGAAATATTGCTGCCAATTCAGATGTAAAGTAAACCCTCTATAATTCCGATAATTGCTCCTATATATATGTTGATATGTATGTATATATGTGCTTTTTTCAAAGTTATAGATCGTGTGTGTGTGTTTTTGTGTTATAGATTCTGTCAGTACATTTCCATAGATATGTTCCCTGCACTAATAGTTTGTTTTAATGGTGTAGTTCATTTGTGCATCGCTCCAGAGAACGAAGTTGCCCTGTGAACTTCAGGAAGCCATAATGAAATGGGAGAAGTTAAAGCCTCCGGAGCCAGATGATCCCATGTGCTGCTGCGAGTGTGATATCTACCAGTACGGATGCTGCTGTGACTGTGAAGATCTGGACGAGGCCTTTAACAGGTTAGAAGAAGTATGACCTTTAATGAGACACAAAAGGGTCACAAGGTGATTTACAGACATCAAATCCAATTTAGATGCAATTCTCAATATCATATTTTAGCCATAATTGTTCCAAAAGCTAAAAAAAGTACTTGTTAGAATAAAACCATGTAAATAACCATGCATGGTGATTATGACAGATGAGTGACAGCATCAGTTGCAGCAGGTCAGTTTACAGCATCACAGGAAACATTGCACATGGGAGATTTTTTGTGAACAAGCTCAGCTAAAATATCCTTTGGGATAATGGGGGTCACATATCTCTGACTCGGTTATTTTGGGCATCAAGGACTCAAAGGTTTTGGAATCCCTGCTTTAGTACAATAAACTTCAGGCCGAGTGAAGACATGTCCCAGGGCCCCAGATCCTTCTGAGACTTCATGACTTCATGTTGCAATGTATTTAATCATAAATTCATTTTATTTTATCCATTTATTTATCTTTTTACAGTTTATTTAAAACCAAACACGTGTGACATCACACCAAAGCACAATATTAAAATTACAGGGTCTGACCCTTCTAATAAGAAAACAACATGTGATTTTTCCTCATATCATCTTATTAGTTTGATCAATGAAAGTGTATTAGCATCATTCCTAATTAAGTTTTTTTATTTTCAAGTGTTTGTAACTCTGCCTGAATGTGTGCGCTGCAGGTGGCTGAGACACAAACCCCCTCACAGTGGATGTCACTCTCCTGTTCTCGGGGCCCTGATTGACAACCTGGAGATCTCCATGATCCCGGCCCTGGTGCTGCTGCCTCTGCTGCTCCGGGCCGCAGCGCTGCTCTACCTGCTGGGCATCATCATCCTGACAGCTCTGCCCAGCCTGGTCCTCTGGTACTACTACGCCACGCACCGCAAGAGGAGACGCACCCTCTTCTTCCTTACTCTGGCGCTGTTCTCTCTGGCCTACATGTATTACCTCTTCATCACAGAGATTCTACCGCATGGGGATGTCAGCCATCTGCAGCTGTGCACTGTGACTGCTGGGATGATCCTCACCATCGGATCTCTCATTCACACCAAGAGAGGCCCAGGGTTTCACACCACCTCCTATCACAGCCAGAGTGAGGAGGTTAACAAGGACTCTACACATCTTAATGGTCCATTCAATCAGCGGCCTCCTCCTCCTCTCCTCCTGCCCTGACAGAAAAGTGGAGCAGATGCTCTGTGTGCAAAACAATGCGACCCCCGGCCAGACACTGTCGAACCTGTGGATCCTGCGTCAAGCGTCTGGACCACCACTGTGTCTGGTGGGTTGGATTTGATATTATAACATCTTTATACTTCTTTGAATTGTACATTCACACCACATCATGAAAGTGAATATTGAATTATGACAGATTAGATAACTGCCCTGTAATTACACAACAACGTTCATGTCTTAAGCAAAGACTCCTACTGTACCCACTGGTTTCCTCAGGGCCGTGCACAGACATTTTGGGGAGCGGGGGCTCAAGTGAAAAACTCTTTGCATCCAAAGATTGATTTTTAAATGGAAACTGCTCCCAGCAAAAATGTCTTGAAATGTAAACTTGAACTAGAAAACTGGTAAACTGGGATCTGTCTCAGGCCAACCAAGAAGACAGGGTGTCTATTTGTTTGTGAGCTTTATCAGACACTTTCCTGAACTGCACACTGCCAAGAACATTAAAGATGATGATGTCAGTTTTATAAATCTCTTTATACCTCATGCACAGTTTCTGAATTGTTTAATTGTCTGCAATAGACTTACAACCTCAAAGACAAAAGAATAAAATGTATATATGATGTTACTCTTCCTGTTTATTATTCACATGAAACTCCAGAACCAACCATGATATACTGTGAGTATACTGAATCTATTACCACCAAACTAGAATAACCCACATGATAGTCTGACCAGGAAATATTCAATAGTCTTTCAAATGTAAACTTCTACCTAAAGGCTAAAGGTATTGATGAGCAGAATACCCAAGCAGCTTATGGAAACCAACAGAAGATGTACGCAACCATCTATTTTCAGTTAGTACCATATCCTGCACCTTCATTTTCTAGTCAATGCATCACACCAGATAAATAAATACCCTTATATATATCCTCTTTTGTATTGAAATAACAAGCATTTTATAATGTATACTGTACTTTTTGGAATATATACATTTTGGACTGGGAATCTATTACCACCAAACTAGAATAACCCACATGATAGTCTGACCAGGAAATATTCAATAGTCTTTCAAATGTAAACTTCAAATACTACATCTACTGAGTTATTTTAAATACAGCAGGTATATGGAGCCAACATATCCAGGTCAGCTTGGGTCTCACAGATCTTTGTCTTGTCTTGTTGTGTTTGTGTGTTTGTGTTGAGGTGTTGCTGGACCAGCTGTGTCGGACAGGCAAACCACCACAGTTTCCACTGCTGACTCTTCTCTTGGTGTTCGTGCTGCCTCTCTGTATGGGATCAGTTTGGTGCTTTGCAGCATCTGTCCTCGGCAGTATGTCATGACGGCTCTCTTCTACTGCCCCGGTGTCTACAGCCAGTCCAGGTACAGCACTCTATACATCATAAATATCATATCATCTGTCTCATCCCAACTTTTTTTACTTTTCGTTACTTAACGTTTTAGTTACTTTTCGTTACTTTTCGTTACTTTTAGTTACTTTACGTTACGTTACTTTTAGTTACTTTTCGTTACTTTTAGTTACTTTACGTTACTTTACGTTACTTTACTTTACTTTTCGTTACTTAACGCATTTAACGTTACTTAACGTTTTCGTTACTTTTCGTTACTCATTTCGTTACTTTTTAGTTACTTTTGTACTTTTAGTTACTTTTGTACTTTTAGTTACTTTTAAGTTACTTCCGTACTTTTAGTTACATTTTAGTTACTTTTGTACATTTAGTTACTTTTTAGTTACTTTTGTACTTTTAGTTACTTTTTAGTTACTTTTGTACTTTTAGTTACTTTTTAGTTACTTTTTAGTTATTTTTGTACTTTTAGTTACTTTTTAGTTACTTTTTAGTTACTTTTGTACATTTAGTTACTTTTTAGTTACTTTTGTACTTTTAGTTACTTTTTAGTTACTTTTGTACTTTTAGTTACTTTTTAGTTACTTTTTAGTTACTTTTGTACTTTTAGTTACTTTTAGTTACTTTTGTACTTTTAGTTACTTTTTAGTTATTTTTGAAGTTTTAGTTACTTTTGTACTTTTAGTTACGTTACTTTACGTTACTTTAAGTTACTTTTAGTTACTTTTAGTTACTTTACGTTACTTTTAGTTACTTCAATTTAAATAAGTAAAAAATTAAAAAATTTCAAATAGAATCTTCTTTTAACTGTTTCCCACAATCAAATACTGTTGACTCTAATACATCAATGTAAAGTAAAGTACATTTTTGTGTTTATATTAAAAGTAACGAAAAGTAACGAAAAGTAAAAAAAGTTGGGATGAGACAGAAGATATGATACATAAACATGTATTTATGATGTATAGAGTGCTGTACCTGGACTGGCTGTAGACACCGGGGCAGTAGAAGAGAGCCGTCATGATATACTGCCGAGGACAGATGCTGCAAAGCACCAAACTGATCCCATACAGAGAGGTCAGCACGAACACCAAGAGAAGAGTCAGCAGGAAACTGCGGTGGTTTGCCTGTCCTGTCCACAGCTGTTTATCCTGCAACACCTCAACACAAACACACAAACACAACACAGACCCACAAGACAAAGATCTGTGAGACCCAAGCTGACCTGGTTATGTTGGCTCCATATACCTGCTCTATTTAAAATAACTCAGTAGATGTAGCATTTGAAGTTTACATTTGAAAGACTATTGAATATTTCCTGGTCAGACTATCATGTGGGTTATTCTAGTTTGGTGGTAATAGATTCCCAGTCCAAAATGTATATATTCCAAAAAGTACAGTATACATTATAAAATGCTTGTTATTTCAATACAAAAGAGGATATATATAAGGGTATTTATTTATCTGGTGTGATGCATTGACTAGAAAATGAAGGTGCAGGATATGGTACTAACTGAAAATAGATGGTTGCGTACATCTTCTGTTGGTTTCCATAAGCTGCTTGGCCCATTTATCACTCCTAGCCTTCCTGTCCAAAGTTGTCTGTGAATTTTTTCAGTTTGTCCAGATCTTGATCGTTGACTGTTGGCTTTGTGCTGGTCAGAGACCTCTGCATGTCAGACTGAAAAGAGGAAGAAATGATATGGTAATAAAGTAGTGGCTCTAATATGCATTTATATCTCAGACTTTTATTTCCTTACCATGCATACTGTAGGTTCCAATAGCTTCTCCCCGGGGACATCCATCCACGACATTTCAATTGCGTTGCGATCACCAGATGAACAAGGAGTCAAGAGGTTGTCCACAATAGCGTTGGGGTCTGTCCTGGATGGGCCTCGTACCTAATTTACATCATAAACATAAAGGAAACTTTAACAACTATAACTCTAATACATCACAGTGAAGCACAGAAGTGTGTGAAATAAAACACATACCCGTTTGAAGTGGGTTGCTGACTGGACCTTTCGAACTGGCTGCATTAGAGCATCTCTGACGATGACACTTATGTCTGCTCCAGAGTATCCGTCTGTCTTCTTGCCCAGAGTGACAAAGTCAGAATCACTGAGGCTGCTGGGAGTCGATCCCAGGTGGAGCTTGAACATGAAAGAGCGGGCGTGCTTTTCAGGCAGCGGGATGTAGATCCTTTTCTCAAATCTGAGAGAGGCGTATTAGTGCAAAGTCAGCACAGGCGAATGACAACATGTTTAGAAAATACTTTTTACAGACTAATAACAATAACCTTCTTCTGATGGCTGAGTCTAGGGTCCACGGGATGTTTGTTGCCCCGAGTACCAGCACTCCGTCATTGTTATTCCCCACACCTGTAAAATAACAAATCCAGGGTAGGACATACTTGAGAGTGGATTTGGATCACAGCAAAAATGTAATATTTCAATGCATTTACAGTCATTCTCAAGACAGCTTTAGATAACACAGCCTCTAAAATAAAGATAAATAAATATATAAATAAACAAATATATTCAGGTTTCTTTTAAACAGGACCATTCAGCATGCAACATGAAGAGAATATCAGTAGTTACAAATTTTTATCTCAGCAGACTTACCCTGCATCTGAACCAGGAATTCTGTCTTAATACGCCGAGCGGCCTCACTCTCGTTCTCGCTTCTTGATCCACACAGCGAGTCAATCTCATCGATGAAGATGATGGAAGGCTTGTGTTCCCTCGCAAGGGTAAAAAGATTCTTCACCAATCTGTGAAGTAGAATGGAAGCTTTCAGGACAGGAAATAGGAGCATACGGTCTGAGATGCAACATATTCTTAAGCTTGACCCATACGTCTGTGGATTGCTGCTAAAAATGACTCACTTTTCACTCTCTCCGAGCCATTTAGAGACGAGGTCAGACGAGGAGATGGAGAAGAACGTTGAGTTGTTTGCCACCGTGGCAACAGCTTTAGCCAGATAGGACTTGCCTGTGCCTGGAGGTCCAAAGAGCAAGATCCCTCTCCATGGAGTTCTCTTTCCTGTTATTCAAACAGAGGTTATGGAGTATCTGGCACAACTATTCCATATAATATAGAAAAATGTTTTCATTTGGAGCAATGTTAAGGTGGTTTTCCCATTGAATAAGATTTAATACCAGTGAAAAGGTATGGGAATTTGATTGGAAGAATAATGGCTTCTTTCAGTGCCTCCTTGGCTCCTTCTAAACCAGCGACGTCACTCCATTGGATGTTTGGTTTCTCCATAACAATTGCACCTGTAAAACAATTAAAAACATTACTAGTGTGTCTAAACATTGCTTTTATCATGACACAATTGCAAGGAACAAACTTACAATAAATAAACATATAAAGCCTGCAGAGTAGTCCTCGAAAAAGAATATTACAAACCCGAGAGCTGATTTTGGAACTTCTTTTTCTCAGGATCATCACCTTCATCACTTTCATTCAAACAGAACAGATTAAAAAATTAATCAAATTGGCAAAATGTCAAGAAAAAAAGTTATATTAGCCACTACATTATGGGACAACTGATTTTTATAACCCATATCTGAGAGGCATTACATGAGCAGACATACCCCACTGCCCCACCCATAAACACACCCTTTGTCATCGGACTGTGACTCTTTGACAGGCTTAGCAGGAGGAGCTTTCTCTTTCTTGTTTAGATACTCCTTCAACTTCTCGGCTCTGTCCAAGAATTCAGCACACTTCGCCCGGATGCTATGTTTAACTTTATTACCATGTGCTTCATCTGTTGGAAAAAAAGCATTTAAAGTTACACAATAATTATTTCAAGCAGTATTGGACACGCAAATGATTACAGACTTGCAAAAAAATTAGGATATCATTAAAAAAATTAGTGGTGCACCGATGTATCGGCCGTATATCGGTAGGGGCCGATATTCGCCTCGTTTACTGCCATCGGCGTATCGGTAATAAACTTGACTTTCACCGATAACATTGGCCGATATTCATTGGTATGTTTTCTGCAGCCTGCCAATCTGGCATCCAGATTATGGTGCACTGACGCCGGGTTTACACCGGGCGCTGAAGCGCCGCGCAGCGCAGCACAAGAAAGCCAGGCGCCTCCCATCCCCCTGTTAAACCTTTGTGCGGTTCACATGGGCTGCGATGCGCCGCGCCGCGCCAGCGCCTTCACCGATGGTTTCGGCGTGCGAGCAAGCGTATCGCGCCAGGAAACAGACTGAAAAATGATTTTAAACGATATAAATGACATATTTTATATGATATAAATGATCAAATATGGATCCCATACTTTGTATTCCCCTTCTGTTGTCCTGGAGTTTTAATTTTCCCAATTTTCCCAATCACATAATTAAATGTCCCCCTCTGCCCATCCACTACAGCCACACAAGCAGTCATATAGATAAAAAGAGAGAGAGGGGGGGCTAAAGGCTTGCTTGGAGAATACGTCATTTACCCCCGACACCCAACATTGAACGGGTTACATACAACAACAAGCGGAGAATCGCGGGCTGACCGGCGCGGAGAAATGCGGGTCCGGTGTGCACATGCGCAACAGGTACTACATACAAACAGCAGAGACAATGTCGGCAGCGTCGGCTGTGTGGGATTTCTTCACTGTCTCAGAGAAAGATCGCCGTTTAGCAATTTGCAAGACATGTTCAGCCGACATTTCAAGAGGGGGTAATACCACCAAGGATTTCAACATGGCATCTAAAGTTACACTTGTCACTTTTTCTGTTTTTCATATTATTCAAGTAATAAACAAATATCGGTATCGGCTATCGGCTAGATTGTTGTTTTAAATATCGGTATCGGCTAAGAATTTCCATATCGGTGCATCCCTAAAAAAAATGTTCACAAATAAGTTACTATGGCAATTCTTGGATATAATTCAGAGAGGTACATAAAGACTGTATCACCTTGGCCACAATAAACTACAGCCACATAAACTTTACGTTTAAGTGTCAATGTGAATATCAGCTTGCAGACACAGTGTACTTGAATCTTGAATCTTGATGCCAATCTTGATGACAATGTGCTGACTTATGTCTTACATTTCATCACATGAAGTACTGAACGGCAGCCTTGTAGAGACGCAGAGCCTCCTCATAATTCTGAGCTTTATCCTCCTGAGCTGCCTTGCTGGCGAGATCAATGGCTTTCAAGAATGAAGAGAGACAACTTTAAGTCACCCTGACAGAACGCTCATCAGAAAATGCTATAGTTTGTTTTTCATAGTTTTTGTAATGCAAGTGTTGTTTATCTGTGTGTAATCAACAGACGATCTGTCTGAACTGTGTCGAGTGTGTTGTCAACATGACACGTGTGACGAGGCTAATCTGGAAAACTAACTTAACGTCTTCAGTGTCGAACAACATGTTGTGTATTTCTTCTCTTCTGTCAGATGAATACGTGCTTTGTTGGAACTGTGTCAGTCGAAGGAGTAAGTAAAATACCCTGTGCAAATATGACAACTTTGGCTGAGTGTATTATTTTTAAAATAAATGTATTTTATCATTAAATATTCTAAGTATTCATTAAATATTTTGTTTTTGATTAACACAAATCATTATTTTCCTTGGTCCTTTCTTACTTTATAAACAAACCTAAAGTTTGTATTTCTACATCACTTTTACACACATGGGTGAAAAACGACCCATACAGTATGTATTCACTACAGAACATCTACCATAAATTTCACAAGGCTGCTTTTGCACATCTGATGCATGTTGTATTACATAGAGTACAATGGTATGTAAGTACTAGTGAGAAAGAGAAATATGTACAATACTAACTAGCTGTTAGTTAGCTAGTTTCTTTTCTGGCTAGCTAACCATAGCTGGATCAACAAAATAAAACTCGAAATATAACAGTATATACTAAATAGACTGATTGATATGCATTTGAAAATATGCTTTTGATTTTCTTTATCCAGAGTGTTAGTTTGGCAGGTCACAATCATTTCAGACTTACAGCTGAATTCGTCATAACGATGCTGCATAAAGATGAGGAAGATGAGGAGGCAATTCTTGGTCTTGATTCTGAGTCGGTAATCTCTGATGCTTAGGACCTAGACCTTGTTCCACAGGGTCAAGCTGGAGTTGTGGGTGTGTCCTGGAATCTAGCTCTCCTAAATGAAGAAGACTCCTTTGATGACATAGAACATGTCATAGAAGATTAAAGGAGCCTGTGAAAACACAGTTTCCTCTATACCAGGGGTGTCAAACTCATTTTAGTTAAGGGGCCACATACTGCCCACTTTGACCTCAAGTGGGCCAGACCAGTAAAATCATAGCATAATAACGCATACATAACGACAATATTTCTCTATGTTTAAATCATTGGTGAAGGTTTTTGGATGATAAACCCTATTTTAAGGTCTTTCTACAATAAACTAGAAACATAAAGGCCAAAAACTCAGACATCAGCCCACTGTTTATCTGCCTGGGCTCTCCTCTGCAGATTCCCTCGCTTCGTGACGCGTTTGACGTCAAACGCATCACAAAGTGAGCAGCGAGCGCTTCTGACTCCGGAGCAGACATCGCATTTACGCTGTTTTTGAAGCAATTACTGGATCAATTAAAAAAAATGACAAAACGTTTGTACTCATAAACCTCCATATTCTTAAGAGACATTCTGATTCACAAGTGTAAATCGCTACTCTTACTCTTTACTTGTTTTACAGTCTATGGCATGCTCTTACTGATACAGTGCGACCCCCAGTGGACTGATTAGGAATAGCAGCTACTTTTATAGAAATGCAATTTATGTCTTTCTGTAATTTTCACACTCAGCAAAGTCATCCGGCGGGCCGAGCTGGACCCCCTGGCGGGCTGGATCTTTTCTGTCTAGCTAACCATAGCTGGATCAACAAAATAAAACTCGAAATATAACAGTATATACTAAATAGACTGATTGATATGCATTTGAAAATATGCTTTTGATTTTCTTTATCCAGAGTGTTAGTTTGGCAGGTCACAATCATTTCAGACTTACAGTTGAATTCATCATAAAGATGCTGCATAAAGATGAGGAAGATGAGGAGGCAATTCTTGGTCTTGATTCTGAGTCGGTAATCTCTGATGCTCAGGACCTAGACCTTGTTCCACAGGGTCAAGCTGGAGTTGTGGGTGTGTCCTGGAATCTAGCTCTCCTAAATGAGGAAGACTCCTTTGATGACATAGAACATGTCATAGAAGTTTAAAGGAGCCTGTGAAAACACAGAGTTTCCTCTATAGCATAAATTTCACAAGGCTGCTTTTGCACATCTGACGCATGTTGTATTACATAGAGTACAATGGAATGTGTAAGGGAAATGTAACATTTTGACCACAATATGATCATGTTAATTTCCCCTTTGATTGATCATGATTGAATCTCATACAATGTAACCTTGATCATGCTGTATCCTGTACAACTGAATGAATCTTGGCCTGATTGCTTTAACTAAGGCATTGTTGCCTTGATGTCATCAGAAGATCCTGACCTTTGACTTTGTAACAAACCCAACCAGAGTGGGAGGGATGAGCCAAATGTATAAAGACAAAGAACTGTTTCCCATCGGTGTGCATATTACAAACTAACCTTTGTCGTATGCACCATGCTCTGAGCATTAAAGTGTGACAATACCGTAAGAGAATTGTGTCTCGTTCCTCGTTGTTAAGGTGGGATTGCAGAAATTGCCACGACAATTTGGGGGCTCGTCCGGGATGCCTAACTCATTCACGCTTCAAACCACTTTCAAGACCAAGTATAAATCTGCGCGCAGTCGGTGAGGGGATTCTAAATTGCCCAAGAACCAGAAGTCTTTCTCTCCTGAGGGCAAGTCGTAATCGACTCCCAGGGTGAGAAGAGGCTGCTTGTGAGATCTTGGAATGAAGATAGTTCGATCCGGCATCTAAAAATTTTTAAGGAGAGGATACAGTATTGAAGACCACGGGGTGACGTCTGAGGTAGAGTGACATTACTTAGGGTGACGACCCATTGATAAAGGAAATAATGAATAATATCAATGAATGTCATGTCTGAGAGAGATCTCTGTTTGCTGGTAAGTGAGTGACTGCGAATTAATATCGAAATGGGGAAACTTAGTAGCAAACCTTTTACTGAAGTTTCTGATCTAATGGGATGTGCAAAAATTATGTGTGAGAAACATGGTGATGACTCCTGTAAACAGCTTCTGTTGTGGGTAGGAAAGTTTGAATTTTCTGAGAATGGTAGTTTTAGTATAAATCATATACAGACGCTCCAAAATAAATTGGGACAATATGACAAAATAAAGGTAAAACCAAAATAAATCAGAGAGCATTTATGATGTGTGAATCAGGAAAAAAAAAGAAAAGACACCGACAACAAAGTAGTGAGCAGGGGCGCAAGAGGGAGGGGAGGGAAACTAATCAATGTCCTCAGCTCTCACATTCACAGAAAGAACTGGATCTCCTCCCTGCCTCAGCCGCACATCAGAGTCACCTGAACCAACAGCCTGCTATCTCATACCGAGACATCCAAGTACAGTCGGCCGCAACAGAACACCAAATCAGGCGCAGCATCCGCTCCAACCCCATAGTGAGGCCGCTGCAACCATCGCGGCACAAGTCCCATATCCACAAGAACAAGAGCACGAGATGTCCACAATCTCCCAATGATTGAGGTGCCTAATCCAAGAGCAGACGCCGATGCAGTGATGTATGTCTACAGAGCCTGGACACCAGAGGAGATGCGCTGAATTTCCAGTGAACTGCCAGACATAGCCACACAAGGATGGGCTGCAGTTGTTGAAGTACTGGCCCAAATTGTACAACAGTAAAGGCAGAATTTGAGAGAAACCAGAAGTCTCTTGCTCCACAGCATGAAACTGAAATGGGGCAAAGTATAAGGAGACTGGCCAGAGACAGACATGCGCTATGACTGGAGAACAGATGCTGTGTATCGCGGACATGTGGAGAGACTTTATGAGAACAGCCTGCTGAATAGGTGGTCAGATTGATGAAAGTCTTCAAAGAAAACAGCTGAATGTTGCCACCAGAAGACCCTGAGCACTGTGCGAGAGACTGTAACAGAACAAGGCTGAAAAGGGGATCCACTGGACTTCTTTTTCACTTATCCCGGAGACTGCACAGAGGATGAGGCATGGCTTGCGGCAGAGGCAGAGGAGACTCCAGATTCAGGTGAACGCACCCCCAACACCACATACACGTACAAACATTACAAAGAATTGTTTAACATGACAAAAAAAACAAGTGGATCTGAAGTTTTACCTGAAATAACTCTACAGGTAGCAGGCAAAATATCACATTTCTGGTTGATTCTGGGGCCATAAAACAAAAATGATCTTCCAAAATTGAGTGGTATATATATTTTCACTGTTGGGGCATCAGGCACCACAATTAAATAATCATATACCACACCACTGTCTGTTACCAAAACAGATGGGGATATAAAAAGTAAATGTTGACTTGTAAATTTGTTAGCAAGAGACCTAATGTGTGTTTTAGGCTTGATTTTGCATTGTACAGAGGAAGGGGTTAAAGTCACCAGAACATGAGATATCCCAGATGAATATGTACAACCAGATCATGGTAAGCCACTGTACATATACCAATGGGACCTGTTACCCTCGGGGCCCAGGTACATAACCTAAGATCTGCTTGAAATAGCACACACACACGACGTCATGCAAGCACCTGATTTACATTGCACAGCCACAGTTAGTGAAGGACCAGACACAGAGTTTGAAAAAGCTGGTTCCAGGAAGATAAAGAAAGCAATTTTATTACTAGTGATTGGGTGTATTACAATAATAGAATGTGCGCATTGACTGTTGTGTTGACCCCCGCAGTAGCCAAATTCTTTAATATACATAACTCATCACCACATGTGTCTCTAGCTAAAGCAAATGATGTGCAGTGGGAAAATTTGGCACCCTGGGTCACTCGGTGTTCACGAGATTGTACATGGGAGGATAGGGAGAAGGAATTCAATATTCACCCGAGAATGCAAACATACAGATGCCCATTTCAGAGCACTTTTCTGGGGGAAAACGAACTGTGCATTTAGCACAAACTGCTAAATTTAAACTAAAGGTTTGGATACATTTTTCTCAGTTAACCATTGACTCTTCAGAGTTACAAGAAGTGCAACAAAAGTTATGGGCTAATGATAAGTATGATCTGGGATTAGTTAAAGAGACTGAACCTCTCAATGTGACACCAAAGAGCACATACCGTTTATGTCAAGCACAACATCCACTCAAACCAGAAGCAGTAGCAGGGATAACACCAGTATTTAAAAACCTGGTAAAAACCGGAGTCATCATTCCATGTGCACACTCACCAGTAAGAATGCCTATTAAATGAATTAAAATTTAAAAAAGAGAAAGATAATATACAAGTTTCTCTAGTTCCACCAGAAAGCACGTGTTTTGTTTTTTTCAATTGTTGATTTGGCTAATGCATTTTCAGTGTCCCAGTTCATCCGGACTCTCAGTATTGGTTTGCTTTCACATTCCAGGGCAAATCATATACATTTAGATGTATGTCCCAAGGTTTTGTGGAATCCCCTGCAGTCGACTCACAGGTGTTATATGCAAGTCTTGAGGACTTGTAGTTACCAGCGAGAAGCGCTGATACAATATGTTGATGAGTTGATGATTTGTTCACCAACAAAACAGGCCTGTAAAAGTCGACACAGTAGCATTGCTAAAATATCTTGCAGACCAGGGCCACAAGGCCAGCCTGGCTAAGCTGCAATTTGTCCAGAAAAGTGTAACTTTCCTAGGACACGAAATTTCTAGCAGCGGTAAAACATTGAGCTCAAAGCAGTGGAAGCCATCCTCAAGATTCCAAAACCGCGTACCAAAGACAATTAATGTCATTTTTAGGGATGACAGGCTACTGTAGACAGTGGATCTGTGATTATGCATCCCTGGAGGCTCCACTCTTGTATGTTATGCATGGCCAAGGACTGAGACCAACAGACAACCTGGCGTGGACGACAGACGCTGACACAGCATTTACCCAGCTACAACAGACTGACTTCTAGACCTACACTGGGACTACCGGATCAAAACAGATCATTTACACAGACTGTAAATGAGAAGGGGGTTTCATGACAACAGTAGAGTACAACGACCAGTGGCGTATTTCTCCTAAAAAAAAAATTTTAAAAAAATTAGATAGCTTGGCATTGGGTCAGCCTCTCTGTCTAAGCAGAAAGGATATCAAGAGGTCACATTGTTAGTGCCATATTCTGTATCTTCTATTCTGCTAGAGCAACAACCTAATTCTATTAACAGCCATTTTACTCCCTACAGCGATATCTGTCTGTAAGTGTGAGGCTCACACTAAAAGTGATTCTGTTTCAACAGGTAATGCTCAAGCAGATACAGCAGCAAAGGAAGCGGCACAACTAACCAACATACTGTAAATGTCACAATTGATTGATACTCCTCTTGCCTTTCTCTCACAGATTTAGCAGAAGCACAGAGCCATGCTAACAACATAGAGAAAGCAGCCTGTAAAAGGTAAAAGGGCTGAATGTACATATGTTAACAATGTATGTCAATCTGAGGACGGCCGTCCATGTCTGTTTAAATGTTTATTTGTTGTTTGTTTGTTTTTGTTTTTATTGAAAATTGTCGGGTTTCACAAATTACTCACAATGTTTTTTCCAAAATGTTTAATTTGTCTGACAAGCAACACTACAAGAGGCCAGGACATACAAGCCCTGGCCAACCGTTTGATCACTTGCAAATGGATTTCATTGAACTAACACCATGTGAAGGAAAGAAATATTGTCTTGTGGCTGTTGACATGTTTTCTAAATGGGTTGAAGTTTTCCCTACAGGTAAAGCAGATGCCTCTGCAGTGGCAAAGGTGTTAGTGCAGAAATCATTCCCCCATTGGGAATCCCACATAAAATCAACAGTGATAACGGAACTTTTGTAAATAATGCAAATAATCAACTTTCAACATTTTTAGGTATCAATCTGAAACAGCATTGCACCTATCATCCACAGAGTGGTGGAGCAGTTGAAAGAGAAAATGGAACAATTAAAAACAAACTGGTCAAATGCTGTGATGACACAGGACTCTCATGGATAAAAGCACTACCGGTAGTGTTAATGGCCATGAGAGGGAGGAAGAGCCAGAACAGGTCTGTCACCATTTGAAATTCTTCCAGGCAGACCTATGAATACCGAGATGGCCCTCCCCAAGAAAATCAAGTCCTCAACTCAGAACTCCTAGAAGATGTGATGCTTAGTTACTGTGTGCACTTAACCAAAATGTTGAGCCTTATACACACAGGTAAAGCAACACTACCGCAACCAGCAGAGGGCCAGTTGCATAACCTGAAACCAGGAGACTGGGTGCTGATAACCTACAGCAGTTAATGTGAAAGAAAGAACCACCGGGACACATGCCAGCCATTGCAGAAAGGTGCCGCCACTTGAGACGGAGGCCCAGGGAGAGAGTCCCGCTCCACTCACAGACAAGGAACAGAAGCAGAAGAAAGACGGCTGCTCTCACTGAGGTGTAAAAAACCTACCAACAACCAACAGCTGTTGCAGACCAAGGAAGAAACAGCAAAAAGAAGACAGAAGGAACAAAAAAAAAAAAAAAAAAAAGAAAAAGGGGGAGGGTTAGGGCTAAATATCAATGCCTGACTATAGACTCCAGCACCCCTTTGGGGAGACAGTCCGTGATCTTGAACGAACAACATGTTGCCGTACAATGAGCTCAACACAGCTAAATATCTGAAACAATCTGTAATCTGGTGTCAAAAACACAAGGAACGACCTACATGCCGTATGGACGCCGATTGGCCACCAGTCACAAATTTGTAAAAACACAACAAAGTCCACACCTCCTGCAAATCAACAATACAAGCGAATGAGACGATACATAATTGATAAAGACAATTTAGTCATCACTATGATGCAAGTATGGGTTTACTGCCCGAAACATTTCTGATTGCTGGATCTGCCAACATTTACCTACATTATCACAGACACCTATGGTAATGCCTGTACCATTATCAGTAGCAGACCTTAAAGTATTTAAAGTTGCAAAAAATTACAGAGACCTTCTCAGACTGTTATATTCCAGGGCTAACTCATCATAACCGACCTGAGTGAAATGGACATCATTTATTTTATCTTATCAGAATTTAACAGAGCGCTACAGACCAAGTGAGTTAAAAACTGCAGTACTGTGGAAAATATCCAAGTTCGAGACCATTGTGCATGCAATGGTCCAACATCGTGTAGAATTCCTAGCTGTGCCTGCTAGCTGCAATGAGACAGAATGCTGGCCAGTAAGCAATACAGAATATACTTATAGCATCATGGCAGGAGTGTGGATAGCCCCGTGGAAAACTCAAACCCAAATAATGTTCTTAGGATTTAAATGTACGTAATTGTTCAAAGCCTATATTTTCAGCTAAATCCTCAGCCCGCAACTGTTCAGTCGCTTGGCCTCCTCTGCGAGTGCATCCTCTGTCAAATGTTTCTTTATGTGTACAGGATCCTAGCCACATAATTACAGCAAATATTACTTATTGTAATCAAACAAAGACTGTTTCTTTTAACAGACAGTCCAGTTTAGTACCCCTAATCAGAGAAGTATCTGCAGCAGAGCTATCATCACTCCACCGCAGGGCCAGACGCACAATAACAACCACCCAACGTGTATTAGGACTCCTAATACCCTCATATGGGGTGTTTATGTCCCAAGAAGAGATTCAGTCACTATCCACAGTGTTAGAACGTCACATGAATCTTTCTACAGTCACCATAACAGCTACATCAAGGCGCTTAGACGATGTAGCACGGGTAGCAACAGAAAACAGAATGGCCTTGGACCTTTTGCTGGCCTCTCAGGGTGGTGTATGTCAAGTTATTCATACTGAATGTTGTTCCTATATTGCTAGTAATGACGCAGAGATAACTAAGCTAAAACAGAATACTGAACAAAGGATAAAAGATCTGCATGATGTGCATGGGTGGGACCCTTTTTCGAAGGTGTTTGGCCCCCTGTCATCCATGGGTACATCGTTCTTTCGCACATTGATTGTAAGCATTGTCATGTTTTTGATTGCTATTTCTGTTATCACTTGTATGATTGGTCTGATACACAAACAATGCACTAAGGCCATTGTTACTGCTATGCAAATTGACCTCTACCCTATCCCAGACTGGATTCCACCATCTAATGTTGATGATCTTGGCACACAACTGAAGTAACCTCAATCGGTCAACCCCTGACAGTGGTATTCCCCCACCTTATAAAGTGTTTACTTTAAGCGTTGATCCAACATGATCAAAAGGGGGGATTGTAAGGGAAATGTAACATTTTGACCACAATATGATCATGTTAATTTCCCCTTTGATTGATCATGATTGAATCTCATACAATGTAACCTTGATCATGCTGTATCCTGTACAACTGAATGAATCTTGGCCTGATTGCTTTAACTAAGGCATGTTGCCTTGATGTCATCAGAAGATCCTGACCTTTGACTTTGTAACAAACCCAACCAGAGTGGGAGGGATGAGCCAAATGTATAAAGACAAAGAACTGTTTCCCATCGGTGTGCATATTACAAACTAACCTTTGTCGTATGCACCATGCTCTGAGCATTAAAGTGTGACAATACTGTAAGAGAATTGTGTCTCGTTCCTCGTTGTTAAGGTGGGATTGCAGAAATTGCCACGACAAATGTAAGTACTAGTGAGAAAGAGAAATATGTACAATACTAACTAGATGTTAGTTAGCTAGTTTCTTTTCTGGCTAGCTAACCATAGCTGGATCAACAAAATAAAACTCGAAATATAACAGTATATACTAAATAGACTGATTGATATGCATTTGAAAATATGCTTTTGATTTTCTTTATCCAGAGTGTTAGTTTGGCAGGTCACAATCATTTCAGACTTACAGCTGAATTCGTCATAAAGATGCTACATAAAGATGAGGAAGATGAGGAGGCAATTCTTGGTGTTGATTCTGAGTCGGTAATCTCTGATGCTTAGGACCTAGACCTTGTTCCACAGGGTCAAGCTGGAGTTGTGGGTGTGTCCTGGAATCTAGCTCTCCTAAATGAAGAAGACTCCTTTGATGACATAGAACATGTCACAGAAGATTAAAGGAGCCTGTGAAAACGCAGAGTTTCCTCTATACCATAAATTTCACAAGGCTGCTTTTGCACATCTGACGCATGTTGTATTACATAGAGTACAATGGTATGTAAGTACTAGTGAGAAAGAGAAATATGTACAATACTAACTAGCTGTTAGTTAGCTAGTTTCTTTTCTGGCTAGCTAACCATAGCTGGATCAACAAAATAAAACTCGAAATATAACAGTATATACTAAATAGACTGATTGATATGCATTTGAAAATATGCTTTTGATTTTCTTTATCCAGAGTGTTAGTTTGGCAGGTCACAATCATTTCAGACTTACAGTTGAATTCGTCATAAAGATGCTGCATAAAGATGAGGAAGATGAGGAGGCAATTCTTGGTGTTGATTCTGAGTCGGTAATCTCTGATGCTTAGGACCTAGACCTTGTTCCACAGGGTCAAGCTGGAGTTGTGGGTGTGTCCTGGAATCTAGCTCTCCTAAATGAAGAAGACTCCTTTGATGACATAGAACATGTCATAGAAGATTAAAGGAGCCTGTGAAAACACAGAGTTTCCTCTATACCATAAATTTCACAAGGCTGCTTTTGCACATCTGATGCATGTTGTATTACATAGAGTACAATGGTATGTAAGTACTAGTGAGAAAGAGAAATATGTACAATACTAACTAGCTGTTAGTTAGCTAGTTTCTTTTCTGGCTAGCTAACCATAGCTGGATCAACAAAATAAAACTCGAAATATAACAGTATATACTAAATAGACTGATTGATATGCATTTGAAAATATGCTTTTGATTTTCTTTATCCAGAGTGTTAGTTTGGCAGGTCACAATCATTAAAGACTTACAGCTGAATTCGTCATAAAGATGCTGCATAAAGATGAGGAAGATGAGGAGGCAATTCTTGGTGTTGATTCTGAGTCGGTAATCTCTGATGCTTAGGACCTAGACCTTGTTCCACAGGGTCAAGCTGGAGTTGTGGGTGTGTCCTGGAATCTAGCTCTCCTAAATGAAGAAGACTCCTTTGATGACATAGAACATGTCATAGAAGATTAAAGGAGCCTGTGAAAACACAGAGTTTCCTCTATACCATAAATTTCACAAGGCTGCTTTTGCACATCTGATGCATGTTGTATTACATAGAGTACAATGGTATGTAAGTACTAGTGAGAAAGAGAAATATGTACAATACTAACTAGCTGTTAGTTAGCTAGTTTCTTTTCTGGCTAGCTAACCATAGCTGGATCAACAAAATAAAACTCGAAATATAACAGTATATACTAAATAGACTGATTGATATGCATTTGAAAATATGCTTTTGATTTTCTTTATCCAGAGTGTTAGTTTGGCAGGTCACAATCATTTCAGACTTACAGCTGAATTCGTCATAACGATGCTGCATAAAGATGAGGAAGATGAGGAGGCAATTCTTGGTCTTGATTCTGAGTCGGTAATCTCTGATGCTTAGGACCTAGACCTTGTTCCACAGGGTCAAGCTGGAGTTGTGGGTGTGTCCTGGAATCTAGCTCTCCTAAATGAAGAAGACTCCTTTGATGACATAGAACATGTCATAGAAGATTAAAGGAGCCTGTGAAAACACAGAGTTTCCTCTATACCATAAATTTCACAAGGCTGCTTTTGCACATCTGATGCATGTTGTATTACATAGAGTACAATGGTATGTAAGTACTAGTGAGAAAATATATGCAATACTAACTAGCTGTTAGTTAGCTAGTTTCTTTTCACACTAGCTAACCATAGCTGGATCAACAAAATAAAACTCGAAATATAACAGTATATACTAAATAGACTGATTGATATGCATTTGAAAATATGCTTTTGATTTTCTTTATCCAGAGTGTTAGTTTGGCAGGTCACAATCATTTCAGACTTACAGCTGAATTCGTCATAACGATGCTGCATAAAGATGAGGAAGATGAGGAGGCAATTCTTGGTGTTGATTCTGAGTCGTAATCTCTGATACTTAGGACCTAGACCTTGTTCCACAGGGTCAAGCTGGAGTTGTGGGTGTGTCCTGGAATCTAGCTCTCCTAAATGAAGAAGACTCCTTTGATGACATAGAACATGTCATAGAAGATTAAAGGAGCCTGTGAAAACACAGAGTTTCCTCTATACCATCAATTTCACAAGGCTGCTTTTGCACATCTGATGCATGTTGTATTACATAGAGTACAATGGTATGTAAGTACTAGTGAGAAAGAGAAATATGTACAATACTAACTAGCTGTTCGTTAGCTAGTTTCTTTTCTAGCTAACCATAGCTGGATCAACAAAATAAAACTCGAAATATAACAGTATATACTAAATAGACTGATTGATATGCATTTGAAAATATGCTTTTGATTTTCTTTATCCAGAGTGTTAGTTTGGCAGGTCACAATCATTTCAGACTTACAGTTGAATTCGTCATAAAGATGCTGCATAAAGATGCTGCATAAAGATGAGGAAGATGAGGAGGCAATTCTTGGTGTTGATTCTGAGTCGGTAATCTCTGATGCTTAGGACCTAGACCTTGTTCCACAGGGTCAAGCTGGAGTTGTGGGTGTGTCCTGGAATCTAGCTCTCCTAAATGAAGGACTCCTTTGATGACATAGAACATGTCATAGAAGATTAAAGGAGCCTGTGAAAACACAGAGTTTCCTCTATACCATAAATTTCACAAGGCTGCTTTTGCACATCTGATGCATGTTGTATTACATAGAGTACAATGGTATGTAAGTACTAGTGAGAAAGAGAAATATGTACAATACTAACTAGCTGTTAGTTAGCTAGTTTCTTTTCTGGCTAGCTAACCATAGCTGGATCAACAAAATAAAACTCGAAATATAACAGTATATACTAAATAGACTGATTGATATGCATTTGAAAATATGCTTTTGATTTTCTTTATCCAGAGTGTTAGTTTGGCAGGTCACAATCATTAAAGACTTACAGCTGAATTCGTCATAAAGATGCTGCATAAAGATGAGGAAGATGAGGAGGCAATTCTTGGTGTTGATTCTGAGTCGGTAATCTCTGATGCTTAGGACCTAGACCTTGTTCCACAGGGTCAAGCTGGAGTTGTGGGTGTGTCCTGGAATCTAGCTCTCCTAAATGAAGAAGACTCCTTTGATGACATAGAACATGTCATAGAAGATTAAAGGAGCCTGTGAAAACACAGAGTTTCCTCTATACCATAAATTTCACAAGGCTGCTTTTGCACATCTGATGCATGTTGTATTACATAGAGTACAATGGTATGGAAGTACTAGTGAGAAAGAGAAATATGTACAATACTAACTAGCTGTTAGTTAGCTAGTTTCTTTTCTGGCTAGCTAACCATAGCTGGATCAACAAAATAAAACTCGAAATATAACAGTATATACTAAATAGACTGATTGATATGCATTTGAAAATATGCTTTTGATTTTCTTTATCCAGAGTGTTAGTTTGGCAGGTCACAATCATTTCAGACTTACAGCTGAATTCGTCATAAAGATGCTGCATAAAGATGAGGAAGATGAGGAGGCAATTCTTGGTGTTGATTCTGAGTCGGTAATCTCTGATGCTTAGGACCTAGACCTTGTTCCACAGGGTCAAGCTGGAGTTGTGGGTGTGTCCTGGAATCTAGCTCTCCTAAATGAAGAAGACTCCTTTGATGACATAGAACATGTCATAGAAGATTAAAGGAGCCTGTGAAAACACAGAGTTTCCTCTATACCATCAATTTCACAAGGCTGCTTTTGCACATCTGATGCATGTTGTATTACATAGAGTACAATGGTATGTAAGTACTAGTGAGAAAGAGAAATATGTACAATACTAACTAGCTGTTCGTTAGCTAGTTTCTTTTCTGGCTAGCTAACCATAGCTGGATCAACAAAATAAAACTCGAAATATAACAGTATATACTAAATAGACTGATTGATATGCATTTGAAAATATGCTTTTGATTTTCTTTATCCAGAGTGTTAGTTTGGCAGGTCACAATCATTTCAGACTTACAGCTGAATTCATCATAAAGATGCTGCATAAAGATGAGGAAGATGAGGAGGCAATTCTTGGTCTTGATTCTGAGTCGGTAATCTCTGATGCTTAGGACCTAGACCTTGTTCCACAGGGTCAAGCTGGAGTTGTGGGTGTGTCCTGGAATCTAGCTCTCCTAAATGAAGAAGACTCCTTTGATGACATAGAACATGTCATAGAAGATTAAAGGAGCCTGTGAAAACACAGTTTCCTCTATACCAGGGGTGTCAAACTCATTTTAGTTAAGGGGCCACATACTGCCCACTTTGACCTCAAGTGGGCCAGACCAGTAAAATCATAGCATAATAACGCATACATAACGACAATATTTCTCTATGTTTAAATCATTGGTGAAGGTTTTTGGATGATAAACCCTATTTTAAGGTCTTTCTACAATAAACTAGAAACATAAGACAAAAACTCAGACATCAGCCCACTGTTTATCTGCCTGGGCTCTCCTCTGCAGATTCCCTCGCTTCGTGACGCGTTTGACGTCAAACGCATCACAAAGTGAGCAGCGAGCGCTTCTGACTCCGGAGCAGACATTGCATTTACGCTGTTTTTGAAGCAATTACTGGATCAATTAAAAAAAATGACAAAACGTTTGTACTCATAAACCTCCATATTCTGAAGAGACATTCTGATTCACAAGTGTAAATCGCTACTCTCACTCTTTACTTGTTTTACAGTCTATGGCATGCTCTTACTGATACAGTGCGACCCCAGTGGACTGATTAGGTATAGCAGCTACTTTTATAGAAATGCAATTTATGTCTTTCTGTAATTTTCACACTTAGCAAAGTCATCCGGCGGGCGAGCTGGACCCCTGGCGGGCTGGATCCGGCCCCATGGGCCGTATGTTTGACACCCCTGCTCTATACCATAAATTTCACAAGGCTGCTTTTGCACATCTGATGCATGTTGTATTACATAGAGTACAATGGTATGTAAGTACTAGTGAGAAAGAGAAATATGTACAATACTAACTAGCTGTTAGTTAGCTAGTTTCTTTTCTGGCTAGCTAACCATAGCTGGATCAACAAAATAAAACTCGAAATATAACAGTATATACTAAATAGACTGATTGATATGCATTTGAAAATATGCTTTTGATTTTCTTTATCCAGAGTGTTAGTTTGGCAGGTCACAATCATTTCAGACTTACAGCTGAATTCGTCATAAAGATGCTGCATAAAGATGAGGAAGATGAGGAGGCAATTCTTGGTGTTGATTCTGAGTCGGTAATCTCTGATACTTAGGACCTAGACCTTGTTCCACAGGGTCAAGCTGGAGTTGTGGGTGTGTCCTGGAATCTAGCTCTCCTAAATGAAGAAGACTCCTTTGATGACATAGAACATGTCATAGAAGATTAAAGGAGCCTGTGAAAACACAGAGTTTCCTCTATACCATCAATTTCACAAGGCTGCTTTTGCACATCTGATGCATGTTGTATTACATAGAGTACAATGGTATGTAAGTACTAGTGAGAAAGAGAAATATGTACAATACTAACTAGAAGCGTTTAGTTCTTTTCTGGCTAGAACCATAGCTGGATCAACAAAATAAAACTCGAAATATAACAGTATATACTAAATAGACTGATTGATATGCATTTGAAAATATGCTTTTGATTTTCTTTATCCAGAGTGTTAGTTTGGCAGGTCACAATCATTTCAGACTTACAGCTGAATTCATCATAAAGATGCTGCATAAAGATGAGGAAGATGAGGAGGCAATTCTTGGTCTTGATTCTGAGTCGGTAATCTCTGATGCTTAGGACCTAGACCTTGTTCCACAGGGTCAAGCTGGAGTTGTGGGTGTGTCCTGGAATCTAGCTCTCCGAAATGAAGAAGACTCCTTTGATGACATAGAACATGTCATAGAAGATTAAAGGAGCCTGTGAAAACACAGAGTTTCCTCTATACCAGGGGTGTCAAACTCATTTTAGTTAAGGGGCCACATACTGCCCACTTTGACCTCAAGTGGGCCAGACCAGTAAAATCATAGCATAATAACGCATACATAACGACAATATTTCTCTATGTTTAAATCATTGGTGAAGGTTTTGGATGATAAACCCTATTTTAAGGTCTTTCTACAATAAACTAGAAACATAAAGACCAAAAACTCAGACATCAGCCCACTGTTTATCTGCCTGGGCTCTCCTCTGCAGATTCCTCACTTCGTGACGTTTGACGTCAAACGCATCACAAAGTGAGCACGGCGCTTCTGACTCGGACCAGACATCGCATTTACGCTGTTTTTGAAGCAATTACTGGATCAATTAAAAAAATGACAAAACGTTTGTACTCATAAACCTCCATATTCTTAAGACATTCTGATTCACAAGTGTAAATCGCTACTCTCCTCTTTACTTGTTTTACAGTCTATGGCATGCTCTTACTGATACAGTGCGACCCCAGTGGACTGATTAGGTATAGCAGCTACTTTTATAGAAATGCAATTTATGTCTTTCTGTAATTTTCACACTTAGCAAAGTCATCCGCGGGCCGAGCTGGACCCCTGGCGGGCTGGATCCGGCCGCGGCCGTATGTTTGACACCCCTGCTCTATACCATCAATTTCACAAGGCTGCTTTTGCACATCTGATGCATGTTGTATTACATAGAGTACAATGGTATGTAAGTACTAGTGAGAAAGAGAAATATGTACAATACTAACTAGCTGTTCGTTAGCTAGTTTCTTTTCTGGCTAGCTAACCATAGCTGGATCAACAAAATAAAACTCGAAATATAACAGTATATACTAAATAGACTGATTGATATGCATTTGAAAATATGCTTTTGGTTTTCTTTATCCAGAGTGTTAGTTTGGCAGGTCACAATCATTTCAGACTTACAGCTGAATTCGTCATAAAGATGCTGCATAAAGATGAGGAAGATGAGGAGGCAATTCTTGGTGTTGATTCTGAGTCGGTAATCTCTGATACTTAGGACCTAGACCTTGTTCCACAGGGTCAAGCTGGAGTTGTGGGTGTGTCCTGGAATCTAGCTCTCCTAAATGAAGAAGACTCCTTTGATGACATAGAACATGTCATAGAAGATTAAAGGAGCCTGTGAAAACACAGAGTTTCCTCTATACCATCAATTTCACAAGGCTGCTTTTGCACATCTGATGCATGTTGTATTACATAGAGTACAATGGTATGTAAGTACTAGTGAGAAAGAGAAATATGTACAATACTAACTAGCTGTTCGTTAGCTAGTTTCTTTTCTGACTAGCTAACCATAGCTGGATCAACAAAATAAAACTCGAAATATAACAGTATATACTAAATAGACTGATTGATATGCATTTGAAAATATGCTTTTGATTTTCTTTATCCAGAGTGTTAGTTTGGCAGGTCACAATCATTTCAGACTTACAGCTGAATTCATCATAAAGATGCTGCATAAAGATGAGGAAGATGAGGAGGCAATTCTTGGTCTTGATTCTGAGTCGGTAATCTCTGATGCTTAGGACCTAGACCTTGTTCCACAGGGTCAAGCTGGAGTTGTGGGTGTGTCCTGGAATCTAGCTCTCCTAAATGAAGAAGACTCCTTTGATGACATAGAACATGTCATAGAAGATTAAAGGAGCCTGTGAAAACACATAGTTTCCTCTATACCAGGGGTGTCAAACTCATTTTAGTTAAGGGGCCACATACTGCCCACTTTGACCTCAAGTGGGCCAGACCAGTAAAATCATAGCATAATAACGCATACATAACGACAATATTTCTCTATGTTTAAATCATTGGTGAAGGTTTTGGATGATAAACCCTATTTTAAGGTCTTTCTACAATAAACTAGAAACATAAAGACCAAAAACTCAGACATCAGCCCACTGTTTATCTGCCTGGGCTCTCCTCTGCAGATTCCTCGCTTCGTGGGCGTTTGACGTCAAACGCATCACAAAGTGAGCAGCGAGCTTCTGACTCGGAGCAGACATCGCATTTACGCTGTTTTGAAGCAATTACTGGATCAATTAAAAAATGACAAAACGTTTGTACTCATAAACCTCCATATTCTTAAGAGACATTCTGATTCACAAGTGTAAATCGCTACTCTCACTCTTTACTTGTTTTACAGTCTATGGCATGCTCTTACTGATACAGTGCGACCCCAGTGGACTGATTAGGTATAGCAGCTACTTTTATAGAAATGCAATTTATGTCTTTCTGTAATTTTCACACTTAGCAAAGTCATCCGCGGGCCGAGCTGGACCCCTGGCGGGCTGGATCCGGCCTGAGCCGTATGTTTGACACCCTGCTCTATACCATAAATTTCACAAGGCTGCTTTTGCACATCTGATGCATGTTGTATTACATAGAGTACAATGGTATGGAAGTACTAGTGAGAAAGAGAAATATGTACAATACTAACTAGCTGTTAGTTAGCTAGTGTCTTTTCTGGCTAGCTAACCATAGCTGGATCAACAAAATAAAACTCGAAATATAACAGTATATACTAAATAGACTGATTGATATGCATTTGAAAATATGCTTTTGATTTTCTTTATCCAGAGTGTTAGTTTGGCAGGTCACAATCATTTCAGACTTACAGCTGAATTCGTCATAAAGATGCTGCATAAAGATGAGGAAGATGAGGAGGCAATTCTTGGTGTTGATTCTGAGTCGGTAATCTCTGATGCTTAGGACCTAGACCTTGTTCCACAGGGTCAAGCTGGAGTTGTGGGTGTGTCCTGGAATCTAGCTCTCCTAAATGAAGAAGACTCCTTTGATGACATAGAACATGTCATAGAAGATTAAAGGAGCCTGTGAAAACACAGAGTTTCCTCTATACCATCAATTTCACAAGGCTGCTTTTGCACATCTGATGCATGTTGTATTACATAGAGTACAATGGTATGTAAGTACTAGTGAGAAAGAGAAATATGTACAATACTAACTAGCTGTTAGTTAGCTAGTTTCTTTTCTGGCTAGCTAACCATAGCTGGATCAACAAAATAAAACTCGAAATATAACAGTATATACTAAATAGACTGATTGATATGCATTTGAAAATATGCTTTTGATTTTCTTTATCCAGAGTGTTAGTTTGGCAGGTCACAATCATTTCAGACTTACAGCTGAATTCGTCATAAAGATGCTGCATAAAGATGAGGAAGATGAGGAGGCAATTCTTGGTCTTGATTCTGAGTCGGTAATCTCTGATGCTTAGGACCTAGACCTTGTTCCACAGGGTCAAGCTGGAGTTGTGGGTGTGTCCTGGAATCTAGCTCTCCTAAATGAAGAAGACTCCTTTGATGACATAGAACATGTCATAGAAGATTAAAGGAGCCTGTGAAAACACAGAGTTTCCTCTATACCAGGGGTGTCAAACTCATTTTAGTTAAGGGCCACATACTGCCCACTTTGACCTCAAGTGGGCCAGACCAGTAAAATCATAGCATAATAACGCATACATAACGACAATATTTCTCTATGTTTAAATCATTGGTGAAGGTTTTTGGATGATAAACCCTATTTTAAGGTCTTTCTACAATAAACTAGAAACATAAAGACCAAAAACTCAGACATCAGCCCACTGTTTATCTGCCTGGGCTCTCCTCTGCAGATTCCCTCGCTTCGTGACGCGTTTGACGTCAAACGCATCACAAAGTGAGCAGCGAGCGCTTCTGACTCCGGAGCAGACATCGCATTTACGCTGTTTTTGAAGCAATTACTGGATCAATTAAAAAAAATGACAAAACGTTTGTACTCATAAACCTCCATATTCTTAAGAGACATTCTGATTCACAAGTGTAAATCGCTACTCTCACTCTTTACTTGTTTTACAGTCTATGGCATGCTCTTACTGATACAGTGCGACCCCCAGTGGACTGATTAGGTATAGCAGCTACTTTTATAGAAATGCAATTTATGTCTTTCTGTAATTTTCACACTTAGCAAAGTCATCCGGCGGGCCGAGCTGGACCCCCTGGCGGGCTGGATCCGGCCCGCGGGCCGTATGTTTGACACCCCTGCTCTATACCATAAATTTCACAAGGCTGCTTTTGCACATCTGATGCATGTTGTATTACATAGAGTACAATGGTATGTAAGTACTAGTGAGAAAGAGAAATATGTACAATACTAACTAGCTGTTAGTTAGCTAGTTTCTTTTCTGGCTAGCTAACCATAGCTGGATCAACAAAATAAAACTCGAAATATAACAGTATATACTAAATAGACTGATTGATATGCATTTGAAAATATGCTTTTGATTTTCTTTATCCAGAGTGTTAGTTTGGCAGGTCACAATCATTTCAGACTTACAGCTGAATTCGTCATAAAGATGCTGCATAAAGATGAGGAAGATGAGGAGGCAATTCTTGGTGTTGATTCTGAGTCGGTAATCTCTGATACTTAGGACCTAGACCTTGTTCCACAGGGTCAAGCTGGAGTTGTGGGTGTGTCCTGGAATCTAGCTCTCCTAAATGAAGAAGACTCCTTTGATGACATAGAACATGTCATAGAAGATTAAAGGAGCCTGTGAAAACACAGAGTTTCCTCTATACCATCAATTTCACAAGGCTGCTTTTGCACATCTGATGCATGTTGTATTACATAGAGTACAATGGTATGTAAGTACTAGTGAAAGAGAAATATGTACAATACTAACTAGCTGTTAGTTAGCTAGTTTCTTTTCTGGCTAGCTAACCATAGCTGGATCAACAAAATAAAACTCGAAATATAACAGTATATACTAAATAGACTGATTGATATGCATTTGAAAATATGCTTTTGATTTTCTTTATCCAGAGTGTTAGTTTGGCAGGTCACAATCATTTCAGACTTACAGCTGAATTCATCATAAAGATGCTGCATAAAGATGAGGAAGATGAGGAGGCAATTCTTGGTCTTGATTCTGAGTCGGTAATCTCTGATGCTTAGGACCTAGACCTTGTTCCACAGGGTCAAGCTGGAGTTGTGGGTGTGTCCTGGAATCTAGCTCTCCAAAATGAAGAAGACTCCTTTGATGACATAGAACATGTCATAGAAGATTAAAGGAGCCTGTGAAACACAGAGTTTCCTCTATACCAGGGTGTCAAACTCATTTTAGTTAAGGGGCCACATACTGCCCACTTTGACCTCAAGTGGGCCAGACCAGTAAAATCATAGCATAATAACGCATACATAACGACAATATTTCTCTATGTTTAAATCATTGGTGAAGGTTTTTGGATGATAAACCCTATTTTAAGGTCTTTCTACAATAAACTAGAAACATAAAGACCAAAAACTCAGACATCAGCCCACTGTTTATCTGCCTGGGCTCTCCTCTGCAGATTCCTCACTCCGTACGCGTTTGGCGTCAACGCATCACAAAGTGAGCAGCGAGCGCTTCTGACTCCGGAGCAGACATCGCATTTACGCTGTTTTTGAAGCAATTACTGGATCAATTAAAAAAAATGACAAAACGTTTGTACTCATAAACCTCCATATTCTTAAGAGACATTCTGATTCACAAGTGTAAATCGCTACTCTCACTCTTTACTTGTTTTACTGTCTATGGCATGCTCTTACTGATACAGTGCGACCCCCAGTGGACTGATTAGGTATAGCAGCTACTTTTATAGAAATGCAATTTATGTCTTTCTGTAATTTTCACACTTAGCAAAGTCATCCGGCGGGCCGAGCTGGACCCCCTGGCGGGCTGGATCCGGCCCGCGGGCCGTATGTTTGACACCCCTGCTCTATACCATAAATTTCACAAGGCTGCTTTTGCACATCTGATGCATGTTGTATTACATAGAGTACAATGGTATGTAAGTACTAGTGAGAAAGAGAAATATGTACAATACTAACTAGCTGTTAGTTAGCTAGTTTCTTTTCTGGCTAGCTAACCATAGCTGGATCAACAAAATAAAACTCGAAATATAACAGTATATACTAAATAGACTGATTGATATGCATTTGAAAATATGCTTTTGATTTTCTTTATCCAGAGTGTTAGTTTGGCAGGTCACAATCATTTCAGACTTACAGCTGAATTCGTCATAAAGATGCTGCATAAAGATGAGGAAGATGAGGAGGCAATTCTTGGTGTTGATTCTGAGTCGGTAATCTCTGATACTTAGGACCTAGACCTTGTTCCACAGGGTCAAGCTGGAGTTGTGGGTGTGTCCTGGAATCTAGCTCTCCTAAATGAAGAAGACTCCTTTGATGACATAGAACATGTCATAGAAGATTAAAGGAGCCTGTGAAAACACAGAGTTTCCTCTATACCATCAATTTCACAAGGCTGCTTTTGCACATCTGATGCATGTTGTATTACATAGAGTACAATGGTATGTAAGTACTAGTGAGAAAGAGAAATATGTACAATACTAACTAGCTGTTCGTTAGCTAGTTTCTTTTCTGGCTAGCTAACCATAGCTGGATCAACAAAATAAAACTCGAAATATAACAGTATATACTAAATAGACTGATTGATATGCATTTGAAAATATGCTTTTGATTTTCTTTATCCAGAGTGTTAGTTTGGAAGGTCACAATCATTTCAGACTTACAGCTGAATTCATCATAAAGATGCTGCATAAAGATGAGGAAGATGAGGAGGCAATTCTTGGTCTTGATTCTGAGTCGGTAATCTCTGATGCTTAGGACCTAGACCTTGTTCCACAGGGTCAAGCTGGAGTTGTGGGTGTGTCCTGGAATCTAGCTCTCCTAAATGAAGAAGACTCCTTTGATGACATAGAACATGTCATAGAAGATTAAAGGAGCCTGTGAAAACACAGAGTTTCCTCTATACCAGGGTGTCAAACTCATTTTAGTTAAGGGCCACATACTGCCCACTTTGACCTCAAGTGGGCCAGACCAGTAAAATCATAGCATAATAACGCACATAACGACAATATTTCTCTATGTTTAAATCATTGGTGAAGGTTTTGGATGATAAACCCTATTTTAAGGTCTTTCTACAATAAACTAGAAACATAAAGACCAAAACTCAGACATCAGCCCACTGTTTATCTGCCTGGGCTCTCCTCTGCAGATTCCCTCCGTGTGGCGTTTGACGTCAAACGCATCACAAAGTGAGCAGCGGCGCTTCTGACTCCGGGCAGACATCGCATTTACGCTGTTTTTGAAGCAATTACTGGATCAATTAAAAAAATGACAAAACGTTTGTACTCATAAACCTCCATATTCTTAGAGACATTCTGATTCACAAGTGTAAATCGCTACTCTCACTCTTTACTTGTTTTACAGTCTATGGCATGCTCTTACTGATACAGTGCGACCCCAGTGGACTGATTAGGTATAGCAGCTACTTTTATAGAAATGCAATTTATGTCTTTCTGTAATTTTCACACAGCAAAGTCATCCGGCGGGCGAGCTGGACCCTGGCGGGCTGGATCCGGCCCCGGGCCGTATGTTTGACACCCTGCTCTATACCATAAATTTCACAAGGCTGCTTTTGCACATCTGATGCATGTTGTATTACATAGAGTACAATGGTATGTAAGTACTAGTGAGAAAGAGAAATATGTACAATACTAACTAGCTGTTAGTTAGCTAGTTTCTTTTCTGGCTAGCTAACCATAGCTGGATCAACAAAATAAAACTCGAAATATAACAGTATATACTAAATAGACTGATTGATATGCATTTGAAAATATGCTTTTGATTTTCTTTATCCAGAGTGTTAGTTTGGCAGGTCACAATCATTTCAGACTTACAGCTGAATTCGTCATAAAGATGCTGCATAAAGATGAGGAAGATGAGGAGGCAATTCTTGGTGTTGATTCTGAGTCGGTAATCTCTGATACTTAGGACCTAGACCTTGTTCCACAGGGTCAAGCTGGAGTTGTGGGTGTGTCCTGGAATCTAGCTCTCTAAATGAAGAAGACTCCTTTGATGACATAGAACATGTCATAGAAGATTAAAGGAGCCTGTGAAAACACAGAGTTTCCTCTATACCATCAATTTCACAAGGCTGCTTTTGCACATCTGATGCATGTTGTATTACATAGAGTACAATGGTATGTAGGTACTAGTGAGAAAGAGAAATATGTACAATACTAACTAGCTGTTCGTTAGCTAGTTTCTTTTCTGGCTAGCAAACCATAGCTGGATCAACAAAATAAAACTCGAAATATAACAGTATATACTAAATAGACTGATTGATATGCATTTGAAAATATGTTTTGATTTTCTTTATCCAGAGTGTTAGTTTGGCAGGTCACAATCATTTCAGACTTACAGCTGAATTCATCATAAAGATGCTGCATAAAGATGAGGAAGATGAGGAGGCAATTCTTGGTCTTGATTCTGAGTCGGTAATCTCTGATGCTTAGGACCTAGACCTTGTTCCACAGGGTCAAGCTGGAGTTGTGGGTGTGTCCTGGAATCTAGCTCTCGAAATGAAGAAGACTCCTTTGATGACATAGAACATGTCATAGAAGATTAAAGGAGCCTGTGAAACACAGAGTTTCCTCTATACCAGGGTGTCAAACTCATTTTAGTTAAGAGGCCACATACTGCCCACTTTGACCTCGTGGCCAGACCAGTAAAATCATAGCATAATAACGCATACATAACGACAATATTTCTCTATGTTTAAATCATTGGTGAAGGTTTTGGATGATAAACCCTATTTTAAGGTCTTTCTACAATAAACTAGAAACATAAAGACCAAAAACTCAGACATCAGCCCACTGTTTATCTGCCTGGGCTCTCTCTGCAGATTCCTCACGTTTGGCGTCAAACGCATCACAAAGTGAGCAGCGAGCGCTTCTGACTCGGACCAGACATCGCATTTACGCTGTTTTTGAAGCAATTACTGGATCAATTAAAAAATGACAAAACGTTTGTACTCATAAACCTCCATATTCTTAAGAGACATTCTGATTCACAAGTGTAAATCGCTACTCTCACTCTTTACTTGTTTTACAGTCTATGGCATGCTCTTACTGATACAGTGCACCCCAGTGGACTGATTAGGTATAGCAGCTACTTTTATAGAAATGCAATTTATGTCTTTCTGTAATTTTCACACTTAGCAAAGTCATCCGGCGGGCCGAGCTGGACCCTGGCGGGCTGGATCCGCCCGGGCGTATGTTTGACACCCTGCTCTATACCATCAATTTCA
Source organism: Hippoglossus stenolepis (assembly GCF_022539355.2). NCBI lineage: Eukaryota > Metazoa > Chordata > Actinopteri > Pleuronectiformes > Pleuronectidae > Hippoglossus > Hippoglossus stenolepis. The sequence goes on along the minus strand of NC_061505.1, from coordinate 16,389,192 downwards.
CAAGGCTGCTTTTGTGCATCTGATGCATGTTGTATTACATAGAGTACAATGGTATGTAAGTACTAGTGAGAAAGAGAAATATGTACAATACTAACTAGCTGTTAGTTAGCTAGTTTCTTTTCTGGCTAGCTAACCATAGCTGGATCAACAAAATAAAACTCGAAATATAACAGTATATACTAAATAGACTGATTGATATGCATTTGAAAATATGCTTTTGATTTTCTTTATCCAGAGTGTTAGTTTGGCAGGTCACAATCATTTCAGACTTACAGCTGAATTCGTCATAAAGATGCTGCATAAAGATGAGGAAGATGAGGAGGCAATTCTTGGTGTTGATTCTGAGTCGGTAATCTCTGATACTTAGGACCTAGACCTTGTTCCACAGGGTCAAGCTGGAGTTGTGGGTGTGTCCTGGAATCTAGCTCTCCTAAATGAAGAAGACTCCTTTGATGACATAGAACATGTCATAGAAGATTAAAGGAGCCTGTGAAAACACAGAGTTTCCTCTATACCATCAATTTCACAAGGCTGCTTTTGCACATCTGATGCATGTTGTATTACATAGAGTACAATGGTATGTAAGTACTAGTGAGAAAGAGAAATATGTACAATACTAACTAGCTGTTAGTTAGCTAGTTTCTTTTCTGGCTAGCTAACCATAGCTGGATCAACAAAATAAAACTCGAAATATAACAGTATATACTAAATAGACTGATTGATATGCATTTGAAAATATGCTTTGATTTTCTTTATCCAGAGTGTTAGTTTGGCAGGTCACAATCATTTCAGACTTACAGCTGAATTCGTCATAACGATGCTGCATAAAGATGAGGAAGATGAGGAGGCAATTCTTGGTCTTGATTCTGAGTCGGTAATCTCTGATGCTTAGGACCTAGACCCCTTTCCACAGGGTCAAGCTGGAGTTGTGGGTGTGTCCTGGAATCTAGCTCTCCTAAATGAAGAAGACTCCTTTGATGACATAGAACATGTCATAGAAGATTAAAGGAGCCTGTGAAAACACAGTTTCCTCTATACCAGGGGTGTCAAACTCATTTTAGTTAAGGGGCCACATACTGCCCACTTTGACCTCAAGTGGGCCAGACCAGTAAAATCATAGCATAATAACGCATACATAACGACAATATTTCTCTATGTTTAAATCATTGGTGAAGGTTTTTGGATGATAAACCCTATTTTAAGGTCTTTCTACAATAAACTAGAAACATAAAGACCAAAAACTCAGACATCAGCCCACTGTTTATCTGCCTGGGCTCTCCTCTGCAGATTCCCTCGCTTCGTGACGCGTTTGACGTCAAACGCATCACAAAGTGAGCAGCGAGCGCTTCTGACTCCGGAGCAGACATCGCATTTACGCTGTTTTTGAAGCAATTACTGGATCAATTAAAAAAAATGACAAAACGTTTGTACTCATAAACCTCCATATTCTTTAGAGACATTCTGATTCACAAGTGTAAATCGCTACTCTTACTCTTTACTTGTTTTACAGTCTATGGCATGTTCTTACTGATACAGTGCGACCCCCAGTGGACTGATTAGGAATAGCAGCTACTTTTATAGAAATGCAATTTATGTCTTTCTGTAATTTTCACACTTAGCAAAGTCATCCGGCGGGCCGAGCTGGACCCCCTGGCGGGCTGGATCCGCCCAGGGCGTATGTTTGACACCCTGCTCTATACCATAAATTTCACAAGGCTGCTTTTGCACATCTGATGCATGTTGTATTACATAGAGTACAATGGTATGTAAGTACTAGTGAGAAAGAGAAATATGTACAATACTAACTAGCTGTTAGTTAGCTAGTTTCTTTTCTGGCTAGCTAACCATAGCTGGATCAACAAAATAAAACTCGAAATATAACAGTATATACTAAATAGACTGATTGATATGCATTTGAAAATATGCTTTTGATTTTCTTTATCCAGAGTGTTAGTTTGGCAGGTCACAATCATTTCAGACTTACAGCTGAATTCGTCATAAAGATGCTGCATAAAGATGAGGAAGATGAGGAGGCAATTCTTGGTCTTGATTCTGAGTCGGTAATCTCTGATGCTTAGGACCTAGACCTTGTTCCACAGGGTCAAGCTGGAGTTGTGGGTGTGTCCTGGAATCTAGCTCTCCTAAATGAGGAAGACTCCTTTGATGACATAGAACATGTCATAGAAGATTAAAGGAGCTGTAAACACAGAGTTTCCTCTATAGCATAAATTTCACAAGGCTGCTTTTGCACATCTGACGCATGTTGTATTACATAGAGTACAATGGAATGTAAGTACTAGTGAGAAAGAGAAATATGTACAATACTAACTAGATGTTAGTTAGCTAGTTTCTTTTCTGGCTAGCTAACCATAGCTGGATCAACAAAATAAAACTCGAAATATAACAGTATATACTAAATAGACTGATTGATATGCATTTGAAAATATGCTTTTGATTTTCTTTATCCAGAGTGTTAGTTTGGCAGGTCACAATCATTTCAGACTTACAGCTGAATTCGTCATAAAGATGCTGCATAAAGATGAGGAAGATGAGGAGGCAATTCTTGGTGTTGATTCTGAGTCGGTAATCTCTGATGCTTAGGACCTAGACCTTGTTCCACAGGGTCAAGCTGGAGTTGTGGGTGTGTCCTGGAATCTAGCTCTCTAAATGAAGAAGACTCCTTTGATGACATAGAACATGTCATAGAAGATTAAAGGAGCCTGTGAAAACACAGAGTTTCCTCTATACCATAAATTTCACAAGGCTGCTTTTGCACATCTGATGCATGTTGTATTACATAGAGTACAATGGTATGTAAGTACTAGTGAGAAAGAGAAATATGTACAATACTAACTAGCTGTTAGTTAGCTAGTTTCTTTTCTGGCTAGCTAACCATAGCTGGATCAACAAAATAAAACTCGAAATATAACAGTATATACTAAATAGACTGATTGATATGCATTTGAAAATATCCTTTTGATTTTCTTTATCCAGAGTGTTAGTTTGGCAGGTCACAATCATTTCAGACTTACAGCTGAATTCGTCATAAAGATGCTGCATAAAGATGAGGAAGATGAGGAGGCAATTCTTGGACTTGATTCTGAGTCGGTAATCTCTGATGCTTAGGACCTAGACCTTGTTCCACAGGGTCAAGCTGGAGTTGTGGGTGTGTCCTGGAATCTAGCTCTCCTAAATGAGGAAGACTCCTTTGATGACATAGAACATTTCATAGAAGATTAAAGGAGCCTGTGAAAACACAGTTTCCTCTATACCAGGGGTGTCAAACTCATTTTAGTTAAGGGGCCACATACTGCCCACTTTGACCTCAAGTGGGCCAGACCAGTAAAATCATAGCATAATAACGCATACATAACGACAATATTTCTCTATGTTTAAATCATTGGTGAAGGTTTTTGGATGATAAACCCTATTTTAAGGTCTTTCTACAATAAACTAGAAACATAAAGACCAAAAACTCAGACATCAGCCCACTGTTTATCTGCCTGGGCTCTCCTCTGCAGATTCCCTCGCTTCGTGACGCGTTTGACGTCAAACGCATCACAAAGTGAGCAGCGAGCGCTTCTGACTCCGGAGCAGACATCGCATTTACGCTGTTTTTGAAGCAATTACTGGATCAATTAAAAAAATGACAAAACGTTTGTACTCATAAACCTCCATATTCTTAAGAGACATTCTGATTCACAAGTGTAAATCGCTACTCTCACTCTTTACTTGTTTTACAGTCTATGGCATGCTCTTACTGATACAGTGCGACCCCCAGTGGACTGATTAGGTATAGCAGCTACTTTTATAGAAATGCAATTTATGTCTTTCTGTAATTTTCACACTTAGCAAAGTCATCCGGCGGGCCGAGCTGGACCCCTGACGGTGGATCCGGCCCCGGGCCGTATGTTTGACACCCTGCTCTATACCATAAATTTCACAAGGCTGCTTTTGCACATCTGATGCATGTTGTATTACATAGAGTACAATGGTATGTAAGTACTAGTGAGAAAGAGAAATATGTACAATACTAACTAGCTGTTAGTTAGCTAGTTTCTTTTCTGGCTAGCTAACCATAGCTGGATCAACAAAATAAAACTCGAAATATAACAGTATATACTAAATAGACTGATTGATATGCATTTGAAAATATGCTTTTGATTTTCTTTATCCAGAGTGTTAGTTTGGCAGGTCACAATCATTTCAGACTTACAGCTGAATTCGTCATAAAGATGCTGCATAAAGATGAGGAAGATGAGGAGGCAATTCTTGGTGTTGATTCTGAGTCGGTAATCTCTGATACTTAGGACCTAGACCTTGTTCCACAGGGTCAAGCTGGAGTTGTGGGTGTGTCCTGGAATCTAGCTCTCCTAAATGAAGAAGACTCCTTTGATGACATAGAACATGTCATAGAAGATTAAAGGAGCCTGTGAAAACACAGAGTTTCCTCTATACCATCAATTTCACAAGGCTGCTTTTGCACATCTGATGCATGTTGTATTACATAGAGTACAATGGAATGTAAGTACTAGTGAGAAAGAGAAATATGTACAATACTAACTAGATGTTAGTTAGCTAGTTTCTTTTCTGGCTAGCTAACCATAGCTGGATCAACAAAATAAAACTCGACATATAACAGTATATACTAAATAGACTGATTGATATGCATTTGAAAATATGCTTTTGATTTTCTTTATCCAGAGTGTTAGTTTGGCAGGTCACAATCATTTCAGACTTACAGCTGAATTCGTCATAAAGATGCTGCATAAAGATGAGGAAGATGAGGAGGCAATTCTTGGTGTTGATTCTGAGTCGGTAATCTCTGATGCTTAGGACCTAGACCTTGTTCCACAGGGTCAAGCTGGAGTTGTGGGTGTGTCCTGGAATCTAGCTCTCCTAAATGAAGAAGACTCCTTTGATGACATAGAACATGTCATAGAAGATTAAAGGAGCCTGTGAAAACACAGAGTTTCCTCTATAGCATAAATTTCACAAGGCTGCTTTTGCACATCTGACGCATGTTGTATTACATAGAGTACAATGGTATGTAAGTACTAGTGAGAAAGAGAAATATGTACAATACTAACTAGCTGTTAGTTAGCTAGTTTCTTTTCTGGCTAGCTAACCATAGCTGGATCAACAAAATAAAACTCGAAATATAACAGTATATACTAAATAGACTGATTGATATGCATTTGAAAATATGCTTTTGATTTTCTTTATCCAGAGTGTTAGTTTGGCAGGTCACAATCATTTCAGACTTACAGTTGAATTCGTCATAAAGATGCTGCATAAAGATGAGGAAGATGAGGAGGCAATTCTTGGTCTTGATTCTGAGTCGGTAATCTCTGATGCTTAGGACCTAGACCTTGTTCCACAGGGTCAAGCTGGAGTTGTGGGTGTGTCCTGGAATCTAGCTCTCCTAAATGAGGAAGACTCCTTTGATGACATAGAACATGTCATAGAAGATTAAAGGAGCCTGTGAAAACACAGTTTCCTCTATACCAGGGTGTCAAACTCATTTTAGTTAAGGGGCCACATACTGCCCACTTTGACCTCACGTGGCCAGACCAGTAAAATCATAGCATAATAACGCATACATAACGACAATATTTCTCTATGTTTAAATCATTGGTGAAGGTTTTTGGATGATAAACCCTATTTTAAGGTCTTTCTACAATAAACTAGAAACATAAAGACCAAAAACTCAGACATCAGCCCACTGTTTATCTGCCTGGGCTCTCCTCTGCAGATTCCCTCGCTTCGTGATGCGTTTGACGTCAAACGCATCACAAAGTGAGCAGCGAGCGCTTCTGACTCCGGAGCAGACATCGCATTTACGCTGTTTTTGAAGCAATTACTGGAACAATTAAAAAAAATGACAAAACGTTTGTACTCATAAACCTCCATATTCTTAAGAGACGTTCTGATTCACAAGTGTAAATCGCTACTCTTACTCTTTACTTGTTTTACAGTCTATGGCATGCTCTTACTGATACAGTGACCCCAGTGGACTGATTAGGAATAGCAGCTACTTTTATAGAAATGCAATTTATGTCTTTCTGTAATTTTCACACTTAGCAAAGTCATCCGGCGGGCCGAGCTGGACCCCCTGGCGGGCTGGATCCGGCCCGCGGGCCGTATGTTTGACACCCCTGCTCTATACCATAAATTTCACAAGGCTGCTTTTGCACATCTGATGCATGTTGTATTACATAGAGTACAATGGTATGTAAGTACTAGTGAGAAAGAGAAATATGTACAATACTAACTAGCTGTTAGTTAGCTAGTTTCTTTTCTGGCTAGCTAACCATAGCTGGATCAAGAAAATAAAACTCGAAATATAACAGTATATACTAAATAGACTGATTGATATGCATTTGAAAATAAGCTTTTGATTTTCTTTATCCAGAGTGTTAGTTTGGCAGGTCACAATCATTTCAGACTTACAGCTGAATTCGTCATAACGATGCTGCATAAAGATGAGGAAGATGAGGAGGCAATTCTTGGTCTTGATTCTGAGTCGGTAATCTCTGATGCTTAGGACCTAGACCCCTTTCCACAGGGTCAAGCTGGAGTTGTGGGTGTGTCCTGGAATCTAGCTCTCCTAAATGAAGAAGACTCCTTTGATGACATAGAACATGTCATAGAAGATTAAAGGAGCCTGTGAAAACACAGTTTCCTCTATACCAGGGTGTCAAACTCATTTTAGTTAAGGGCCACATACTGCCCACTTTGACCTCAAGTGGGCCAGACCAGTAAAATCATAGCATAATAACGCATACACAACGACAATATTTCTCTATGTTTAAATCATTGGTGAAGGTTTTGGATGATAAACCCTATTTTAAGGTCTTTCTACAATAAACTAGAAACATAAAGACCAAAAACTCAGACATCAGCCCACTGTTTATCTGCCTGGGCTCTCCTCTGCAGATTCCCTCGCTTCGTGACGCGTTTGACGTCAAACGCATCACAAAGTGAGCAGCGAGCGCTTCTGACTCCGGAGCAGACATCGCATTTACGCTGTTTTTGAAGCAATTACTGGATCAATTAAAAAAAATGACAAAACGTTTGTACTCATAAACCTCCATATTCTTTAGAGACATTCTGATTCACAAGTGTAAATCGCTACTCTTACTCTTTACTTGTTTTACAGTCTATGGCATGTTCTTACTGATACAGTGCGACCCCAGTGGACTGATTAGGTATAGCAGCTACTTTTATAGAAATGCAATTTATGTCTTTCTGTAATTTTCACTTAGCAAAGTCATCCGGCGGACAGCTGGACCCCTGGCGGGCTGGATCCGGCCCGCGGGCCGTATGTTTGACACCCCTGCTCTATACCATAAATTTCACAAGGCTGCTTTTGCACATCTGATGCATGTTGTATTACATAGAGTACAATGGTATGTAAGTACTAGTGAGAAAGAGAAATATGTACAATACTAACTAGCTGTTAGTTAGCTAGTTTCTTTTCTGGCTAGCTAACCATAGCTGGATCAACAAAATAAAACTCGAAATATAACAGTATATACTAAATAGACTGATTGATATGCATTTGAAAATATGCTTTTGATTTTCTTTATCCAGAGTGTTAGTTTGGCAGGTCACAATCATTTCAGACTTACAGCTGAATTCGTAATAAAGATGCTGCATAAAGATGAGGAAGATGAGGAGGCAATTCTTGGTGTTGATTCTGAGTCGGTAATCTCTGATACTTAGGACCTAGACCTTGTTCCACAGGGTCAAGCTGGAGTTGTGGGTGTGTCCTGGAATCTAGCTCTCCTAAATGAAGAAGACTCCTTTGATGACATAGAACATGTCATAGAAGATTAAAGGAGCCTGTGAAAACACAGAGTTTCCTCTATACCATCAATTTCACAAGGCTGCTTTTGCACATCTGATGCATGTTGTATTACATAGAGTACAATGGAATGTAAGTACTAGTGAGAAAGAGAAATATGTACAATACTAACTAGATGTTAGTTAGCTAGTTTCTTTTCTGGCTAGCTAACCATAGCTGGATCAACAAAATAAAACTCGACATATAACAGTATATACTAAATAGACTGATTGATATGCATTTGAAAATATGCTTTTGATTTTCTTTATCCAGAGTGTTAGTTTGGCAGGTCACAATCATTTCAGACTTACAGTTGAATTCGTCATAAAGATGCTGCATAAAGATGAGGAAGATGAGGAGGCAATTCTTGGTCTTGATTCTGAGTCGGTAATCTCTGATGCTTAGGACCTAGACCTTGTTCCACAGGGTCAAGCTGGAGTTGTGGGTGTGTCCTGGAATCTAGCTCTCCTAAATGAGGAAGACTCCTTTGATGACATAGAACATGTCATAGAAGATTAAAGGAGCCTGTGAAAACACAGTTTCCTCTATACCAGGGGTGTCAAACTCATTTTAGTTAAGGGGCCACATACTGCCCACTTTGACCTCACGTGGGCCAGACCAGTAAAATCATAGCATAATAACGCATACATAACGACAATATTTCTCTATGTTTAAATCATTGGTGAAGGTTTTTGGATGATAAACCCTATTTTAAGGTCTTTCTACAATAAACTAGAAACATAAAGACCAAAAACTCAGACATCAGCCCACTGTTTATCTGCCTGGGCTCTCCTCTGCAGATTCCCTCGCTTCGTGATGCGTTTGACGTCAAACGCATCACAAAGTGAGCAGCGAGCGCTTCTGACTCCGGAGCAGACATCGCATTTACGCTGTTTTTGAAGCAATTACTGGAACAATTAAAAAAAATGACAAAACGTTTGTACTCATAAACCTCCATATTCTTAAGAGACGTTCTGATTCACAAGTGTAAATCGCTACTCTTACTCTTTACTTGTTTTACAGTCTATGGCATGCTCTTACTGATACAGTGCGACCCCCAGTGGACTGATTAGGAATAGCAGCTACTTTTATAGAAATGCAATTTATGTCTTTCTGTAATTTTCACACTTAGCAAAGTCATCCGGGGGCCGAGCTGGACCCTGGCGGGCTGGATCCGGCCCTTGGGCCTATGTTTGACACCCTGCTCTATACCATAAATTTCACAAGGCTGCTTTTGCACATCTGGCGCATGTTGTATTACATAGAGTACAATGGTATGTAAGTACTAGTGAGAAAGAGAAATATGTACAATACTAACTAGCTGTTAGTTAGCTAGTTTCTTTTCTGGCTAGCTAACCATAGCTGGATCAACAAAATAAAACTCGAAATATAACAGTATATACTAAATAGACTGATTGATATGCATTTGAAAATATGCTTTTGATTTTCTTTATCCAGAGTGTTAGTTTGGCAGGTCACAATCATTTCAGACTTACAGCTGAATTCGTCATAACGATGCTGCATAAAGATGAGGAAGATGAGGAGGCAATTCTTGGTCTTGATTCTGAGTCGGTAATCTCTGATGCTTAGGACCTAGACCCCTTTCCACAGGGTCAAGCTGGAGTTGTGGGTGTGTCCTGGAATCTAGCTCTCCTAAATGAAGAAGACTCCTTTGATGACATAGAACATGTCATAGAAGATTAAAGGAGCCTGTGAAAACACAGTTTCCTCTATACCAGGGGTGTCAAACTCATTTTAGTTAAGGGGCCACATACTGCCCACTTTGACCTCAAGTGGGCCAGACCAGTAAAATCATAGCATAATAACGCATACATAACGACAATATTTCTCTATGTTTAAATCATTGGTGAAGGTTTTTGGATGATAAACCCTATTTTAAGGTCTTTCTACAATAAACTAGAAACATAAAGACCAAAAACTCAGACATCAGCCCACTGTTTATCTGCCTGGGCTCTCCTCTGCAGATTCCCTCGCTTCGTGACGCGTTTGACGTCAAACGCATCACAAAGTGAGCAGCGAGCGCTTCTGACTCGGAGCAGACATCGCATTTACGCTGTTTTTGAAGCAATTACTGGATCAATTAAAAAAATGACCAAACGTTTGTACTCATAAACCTCCATATTCTTTAGAGACATTCTGATTCACAAGTGTAAATCGCTACTCTTACTCTTTACTTGTTTTACAGTCTATGGCATGTTCTTACTGATACAGTGCGACCCCAGTGGACTGATTAGGTATAGCAGCTACTTTTATAGAAATGCAATTTATGTCTTTCTGTAATTTTCACACTTAGCAAAGTCATCCGGCGGGCCGAGCTGGACCCCCTGGCGGGCTGGATCCGGCCCGCGGGCCGTATGTTTGACACCCCTGCTCTATACCATAAATTTCACAAGGCTGCTTTTGCACATCTGATGCATGTTGTATTACATAGAGTACAATGGTATGTAAGTACTAGTGAGAAAGAGAAATATGTACAATACTAACTAGCTGTTAGTTAGCTAGTTTCTTTTCTGGCTAGCTAACCATAGCTGGATCAACAAAATAAAACTCGAAATATAACAGTATATACTAAATAGACTGATTGATATGCATTTGAAAATATGCTTTTGATTTTCTTTATCCAGAGTGTTAGTTTGGCAGGTCACAATCATTTCAGACTTACAGCTGAATTCGTAATAAAGATGCTGCATAAAGATGAGGAAGATGAGGAGGCAATTCTTGGTGTTGATTCTGAGTCGGTAATCTCTGATACTTAGGACCTAGACCTTGTTCCACAGGGTCAAGCTGGAGTTGTGGGTGTGTCCTGGAATCTAGCTCTCCTAAATGAAGAAGACTCCTTTGATGACATAGAACATGTCATAGAAGATTAAAGGAGCCTGTGAAAACACAGAGTTTCCTCTATACCATCAATTTCACAAGGCTGCTTTTGCACATCTGATGCATGTTGTATTACATAGAGTACAATGGAATGTAAGTACTAGTGAGAAAGAGAAATATGTACAATACTAACTAGATGTTAGTTAGCTAGTTTCTTTTCTGGCTAGCTAACCATAGCTGGATCAACAAAATAAAACTCGACATATAACAGTATATACTAAATAGACTGATTGATATGCATTTGAAAATATGCTTTTGATTTTCTTTATCCAGAGTGTTAGTTTGGCAGGTCACAATCATTTCAGACTTACAGCTGAATTCGTCATAAAGATGCTGCATAAAGATGAGGAAGATGAGGAGGCAATTCTTGGTGTTGATTCTGAGTCGGTAATCTCTGATGCTTAGGACCTAGACCTTGTTCCACAGGGTCAAGCTGGAGTTGTGGGTGTGTCCTGGAATCTAGCTCTCCTAAATGAGGAAGACTCCTCTGATGACATAGAACATGTCATAGAAGATTAAAGGAGCCTGTGAAAACACAGTTTCCTCTATACCAGGGGTGTCAAACTCATTTTAGTTAAGGGCCACATACTGCCCACTTTGACCTCACGTGGGCCAGACCAGTAAAATCATAGCATAATAACGCATACATAACGACAATATTTCTCTATGTTTAAATCATTGGTGAAGGTTTTGGATGATAAACCCTATTTTAAGGTCTTTCTACAATAAACTAGAAACATAAAGACCAAAAACTCAGACATCAGCCCACTGTTTATCTGCCTGGGCTCTCCTCTGCAGATTCCTCGCTCGTGATGCGTTTGACGTCAAACGCATCACAAAGTGTGCAAGCGCTTCTGACTCAGCAGACATCGCATTTACGCTGTTTTTGAAGCAATTACTGGAACAATTAAAAAAATGACAAAACGTTTGTACTCATAAACCTCCATATTCTTAAGAGACATTCTGATTCACAAGTGTAAATCGCTACTCTTACTCTTTACTTGTTTTACAGTCTATGGCATGCTCTTACTGATACAGTGCGACCCCCAGTGGACTGATTAGGAATAGCAGCTACTTTTATAGAAATGCAATTTATGTCTTTCTGTAATTTTCACACTAGCAAAGTCATCCGGCGGGCCGAGCTGGACCCCCTGGCGGGCTGGATCCGGCCCGCGGGCCGTATGTTTGACACCCCTGCTCTATACCATAAATTTCACAAGGCTGCTTTTGCACATCTGATGCATGTTGTATTACATAGAGTACAATGGTATGTAAGTACTAGTGAGAAAGAGAAATATGTACAATACTAACTAGCTGTTAGTTAGCTAGTTTCTTTTCTGGCTAGCTAACCATAGCTGGATCAACAAAATAAAACTCGAAATATAACAGTATATACTAAATAGACTGATTGATATGCATTTGAAAATATGCTTTTGATTTTCTTTATCCAGAGTGTTAGTTTGGCAGGTCACAATCATTTCAGACTTACAGCTGAATTCGTCATAAAGATGCTGCATAAAGATGAGGAAGATGAGGAGGCAATTCTTGGTCTTGATTCTGAGTCGGTAATCTCTGATGCTTAGGACCTAGACCTTGTTCCACAGGGTCAAGCTGGAGTTGTGGGTGTGTCCTGGAATCTAGCTCTCCTAAATGAGGAAGACTCCTTTGATGACATAGAACATGTCATAGAAGATTAAAGGAGCCTGTGAAAACACAGAGTTTCCTCTATAGCATAAATTTCACAAGGCTGCTTTTGCACATCTGACGCATGTTGTATTACATAGAGTACAATGGAATGTAAGTACTAGTGAGAAAGAGAAATATGTACAATACTAACTAGATGTTAGTTAGCTAGTTTCTTTTCTGGCTAGCTAACCATAGCTGGATCAACAAAATAAAACTCGAAATATAACAGTATATACTAAATAGACTGATTGATATGCATTTGAAAATATGCTTTTGATTTTCTTTATCCAGAGTGTTAGTTTGGCAGGTCACAATCATTTCAGACTTACAGCTGAATTCGTCATAAAGATGCTGCATAAAGATGAGGAAGATGAGGAGGCAATTCTTGGTGTTGATTCTGAGTCGGTAATCTCTGATGCTTAGGACCTAGACCTTGTTCCACAGGGTCAAGCTGGAGTTGTGGGTGTGTCCTGGAATCTAGCTCTCCTAAATGAAGAAGACTCCTTTGATGACATAGGACATGTCATAGAAGATTAAAGGAGCCTGTGAAAACACAGAGTTTCCTCTATACCATAAATTTCACAAGGCTGCTTTTGCACATCTGATGCATGTTGTATTACATAGAGTACAATGGTATGTAAGTACTAGTGAGAAAGAGAAATATGTACAATACTAACTAGATGTTAGTTAGCTAGTTTCTTTTCTGGCTAGATAACCATAGCTGGATCAACAAAATAAAACTCGAAATATAACAGTACATACTATAGACTGATTGATATGCATTTGAAAATATCCTTTTGATTTTCTTTATCCAGAGTGTTAGTTTGGCAGGTCACAATCATTTCAGACTTACAGCTGAATTCGTCATAAAGATGCTGCATAAAGATGAGGAAGATGAGGAGGCAATTCTTGGTCTTGATTCTGAGTCGGTAATCTCTGATGCTTAGGACCTAGACCTTGTTCCACAGGGTCAAGCTGGAGTTGTGGGTGTGTCCTGGAATCTAGCTCTCCTAAATGAGGAAGGACTCCTTTGATGACATAGAACATGTCATAGAAGATTAAAGGAGCCTGTGAAAACACAGTTTCCTCTATACCAGGGTGTCAAACTCATTTTAGTTAAGGGGCCACATACTGCCCACTTTGACCTCACGTGGGCCAGACCAGTAAAATCATAGCATAATAACGCATACATAACGACAATATTTCTCTATGTTTAAATCATTGGTGAAGGTTTTGGATGATAAACCCTATTTTAAGGTCTTTCTACAATAAACTAGAAACATAAAGACCAAAAACTCAGACATCAGCCCACTGTTTATCTGCCTGGGCTCTCCTCTGCAGATTCCACGCCGTGATGCGTTTGACGTCAAACGCATCACAAAGTGAGCAGCGGCGCTTCTGACTCGGAGCAGACATCGCATTTACGCTGTTTTTGAAGCAATTACTGGAACAATTAAAAAATGACAAAACGTTTGTACTCATAAACCTCCATATTCTTAAGAGACGTTCTGATTCACAAGTGTAAATCGCTTCTCTTACTCTTTACTTGTTTTACAGTCTATGGCATGCTCTTACTGATACAGTGCGACCCCAGTGGACTGATTAGGAATAGCAGCTACTTTTATAGAAATGCAATTTATGTCTTTCTGTAATTTTCACATAGCAAAGTCATCCGGCGGGCCGAGCTGGACCCCTGGCGGGCTGGATCCGGCCCGCGGGCCGTATGTTTGCCTCCCTGCTCTATACCATAAATTTCACAAGGCTGCTTTTGCACATCTGATGCATGTTGTATTACATAGAGTACAATGGTATGTAAGTACTAGTGAGAAAGAGAAATATGTACAATACTAACTAGCTGTTAGTTAGCTAGTTTCTTTTCTGGCTAGCTAACCATAGCTGGATCAACAAAATAAAACTCGAAATATAACAGTATATACTAAATAGACTGATTGATATGCATTTGAAAATATGCTTTTGATTTTCTTTATCCAGAGTGTTAGTTTGGCAGGTCACAATCATTTCAGACTTACAGTTGAATTCGTCATAAAGATGCTGCATAAAGATGAGGAAGATGAGGAGGCAATTCTTGGTGTTGATTCTGAGTCGGTAATCTCTAATGCTTAGGACCTAGACCTTGTTCCACAGGGTCAAGCTGGAGTTGTGGGTGTGTCCTGGAATCTAGCTCTCCTAAATGAGGAAGACTCCTTTGATGACAAAGAACATGTCATAGAAGATTAAAGGAGCCTGTGAAAACACAGAGTTTCCTCTATACCATAAATTTCACAAGGCTGCCTTTGCACATCTGATGCATGTTGTATTACATAGAGTATAATGGTATGTAAGTACGAGTGAGAAAGAGAAATATGTACAATACTAACTAGCTGTTAGTTAGCTAGTTTCTTTTCTGGCTAGCTAACCATAGCTGGATCAACAAAATAAAACTCGAAATATAACAGTATATACTAAATAGAGTGATTGATATGCATTTGAAAACATGCTTTTGATTTTCTTTATCCAGAGTGTTAGTTTGGCAGGTCACAATCATTTCAGACTTACAGTTGAATTCGTCATAAAGATGCTGCATAAAGATGAGGAAGATGAGGAGGCAATTCTTGGTGTTGATTCTGAGTCGGTAATCTCTGATGCTTAGGACCTAGACCTTGTTCCACAGGGTCAAGCTGGAGTTGTGGGTGTGTCCTGGAATCTAGCTCTCCTAAATGAAGAAGACTCCTTTGATGACATAGAACATGTCATAGAAGATTAAAGGAGCCTGTGAAAACACAGAGTTTCCTCTATACCATAAATTTCACAAGGCTGCTTTTGCACATCTAACATGTTGTATTACATAAAGTACAATGGTATGTAAGTACTAGTGAGAAAGAGAAATATGTACAATACTAACTAGCTGTTAGTTAGCTAGTTTCTTTTCTGGCTAGCTAACCATAGCTGGATCAACAAAATAAAACTCGAAATATAACAGTATATACTAAATAGACTGATTGATATGCATTTGAAAATATGCTTTTGATTTTCTTTATCCAGAGTGTTAGTTTGGCGAGTCACAATCATTTCAGACTTACAGCTGAATTCGTCATAAAGATGCTGCATAAAGATGAGGAAGATGAGGAGGCAATTCTTGGTGTTGATTCTGAGTCGGTAATCTCTGATGCTTAGGACCTAGACCTTCTTCCACAGGGTCAAGCTGGAGTTGTGGGTGTGTCCTGGAATCTAGCTCTCCTAAATGAAGAAGACTCCTTTGATGACATAGAACATGTCATAGAAGATTAAAGGAGCCTGTGAAAACAGAGTTTCCTCTATACCAGGGTGTCAAACTCATTTTAGTTAAGGGGCCACATACTGCCCACTTTGACCTCAAGTGGGCCAGACCAGTAAAATCATAGCATAATAACGCATACATAACGACAATATTTCTCTATGTTTAAATCATTGGTGAAGGTTTTGGATGATAAACCCTATTTTAAGGTCTTTCTACAATAAACTAGAAACATGAAGACCAAAAACTCAGACATCAGCCCACTGTTTATCTGCCTGGGCTCTCCTCTGCAGATTCCCTCGCTTCGTGGCGCGTTTGACGTCAAACGCATCACAAAGTGAGCAGCGAGCGCTTCTGACTCCGGAGCAGACATCGCATTTACGCTGTTTTTGAAGCAATTACTGGATCAATTAAAAAAAATGACAAAACGTTTGTACTCATAAACCTCCATATTCTTAAGAGACATTCTGATTCACAAGTGTAAATCGCTACTCTTACTCTTTACTTGTTTTACAGTCTATGGCATGCTCTTACTGATACAGTGCGACCCCCAGTGGACTGATTAGGAATAGCAGCTACTTTTATAGAAATGCAATTTATGTCTTTCTGTAATTTTCACACTTAGCAAAGTCATCCGGCGGGCCGAGCTGGACCCCCTGGCGGGCTGGATCCGGCCCGCGGGCCGTATGTTTGACACCCCTGCTCTATACCATAAATTTCACAAGGCTGCTTTTGCACATCTGATGCATGTTGTATTACATAGAGTACAATGGTATGTAAGTACTAGTGAGAAAGAGAAATATGTACAATACTAACTAGCTGTTAGTTAGCAAGTTTCATTTCTGGCTAGCTAACCATAGCTGGATCAACAAAATAAAACTCGAAATATAACAGTATATCCTAAATAGACTGATTGATATACATTTGAAAATATGCTTTTGATTTTCTTTATCCAGAGTGTTAGTTTGGCAGGTCACAATCATTTCAGACTTACAGTTGAATTCGTCATAAAGATGCTGCATAAAGATGAGGAAGATGAGGAGGCAATTCTTGGTCTTGATTCTGAGTCGGTAATCTCTGATGCTTAGGACCTAGACCTTGTTCCACAGGGTCAAGCTGGAGTTGTGGGTGTGTCCTGGAATCTAGCTCTCCTAAATGAAGAAGACTCCTTTGATGACATAGAACATGTCATAGAAGATTAAAGGAGCCTGTGAAAACACAGAGTTTCCTCTATACCATAAATTTCACAAGGCTGCTTTTGCACATCTGATGCATGTTGTATTACATAGAGTACAATGGTATGTAAGTACTAGTGAGAAAGAGAAATATGTACAATACTAACTAGCTGTTAGTTAGCTAGTTTCTTTTCTGGCTAGCTAACCATAGCTGGATCAACAAAATAAAACTTGAAATATAACAGTATATACTAAATAGACTGATTGATATGCATTTGAAAATATGCTTTTGATTTTCTTTATCCAGAGTGTTAGTTTGGCAGGTCACAATCATTTCAGACTTACAGTTGAATTCGTCATAAAGATGCTGCATAAAGATGAGGAAGATGAGGAGGCAATTCTTGGTCTTGACTCTGAGTCGGTAATCTCTGATGCTTAGGACCTAGACCTTGTTCCACAGGGTCAAGCTGGAGTTGTGGGTGTGTCCTGTAATCTAGCTCTCCTAAATGAGGAAGACTCCTTTGATGACATAGTACATGTCATAGAACATAGAACATGTCATAGAACATGTCATAGAAGATTAAAGGAGCCTGTGAAAACACAGAGTTTCCTCTATGATCCACAGCTGCTCAATGATCAGAAGGCAAGCCCCGACATTTATATTCGACTGGAAACGAGGTCATTTACACCATGTTTTAAGCCTGAATGTCCGCTGATATCTTCCATGAGGTGCATTCAGGGCGTTAAATAATGCTTACGTCCGCTAGCTTTGCCACTTCCTGAATTTAACATTTGTACAGTGATTCAGAGATTTTGAAATATCGACATATACTGTATATCGTGTATCGCGATATAGCCTAAAAAATATATAGCGCCTGTATAGCGCCCCTACGTGCACCGTCAAAGGACGCTTCACGCGCGCACCTGGGACTTGTAGTTCTCACGCCAGGAGACTCTCCCTGATCATAGCGGCACTCGAAAGCACATTGACAACAACTCCCACAATGCAACGTTCCGCTACCTTATTATTCGTCGAATCCGTCTCAGTTAGCAGCTCGCCCCTGAGCTTCACTGTCTTGAGTTTAACTTTATACATATATTTATTTGCCCTGATCACAGTAACGAGGAAGATGATGAGTTTCTCCTCATCTACAAATGATGAATGTAAATTTATATACAGGTAAATTCAAAAATAAAAATATATTCACAAATGAAAAAAAATGTAAATTCCTTGTGTTCGTGAAGGAGATGGAAAAAATATATATTTCAACAATTTCTTCTTTAGAAAACAAAAAAGCAGCCAAAACTATTTTTTGTATCTATTATGATAATATCATTTGTTTGTCTTTATATAAATGTTGTTTTGCCTGTTTGTCTATTTTTAAAAATCCAATAACTTTGATTGATACTAAATTTGATTGATCTTGCATTGAAAATATAATAGGATTCTATAGTCCACATATTTTGTATGTTTGTACATTGGTAAATAAAGTGAAAAACGCCACACCTGCCCAACCAGTCACCAGGTGTCAACTGGTAAGATAAAGTACAAGAAATATCTATTTTATCTAAGTGTGAAACCTTTATCAAATGACCACTCTGCTTTTCTTGACATAACTATAACCTTTATTTACATGATGGAAATGAAAAAGAGAAAATCGTATGCACCTCTTCACAAAGAAAAGACTGAAGAGTTGGCTATAAATTCAGACATTTACAGTAAAATAAGAGTTGTTTCCCATCAAGTTTGCACACCTTATGAGCTAAAGAGTACAGCTGTGAACAATCTCTAAAAGAGCTTATATGAAATGTGCAAGTATTATACATTTCTTAGTTGTAGTGACAAAGCACTCATATAAGCAGTATGACCAATTTAGTAATAAACCTAAATTAAACAAAACACCATGTGCCTTCCTGAAAATCATTCGCAGCTTTTCAGGAAGGCACATGGTGCACACTACCACATGGCTACACAACCTCCATGCTTGGAGATGCGTTCCTGTTTTTAAGTGTACGAGATAAGGACGTCTTCACCTGAGCCACCAGTGTCCAGCTTCAACATCTCAGGCATTTTAAATCGAAATTTGCAATGTGACTTAATCATAATTTAAGGCTTAGTTTGTATTATGGATAATTAGCAAAGCCTGTGGACAGGGAGGGAAAAGAACAAACCATGAGCTCAGGGACAAAGTAATTCAAAGCTATCGACTCTGTAAGGAATAAAAGGGTACAATAATTTTGGTACGGCACCACTGGTGATTCACCCCAATAGCTGTGTTGGATTCAAATGACAACTGAGTTTGGAAATTTGTTTGGAACTTGATTAACAATCCAAAACTGCCACAGAACCTCACGCAGCTCTCATCCTGAGTACTTCTGTCTCAGATGCTTTAATCTCTACCACCTTGAGACGAGAATGATGTATTTCACCAACACAAATTCTGTGAACTCGTGCCCCCTGCATTCCCAGTCCAAAATGTATATATTCCAAAAGTACAGTATACATTATAAAATGCTTGTTATTTCAATACAAAAGAGGATATATAAGGGTATTTATTTATCTGGTGTGATGCATTGACTAGAAAATGAAGGTGCAGGATATGGTACTAACTGAAAATAGATGGTTGCGTACATCTTCTGTTGGTTTCATAAGCTGCTTGGGTATTCTGCTCAATACCTTTAGCCTTTAGTGCGTAAGTCAAACAACCCTCTAAATTCCCCAGTGAGGTATTGATTCTTTTATCAGATTAGCTGGAGATGTAAGTGGTCTTTTGGACACTAGGGTCCTTTGCGTGGTTATCAGATTGGCAGAACAGAGCAGTAATCTTGCCCATTTATGAGAAACCACCCGGTCTGGTGAATATTCATGATGAAACAGAGAGACAAAAAAAGGGACAGGGACAGTAAAGAGAGACAATCACAATTCCATTGCTTTGGTTTGACTTGGCCCATTCATCATCCCTCTAGCCTTCCTGTCCAAAGTCGTCTGTGAATTTTTTCAGTTTGTCCAGATCGTTGACTGTTGGCTTTGTGCTGGTCAGAGACCTCTGCATGTCGGACTGAAAGAGGAAGACATGATATGGTAATAAAGTAGTGGCTCTAATATGCAACTAGGGCTATGTTGTAGCACTAACGGGCCCGAGCACAGGCATTTTCAAGCCTGTTGCGGTCAGTGGAGAGAGCGATCGTTGAACAAGCGCACGTCTCCACGTTGCATGGCGTTGCGCACTGCGGCAAGGATAAGCTTCTCACAGTAAAAATGTGGAATATGGCCAAAATGGCCACTAAATGTAAAATGGCGGGCTTCCTGTTGCTTTTTTCCAATTGCACCTCTGACCTTTTTTGTTTGTCTGGTCATGATACACCTGGGCTACGATTTTTGTGAAGATCGGTGAAAGCTAACACAGGGGCTTTTCCTTAGATGGCGCTGTTGAGCCATTTTTCCACGCCCATTTCAAATTACTCCAGAATACCATTACTTTTTGGGGTTTTGAATTCCCTGCAAACTTTGGTAACAATTTGAGCATGTCTAGGCCCTGAAAAAGCCCCAAAAGGGAAATACAAATCCTTTGAAATACAATAGGGCCTCCCACCGGAGGTGCTCGGGCCCTAATAAGAATAATCCTTCCAATTTCAATAGGGCCTCCCACCGTAGGTGCTCGGGCCCTAATAATAATAATAATAAAAATCCTTTCAATTTCAATAGGGCCTCCCACCGTAGGTGCTCGGGCCCTAATAATAATAATCATTTCAATTTCAATAGGGCCTCCCACCGTAGGTGCTCGGGCCCTAATAATAATAATAATAATAATAATAATAATAATAATCTTTTCAATTTCAATAGGGCCTCCCACCGGAGGTGCTCGGGCCCTAATAATACTTTCAATTTCAATAGGGCCTCCCACCTTCGGTGATCGGGCCCTAATAATCCTTTCAATTTCAATAGGGCCTCCACCGTAGGTGCTCGGGCCCTAACTAGGGCTACGTTGTAGCACTAACGGGCCCGAGCACAGGCAATTTGAAGCATGTTGCGGTTAGTGGAGAGAGCGATCAATGACCAAGCGCACGTCTCCGCGTTGCATGCGTTTTGCGCACTGCGGCAAGGAGTAACGCTTCACTTCCTGCGTCCGTCACGCGATGTCGATCCTTGCCTGCTAATTGCTCATTACGGTCCACGCTATCAATTGCACATCACACTGTGAAAATTTTATGTAAATCGAATGATAGTTGTAAAACAAAGCTTACTTCCTGTTGCCAGTAGGTGGCGCCATCACTATTATTACATACAGACTAATAGATCTGTTCAAGTACGGGCTCTGATGTAGCGTGAGCAATTTTGTGTCAATTGGACAATGTTACAACAACTTCATTTTCACACTGATCAGTAGGTGGCGCTATGACCCTGCACTAATATTAATATATGGAGCTGTTCAGGTCAAGATTGTGGTCATAGGTCAGTAGTTCGGGGCCGGTTGGATAATGCAGAGTGGATTTACAAAGTACTTCCTGTTTCATGGCGAATCAGTAGGTGGCGCTATGACCCTGAGGAAATATTGACACATAGAGCTGTTCAGGCTTGGACTCTGATCATGAGACAGAAGTTTGGCGGTGATAGGACAATGCACAGTGGAGTTATGACAACATCGTGTCCTTTGGCGAAGGATGAACCTTCGCCGCACCTCAATGTTTACACGGTTTGAGGAAAATGTCACAATTCTGACCATGATCCAATGACTTGACTGAGGTCTTATGAGCTGTATATTATAAAGCAGCCAGGAGCAGTGCATCAAAGTATAAAACAAGTCACTTCCTGTAGCCAGCAGGTGGCGCTGTGATTTTAAGCCATGATTTCTGTGTAGATGTCATCAGGCCGGGACTCTTGTCTTACATGTCTAGTTTGGATTCGATTGGACCACGTATGTCTAAGATACAGAACCTTGTGTTTTGATGGCGTGTAATCAAAGTTTGACACCACGCCACGGTCACACGGTGTGACGAAAAGTTGAAATTCGAGGAAGTGTAGATCTCCATCTTGTTGTGATGACACTCATCTCAATTTGAAGTTGATCTGATGAAAGCTCTACGACAAGTTTGTCAAGTAAAAATGTGGAATATGGCCAAAATGGCCACTAAATCCAAAATGGCGGGCTTCCTGTTGCTTTTTTCCAATTGCACCTCTGACCTTTTTTGTTTGTCTTGTCATGATACACCTGGGCTACGAGTTTTGTGAAGATCGGTGAAAGCTAACTGAGGGGCTTTTCCTTAGATGACGCTGTTGAGCCATTTTTCCACGCCCATTTCAAATTACTCCAGAATACAACAACTTTTTGGGGTTTTGAATTCCCTGCAAACTTTGGTAACAATTTTAGCATGTCTAGGCCCTGAAAAAGCCCCAAAAGGGAAATACAAATCCTTCGAAATACAATAGGGCCTCCCACCGGAGGTGCTCGGGCCCTAATAATCCTTTCAATTTCAATAGGGCCTCTCACCTTCGGTGCTCGGGCCCTAATTACTTACATGTTCTTCTATTTTCTTTTTGACTTAAAATACCTTCATCAGCACACATAAGTAGCTTCATTAAATATATGTATTGAAATAGTGACCAGCAGAGGTCGCTACGTGTTACCAAATTCCTCATATCTCCAAACATGACCAGCTAATTATAACTTTTAATGGACATTTTCCTTCTTGGTAAACCGTGACATTAGGTCATAGTGGACAAATCAACTGGCCACGGCAGTATTGATCATCATATTTGCAAGGGGCAGGCTTTTTAGGCTATTTATTTAATCATTAAAATTAAAATGATAATGTTGGATTGCTTTGGAAATGAATACAATAAAAATATCTATGTAACAATAATGTTTCACTGCTCATTAGAAAACACATGAGGTACAGAAACATAAAGTAAACAGAACACTTGGTTATATTGTAGTGTTGGTTCTCTGAGTGAAGAGACTACCTCTCCACTCTATTACATATTCTATATGTATGGGGAATGATCCCCCTGCTCTCAAGGTGTGTAGACATTTCTTTTATAAACACCAGCTTGCCCGGCCACGCCCTGCAGTTCACCTATAAAACACCTGTGTTGGCGTGAAATCCATTGATAGTTTGATTGACACATGTCTCTGAGAGGCCTTAGAATGGGAGAGGTTACAACGTAACCGAGCATCCTCTGTTGTATCGAGATTATCTCTAAAACATTTTCCATATGTAAGGGGCAACTCTTTTAGACACCTTGCAAAGAGACGATACATCCCACAAGCCGGAATTTGACTAATGCACAATTTACAAATGCACACTATTTTCATACCAACCAGGTCAAAGCCCCACAGTACACAAAGGCCAAGCCAGAGAGGCAGGAGGGCTGCAGAGGTTAGTCTTCAAGATGCAACACTGAGCAAAGGAAACAAATATTGGCCCTGCAAGATGCAGAGGTCAAAGTAAACAGGATGGCCACTCTGTCCAGCTTGTGAACACTACAATGACACTCAGTAGAGTGCAAACCTCCACCAAGGCCTATCTGTCCCCATACATTTATCTAAATTGCACCAAATTGCACACATTCATAAATATCAGTCCCCAAAACATGTCTGTTTTTCATCAAGATCCATGAATCATTTCCCTCAGAAATGAATTGAATTGTTGCAAAACGCCCTATCTCACGTTCTATTTCTAATTCAATTCAAATTCAATTCAATTCAATTTATTTGTATTTGTACTGCGCCAAATCACAACATGTGCTCACTATGTAAAGAGCCTCCAGATAATGTATGCTGTGATATGGACCTATACAAATATAATTAAATTGAATTTAACTTTATATTATCTCTTGGCATTTTACATAGGAAGACTGAGACCTTATAACATTGTAGCTAAACCCAACAGCTCCCACTATGAGCAGCACTGACGACTGTGGAGAAAAAAAACTCCCTCATTAACTGGAAGAAACCTCTAGAACCAGACTGAGTGTGGGCAACATCTGCCTCGACAGGTTGGGTGAGAGGAGAAAAATGGTGGAAGGGCGGAGAGGTTGGTGGAAAAGAGGAGAGAGGCGGAGGAGACGGCGGAGGAGACAGACCTTCTTTCTCTCCTCGTTCTTGAAGTGAAGCTGCAGGACTCCTCTGGACCTGAATGACCCGGCTGTGAAAGCAGACATTCTGAAATCAGCAAGTTTCCAAAATCCACCCTGAAACACCTTCATAGACCCAGGACAGATGTAATACAGAGTTTGATGACATCAAATAACCCTGAGGAGATGATTGAATACAAAGAGCTAAACACTTCTCTGCGCTCCCTCTGGATCAGTCACACAACCACAACCCCATAGAGACTGTCTGTCCACCGTCCCATTAAATTATGTAAATCAAACAATAACAGAGGGAGAATTCTACACAAAAATCGAATACAAATTAACACAAACTCTGCAACAACAGGTTTGCACTCTACTGAGTGTCATTGTAGTGTTCACAAGCTGGCCAGAGTGGCCATCCTGTTTTCTTTGACCTCTGCATCTTGCAGGGCCAATATTTGTTTCCTTTGCTCAGTGTTGCATCTTGAAGACTAACCTCTGCAGCCCTCCTGCCTCTCTGGCTTGGCCTTTGTGTACTGTGGGGCTTTGACCTGGTTGGTATGAAAATAGTGTGCATTTGTAAATTGTGCATTTGTCAAATACCGGCTGGTGGGATGTATCGTCTCTTTGCAAGGTGTCTAAAAGAGTTACCCCTTACATATGGAAAATGTTTTAGAGATAATCTAGATACAACAGAGGATGCTCGGTTACGTTGTAACCTTGGTTCTCTGAGTGAAGAGACATGGCCTCTCAGAGACATGTGTCAATCAAACTATCAATGGATATCACGCCAACACAGGTGTTTTATAGATGAACTGCAGGGCGTGGCCGGGCAAGCTGGTTTATATAAAAGAAATGTCTACACACCTTGAGAGCAGGGGCATTCCCCATACATATAGAATATGTAATAGAGTGGAGAGGTAGTCTCTTCACTCAGAGAACCAACACTACAATATAACCAAGTGTTCTGTTTACTTTATGTTTCTGTACCTCATGTGTTTTCTAATGAGCAGTGAAATATTACATATTACATTGATTTTTTATTGTATTAATTACCAAAGCAATCCAACATTATCATTTTAATTTTAATGATTAAATAAAAAGCCTGCCCCTTGCAAATATGATGATCAATACTGCCGTGGCCAATTAATTTGTCCACTATGACCTCATGTCACGGTTTACCAAGAAGGAAAATGTCCATTAAAAGTTAGAATTAGCTGGTCATGTTTGGAGATATGAGGAATTTGGTAACACATAGCGACCTCTGCTGGTCACTATATTTAATGAAGCTACTAATGTGTGCTGCTTATATCAAAAAGAAAATAGAAGAACATATAAGTCATTTATTTATGTTGCATATACATATATTTATTGATGCATTTATTAATTTACACATTTTTTGTCTATCTACTTAATCTTACCAATCTATTTTCTATAAGTCAGGGGTTTCCATAAAACCAAAACCAGTGAATTTGAAAGTTTTTTGGTAATTTTGATTTTAAATCGGACAAAAATAACTGCTGAGATCTAAGAGCTGAAATCTCAGTCACTAGGAGAATTAGTGAAGGAGTCTGAAACCAGACAGAGTCAAAATGTTCCAAAGTGTCAGTTTGTC
Organism: Hippoglossus stenolepis; assembly: GCF_022539355.2. Lineage (NCBI taxonomy): Eukaryota > Metazoa > Chordata > Actinopteri > Pleuronectiformes > Pleuronectidae > Hippoglossus > Hippoglossus stenolepis. Next base: position 16,363,620 of record NC_061505.1, on the reverse strand, counting down.
TTGAAGAACCATCACAGAGCAGATTAATGAAGTGATAACATACAAGTACATCACAAGACATTTCTAGTTTCTCTCACTGTAAAGAAACAATAGACAGAACAAACATCATCCAAATATTCATAAATGCATTAATGTTATAAGAATCACTATTGAGACAATAACTGTTTTTCTAATGTAAGGATGTGTTCTCTCTCTTTCACTCAAGGAAGCACCATCCACGCATGCTGTAGCAGACAAATGGTTTTCTTTTTTCACAGGAAAATAACCTCCAGTTTCCTCCCTTCTCCAAATCTGCAACACCACATACGACTTTCATCGAGCCAAGTGGGTGTTCACCCTGATACCAGGAGCTGAATGAGTAGTTACTCCCGTCGGACCAGTAAATCTGAGGATCTCTGTACAAACCGATCCATGCCCATTTGAGAGGTTTTATCAAGTTCTTTATATTTTTCTTTATCTTGTCTCTGTCAGCGTCGTTCCTCACAGTGACCAGATCTGTGTAGTGTTCTCTGCAGTGCCTCTGAGCCTCAGACCAATTCTTTGTTGTATCCACTAGCTTAAAGTCAGAATCCTCTAATGTTCCTGCAGTTAAGTTTGAGAACAAAAGAGGGATTGTTGAGATCACACAATGGTTTTCAAAATCATATCTTATACATTATGTTGTATAGTAAAGATCAATATAAAGCACATCATTACCTCTGTAGCAGACAAATGGAATCTTCCTATGGCAGTCATCATCAATCCATTTTCCATTTTTATTCATGGCCACACAGAGCTCATTGGCGTTATAATTGTTTGGCTCCTTACTATCCCAGCTGCTATATCCAGCTCCACTCTGGTTGAACCCATCTGACCACTTCCAGTCAATATGACTGTACAGGCCAATCAAACCTCAGAGCTTTTACCAGCAGCGGAACTGTGTCTTTAAGTTTCTTCATTTCTTCAGTGTTTTCAATAGTGGCCAGGTCTGTGTACGTCTCTCTGCAGTAGCTCTGAGCTTCAGTCCAAGTCTTTGCATCAGACACAAAGTGGTACTGATGGAGGAGGCATGTGGAGAAGGTGAGGCACCCTGAGGATGAAACCAGTTATTTTTGTTATGTATGAGGACTCAAATTAATCTCTATATTCAGATTTCCTGTTAGACATCATACAAACAGTGAAATTCACTGACCTGAGAGACACAAGACACCAATGAAGATCCCTTCCATCCTGATGCTGCTCTGTGGACTGTCTGTGCCAGTGTTCACCACTAACACCAAACTGAACTAGTTCTAGTGTAGATTTAGGGAAATGTAACACCAGCTCCTCCTCTTCTACTGAAATAGACAGTGTTCTGTGGAACTCTTTATGCAAAAAGGCAAAGATGCAAACAACATCATTTTTATCATTTATCTTTGGAGGCATCTCACTATGCAAATAGTTCTGATCGTATCAGACCAGACTCTCTGCCTCACCCTGTGCAGGTGGTGAGTGAATGAATGTCTGTTTGTCTTGCTCACACCGTGGATCCAATGATACCTCTGTGACAGGGATGTTTGAAATGTTTATCTATTAATGTTGTGATCACCTCTAATTCCATCAATATGTAGATCAGATGAAAATAAGGATGAGAAGAAAAGAAATGATGATGATGAGTATTATTATTATTACACTGCTATCATCTATAAATTGTTTTCATTATAACAACCATTCTGAAAATGTAACCCCACTGGATATTGAAGCCTGCCTTCAGGTATCCAGTGTTCATCTTTACAACCTGGATGTGTTCATGGAGACACAATTTGCACCACATGTCTCAGATCCAGTCCTTCTAGGCCTGAGCACCAACTCAGCTCCAGCATGTTGTGTGTTTCCTGATCTCAACCAAAAACAGCAGCTCTACAGCAGGAAGAATTATTCAACATCCTAAAATAATTCAGAGGAGTCAACATGATCTGGCTGCTTTGCATTGTAAATCCTCTCTGGCAGGAGTTCTTTGTATTGTAATGGCAGATTTTGCATTTGTGTAATGTTTAATTGAAGAACAGATATGTATTTAGAAGAAGTAGATAACAAATGTGTTTCTGTGACTTAACTACGGGAAGTTGCAGAAGGAAGTGTTTATGACCCCACATGTGTGTCTTAGCAAATGCTTCACTGCAGGGGTGTTACTTAGTGTGTCTGATAGAGATGGGTGAGGGGAACTCTGCATTGTATACAGGACTGGGGTCTTTTGATGTTGTAAATGAAGATAGAAGGCACACCAGGGGTATGGGACGGAGATCTGAGACAGGAACTCTGCCCAACCTGGTCAGACATCAAGAGACTGAAGAATACCTTTGGCTCCTCGCAGGAGGGGCTTCTGATTGTATAAGTGAAGTGATTCTCCTGTGCTCTGTGCTCATTCTATACACGTCACACTAGGTGGCTGTGTGGGGTGAGCCCACCTGCAGGTGTTTTAATTGAACTTTCCGAGAAACAATGTTATGTGTGTATTATTATACAATAGAGTATCATTATTAAACAGAAACTGCCACCACAGTATTCACTCATCTCCCTCAGGGTTATTTGATGTCATCAAACTCTGTATTATATCTGTCCTGGGTCTATGAATGTGTTTCAGGGTGGATTTTGGAAACTTGCTGATTTCAGAATGTCTGCTTTCACAGCAGGGTCATTCAGGTCCAGAGGAGTCCTGCAGCTTCACTTCAAGAAAGGGGAGAAAGAAAACACAAGTTTACAGTGGTACTAGCTTTGTGAAGAAGTACTTGGATCTTTTATTCATAACACAGTGAGGAACCTCTGGTCTCAGGCTGCATGTTGCCCACAAGACAGTTTGATCAGGCCTGTCAGACAATTCACAAAACCAAGCAACTCAGAAATAAACTTCCACCCTGTGGTTGTTTGTCACCTTCAACCTGTGCTCACGTCCCACAGGTGCTCAATTGGATTTTGGTCAGGGGAACATGAGGGCCAGTCAGCATCAATGCCTTCATCATCCAGGAACTGGCTAAACACTCTGGCAACATGAGGCCGGGCATTGTCCTGCACCAGGAGGAACTCAGGGTCCACTTAACCAGTGTAAACTCTGACAATCGCCCTGAGGATTTAATCCCAGTACCAGCAGTCAGGGTACTGTTGGCTATGACATGGAGGTCTGTGCGAAACCTCTAAGGATATGCCCCCAGACCATCACTGACCGGTCATGCTGGATGATGTTACAGGCAGCATAACGTAAGTGTCAGCCTGTTCTCACCTGTGAAGAGAACGGGTGTGACATCCTCTGTTCTTAACCCTCAACAAGAGTAAGGAAAAACTACTAAAAACCTTTTAACAGGGAAAAGAAGGTAGAAACCTCAGAGAGAGCCACATGTGAGGGATCCCTCTCCCAGGACGGACAGAAGTGCAATAGATGTCAAGTGTAAAGGAGAACATCAGCAAGATAAAGGTTTTAGCAGCATTGACAAGGGTAAACATTTTGAAGCATAACTGAAGGTCAATGAATTGATGGATTATTGTCAGTAATGGTCGAGTATCTGAGGAGAAATATTATATATCAAGCAGTCCTGCTGCAATCATAGTCCATGGTCAGCAGCCACCACGATCAGGATCCACCATCAAGATCGGATGCCACTATAGTCCACAGTCATTGTCCACTGCCGCCATTAGGATCCACCATCAGCTGTCACCTCGATCGTGGTCCACCACCATTATCAGATGCCAAAACAATAAAGGATCCGCCATTATTATCACGATCAGCCAGCACGATACAGAATCCGCCATACTGGATCCACCATTACGATCTCTGATACGCGATCCACAGATCATAATCCACGATGTGGCCACAGCTGCGGCTTGAGAAGAGGAAGGAGAAGCTGGAAAGAGAAGCTCTGTGTGTCATGTGTCCCCCGACCTTCTAGACCTATAGCATCATAACTAAGAGCAGGGTCTAAGACAAGCCTGGACTGGCTCTAACTATAAGCTTTACCGTAAAGGAAGGTTTTAAGCCTACTCTTAAACGTACAGATGGTGTCTGCCTCCCGAACTGAAAGTGGGAGATAATTCCACAGGAGAGGAGCTTGATAGCTGAAAGCTCTGGCTCCTACTCTACTTTTAGAGACTTTAGGGACGACAAGTAAGCCTGAATTCTGGGAGCGCAGTGCTCTAGTGGGTTGATAAGGTACTATCAGCTCTTTGAGGTATAATGGTGCCATATTATTAAGGGCCTTGAAGGTGAGGAGGAGAATTTTAAATTCTATTCTAGATTTAACCGGAAGCCAGTGTAGCGAAGCTAATACTGGAGAAATGTGGTCTCTTTTCTTTGTTCTTGTCAGGACACGTGCTGCGGCATTTTGGACAAGCTGCAGAGTCTTTAAAGACTTACTGCTGGAGCCTGATAATAAGGAATTACAATAATCCAGTCTGGATGTAACAAAGGCGTGGACTCGTTTCTCTGCATCTTTTTGAGAAAGGACATGTCTGATTTTTTAGATATTATGCAAGTGGAAGAAGGCGGTCCTAGAAATTTGTTTTAAGTGTGAATTAAAGGTCAAATCAGGATCAGGATGTCAGCCTAAATGAATCTACCCCCCCCCCGTCATGTAAATTCACACGTTCCCCGAGACTTTGGCCGAGGAGGTGGAGTTGCTGCTGTTTTGAACTCCAGTCTATCAATTAATCCTAAACCTAAACTAAGCTACAACTCATTTGAAAGTCTTGTTCTTAGTCTTCCACACCCATCCAAGAAATACCAACAGCCAATCATATTTGCTGTAGTTTACCGTGCTCCTGGGGCTTATTCTGAATTTGGAACGGAATTCCCTGAGTTTTTATCAAACCTAGTCCTAAAGACCGATAAAATTATTATTGTTGGTGACTTTAATATTCATGTTGACAATAATAATGATATCCTTAGCGTAGCATTTATTTCAGTACTAGACTCAATTGGTTTCAGTCCGTGTGTACACCAACCTACTCATTGTTGTAACCACACACTTGACCTTGTATTATCATACGGTGTCAAAATTGAACATCTAATAGTACTTCAGCTTAATCCAATTCTATCAGACCATAATTTAATAACCTTGGATTTTTCATTATCAGAATATATGCCACTAATAAAAAACTCCTTTTCTAGATGTCTACCTGATAGTGCTGTAGCTACATTTAAGGAAATAATTCCAATTACATTTAAACCTGTATTAACCGTCGATATAACCAACAAATTCTTTAAAAACCCTAGCTCCACAGAGATTGACCATCTTGTCGATAGCTCTGTAAAGTCATTACGATTAACATTAGACTCAATAGCGCCTCTAACAAAGAAGCGTGTAAAACATAGTAAATTAGCTCCGTGGTATAATTCCAAGACACATGAATTAAAACAAGCGTCAAGAAAACTAGAAAGGAGGTGGCGCTCCAACAACCGTGTTGAAAATCTCCTAGACTGGAAAGATAGTGTTAAAGCATATAAGAAGGCCGTCCACAAAACAAGAGCTGCCTACTACTCCACACTAATAGAAGAAAATAAAAACAACCCCAGGTTTCTCTTCAGCACTGTAGCCAGGCTGACAGAGAGTCACACCTCCACCGAACCCAGTATTCCTCGATCCCTAAATAGCAATATCTTTATGACCTTCTTTAATGATAAAATTCTAACTATTTGAAATCAAATCAACCATCTCCTGCCCTCAGTTGGCACTAATACCCTATCAAGAACAGAAATCTCAGAAACGGCTGAGAATCCTACCAATTATTTAGACAGCTTCTCTCTGATCACCCTTGATCAGCTGACCAAAATAATCTCATGTTGTAAACCAACAACTTGTATCTTAGATCCCATTCCTACAAAATTACTTGAAGAAATTCTGCCCCTAATTGATAGTACGTTACTGAACACAATCAATCTGTCATTATCATCAGGATATGTACCACAGTCCTTTAAAATAGATGTAATCAAACCCCTTCTCAAAAAACCCACCCTGGACCCGGAGGTTTTAGCCAATTACAGACAAATATCCAACCTCCCCTTCCTGTCTAAAATCCTTGAAAAAGTTGGAGCCAATAAGCTGTGCGAGTTTCTCCAGGAAAGTTATGTATATGAAGACTTTCAGTCTGGGTTTAGAGCTAATCACAGCACGGAGACAGCCTTGGCAAAAGACACTAATGACCTTCTAATAGCTTCAGATCAGGGATTTGTGTCTGTCCTCGTTCTGTTAGATCTTAGTGCAGCATTTGACACTATCGATCATCACATTTCATTACAGAGACTAGAACAGTTCATTAGCATTAAAGGAACCGCCCTGAACTGGTTTAAATCATATTTTTCAGATCGATTCCAATTTGTGCAAATTAATGATGAGTCATCTGTGCGCACCAAAGTTAACCATGGTGTTCCACAGGGCTTTGTGCTCGGCCCAATTTTATTCTCATTATATATGCTTCCATTAGGAAACATTATCAGGACACACTTGGTAAATTTCCACTGCTATGCGGATGACACCCAGTTATACTGGTCAATAAAACCAGAACAGTGTAATCAATTAACTAAACTCCAAGCATGTCTCAAGGACATAAAAACCTGGATGACCTGCAATTTTCTCTTATTAAACTAGATGAAACAGAGGTTCTAATACTTGGCCTAAACACCTTAGAGATACATTATCTAATGATATAGCTGCGCTAGACGACATTGCCCTTGCTTCCAATGAAACAGTCAGGAACTTGGGAGTGATCTTCGATCCTGATTTGACCTTTAATTCACACTTAAAAAAAATTTCTAGGACCGCCTTCTTCCACTTGCGTAATATCTCAAAAATCAGACATGTCCTTTCTCAAAAAGATGCAGAAAAACGAGTCCACGCCTTTGTTACATCCAGACTTGATTATTGTAATTCCTTATTATCAGGCTCCAGCAGTAAGTCGTTAAAGACTCTGCAGCTTGTCCAAAATGCTGCAGCACGTGTCCTGACAAGAACCAAGAAAAGAGACCACATTTCTCCTGTATTAGCTTCACTACACTGGCTTCCGGTTAAATCTAGAATAGAATTTAAAATTCTCCTCCTCACCTTCAAGGCCCTTAATAATATGGCACCATTATACCTCAAAGAGCTGATAGTACCTTATCAACCCACTAGAGCACTGCGCTCCCAGAATTCAGGTTTACTTGTCGTCCCTAAAGTCTCTAAAATTAGAGTAGGAGCCAGAGCTTTCAGCTATCAAGCTCCTCTCCTATGGAATCATCTCCCACTTTCAGTTCGGAAGGCAGACACCATCTGTACGTTTAAGAGTAGGCTTAAAACCTTCCTTTACGATAAAGCTTATAGTTAAAGCCGGTCCAGGCTTGTCTTAGACCTGCTCTTAGTTATGATGCTATAGGTCTAGAAGGTCGGGGGACACATGACAAACGGAGCTTCTCTTTCCAGCTTCTCCCTCCTCTTCTCAAGCCGCAGCTGTGGCCACATCGTGGATTATGATCTGTGGATCGCGTATCAGAGATCGTAATGGTGGATCCAGTATGGCGGATTCTGTATCGTGCTGGCTGATCGTGACAATAATGGCGGATCCTTTATCGTTTTGGCATCTGATCTTGATGGTGGATCATGATCGTGGTGGCAGCTGACCATAGACTATGATTGCAGCAGGACTGCTTGATATATAGTATTTCTCCTCAGATACTCGACCATTACTGACATTAATCTATCAATTCATTGACCTTCAGTTATGCTTCAAAATGTTTACCCTTATCAATGCTGCTAAAACCTTTATCTTGATGATGTTCTCCTTTACACTTGACATCTATTGCACTTTTTACCCTGTTAAAAGGTTTTTTTAGTAGTTTTTCCTTACTCTTGTTGAGGGTTAAGGGCAGAGGATGTCACACCTTGTTAAAGCCCTATGAGACAAATTGTGATTTGTGAATATGGGCTATACAAATACAATTTGATTGATTGATTGATTGACAGATAATGAGTACATTTTAATTTTTGGATAACTATCCCTTTAATCATCACAGTAAAACATCAAGTCCATTTAGGATCACAAGTTATTGTGAATCAATTTCACAAAAGCGAGAGGCCCAAGGCAAAAGCAAGAAAACCCCCAAAAAGGGAATGGTTTTGCATGTGATAGCCACAGACAATTGCTCTCTCCTTATCCTTCCTGACTGATTCTTCTCTATTTTTGTGTTCTGCTAGTGTCCTTGTTACCACTGGTGGTATGAGGCAGCCCAATCAGATTGCACAGGTAGTCCAGCTCCTCCAGGAAGGCATATCCCTACGTGCAGTCATAGGAAGGTTTGCTGTGTCTCCCAGCACAGTCCCAAGAGCATGGAGGAGCTACCAGGAGACCGGCCATTACAAGAGGAGAGCTCAACAGGGCCGTAAAAGGGCATCAACCCAGCAGCTCCTTTGCCCAAGGAGGAAAAGGAGGAGAAGTGCCAGAGCCCTACACAATGACATCCAGCAGGCTACTGGTGTGCATATTTCTGACCAAACTGTCTGAAACAGACTTGATGAAGTTGGCATGAGGGCCTAACATCCTCTAGTGCAGTGGTTATCAAATGGGGGTACTAGTACCCTGGGGGTACGTGAAGGTACTCCAGGGGGTACATGAGATTTTTTTTAAATATATTTAAAATTAGCATCCATTCAAAAATCCTTTAAAAATTGTTATTTAATAAATATTCAATAAAATATAAGTGTTTAATAAATCAGACACTGATGGAACAGCACTGTGTATTACATCTTTTTTTCAACCAAAAATACTTTGCGCTGGTTAGGGGGTACTTGGCTGAAAAAATAAAAAAAATATTTTATTGTGTTTAGCCAGTTCCTGGATGATGAAGGCATTGATGCTGACTGGCCCTCATGTTCCCCTGACCAAAATCCAATTGAGCACCTGTGGGACGTGATGCATCAGTGCATCCGACGCCGCCAAGTACCACCACAAACTGACCAGGAGCTCTCTGATGCCCTGATCCAGGTCTGGAAGGAGATCACCCAGGACACCATCTGCTGACTCATCAGGAGCATGCCCAGACATTGTCGGGAGTGCATAAAACGCAAGCAGAGGCCATACACACTATTGAGTCACATATCAGTTGCTGTGATGAATTTAACACAAGTTGGATCAATTTTTTACTTATTTAAATCCCAGCCATAGACTCACAGATGAACAGATTAGATTTCAGTGGTGAAAGGTCAGGGTGACCTCATATGAGTCCAGACAAAAAATGTATGCAGAAATAAACTGCACAGGTTGAAGGTGACAAACAACCACAGGGTGAAAGTTTATTTCTGAGTTGCTTGGTTTTGTGAATTGTCTGACAGGCCTGATCAAACTGTCTTGTGGGCAACATGCAGCCTGGAGACCAGAGGTTCCTCACTGTGTTGTGAATAAAAGATCCAAGTACTTCTTCACAAAGCTAGTACCACTGTAAACTTGTGTTTTCTTTCTCTCCTCGTTCTTGAAGTGAAGCTGCAGGACTCCTCTGGACCTGAATGACCCTGCTGTGAAAGCAGACATTCTGAAATCAGCAAGTTTCCAAAATCCACCCTGAAACACATTCATAGACCCAGGACAGATATAATACAGAGTTTGATGACATCAAATAACCCTGAGGGAGATGAGTGAATACAAAGAACTCCTGCCAGAGAGGATTTACAATGCAAAGCAGCCAGATCATGTTGACTCCTCTGAATTATTTTAGGATGTCGAATAATTCTTCCTGCTGTAGAGCTGCTGTTTTTGGTTGAGATCAGGAAACACACAACATGCTGGGGCTGAGTTGGTGCTCGGGCCTAGAAGGACTGGATCTGAGACATGTGGTGCAAATTGTGTCTCCATGAACACATCCATGTTGTAAAGATGAACACTGGATACCTGAAGGCAGGCTTCAATATCCAGTGGGGTTACATTTTCAGAATGGTTGTTATAATGAAAACAATTTATAGATGATAGCAGTGTAATAATAATAATAATAATAATAATAATAATTGTATTATTATTATTATTATTATTATTATTATTATTATTATTATTATTAATGATAATAATAATAATACTCATCATCATCATTTCTTTTTCTTCTCTCTTCATCCTTATTTTCATCTGACCTACATATTGGATGGAATTAGAGGTGATCACAACATTAATAGATAAACATTTCAAACATCCCTGTCACAGAGGTATCATTGGATCCACGGTGTGGGCAAGACAAACAGACATTCATTCACTCACCACCTGCACAGGGGTGGAGGCAGAGACCAGTCTTGGTCTGATACGATCAGAACTATCTGCATAGTGAGATGACACCAGAGAAAAATTATGTTGTTTGCATCTTTGCCTTTTTGCATAAAGAGTTCAACAGAACACTGACTATTTTCAGTAGAAGAGGAGGAGCTGGTGTTACATTTCCCTAAAGCTGCACTAGAACTAGTTCAGTTTGGTGTTAGTGGTGAACACTGGCACAGACAGTCCACAGAGCAGCATCAGGATGGAAGGGATCTTCATTGGTGTCTTGTGTCTCTCAGGTCAGTGAATTTCACTGTTTGTATGATGTCTAACAGGAAATCTGAATATAGAGATTAATTTGAGTCCTCGTACATAACAAAAATAACTGGTTTCATCCTCAGGGTGCCTCACCTTCTCCACATGCCTCCTCCATCAGTACCACTTTGTGCCTGATAAGATGACTTGGACTGAAGCTCAGAGCTACTGCAGAGAGACGTACACAGACCTGGCCACTATTGAAAACACTGAAGAAATGAAGAAACTTAAAGACACAGTTCCCGCCGCTGGTAAAAGCTCTGAGGTTTGGATTGGCCTGTACAGTCATATTGACTGGAAGTGGTCAGATGGGTTCAACCAGAGTGGAGCTGAAGATAGCAGCTGGGATAGTAAGGAGCCAAACAATAATAAAGCCAATGAGCTGTGTGTGTTCGAGAATAAAAATGGAAAATGGTTTGATGATCACTGCAATAAACAGTATCCATTTGTCTGCTACAGAGGTAATGATGTGCTTTATATTGATCTTTACTACACAACATAATGTATAAGATATGATTTTGAAAACCATTGTGTGATCTCAACAATCCCTCTTTTGTTCTCAAACTTAACTGCAGGAACATTAGAGGATTCTGACTTTGTGCTGGTGAATACATCAAAGAATTGGACTGAGGCTCAGAGGCACTGCAGAGAACACTACACAGATCTGGTCACTGTGAGGAACAACGCTGACAACGACAAGATAAAGAAAAATATAAAGAACTTGATAAAACCTCTCAAATGGGCATGGATCGGTTTGTACAGAGATCCTCAGATTTACTGGTCCGACGGGAGTAACTACTCATTCAGCTCCTGGTATCAGGGTAAACACGAACTTGGCTCGATGAAAGTCGTATGTGGTGTTGCAGATTTGGATGAGGGAGGAAACTGGAGGTTATTTTCCTGTGAAGAAAGAAAACCATTTGTCTGCTACAGCATGCGTGGATGGTGCTTCCTTGAGTGAAAGAGAGAGAACACATCCTTACATTATAAAAACAGTTATTGTCTCAATAGTGATTCTTATAACATTAATGCATTAATGAATATTTGGATGATGTTTGTTCTGTCTATTGTTTCTTTACAGTGAGAGAATCTAGAAATGTCTTGTGATGTACTTGTATGTTATCACTTCATTAATCTGCTCTGTGATGGTTCTTCAAGACAAACTGACACTTTGGAACATTTTGACTCTGTCTGGTTTCAGACTCCTTCACTAATTCTCCTTGTGAATGAGATTTCAGCTCTTAGATCTCAGCTGTTATTTTTGTCAGATTTAAAATCAAAATTACCAAAAAAATGTTCAAATTCACTGGTTTTGGTTTTATGGAAACCCCTGACTTATAGAAAATAGATTGGTAAGATTAAGTAGATAGACAAAAAATTTGTAAATTAATAAATGCATCAATAAATATATGTATATGCAACATAAATAAATGACTTGTATGTTCTTCTATTTTCTTTTTCATATAAAATACCTTGAGCAGCACACATTAGTAGCTTCATTAAATATAGTGACCAGCAGAGGTCGCTACGTGTTACCAAATTCCTTGTATCTACAAACATGACCAGCTAATTATAACTTTTAATGGACATTTTCCTTCTTGGTAATCATTTATGTAAGCATTAAAATGTAAATGATAATGTTGGATTGCTTTGGTAATGAATACAATCAAAAAATCAATGTAACAATAATATTTCACTGCTCATTAGAAAACACATGAGGTACAGAAACATAAAATAAACGGAACACTTGGTTATATTGTAGTGTTGGTTCTCTGAGTGAAGAGACTACCTCTCCACTCTATTACATATTCTATATGTATGGGGAATGATCCCCCTGCTCTCAAGGTGCGTAGACATTTCTTTTATATACACCAGCTTGCCCGGCCACGCCCTGCAGTTCACCTATAAAACACCTGTGTTGGCGTGAAATCCATTAATAGTTTGATTGACACATGTCTCCGAGAGGCCTTAGAGTGGGAGAGATAGTCTCTTCACTCAGAGAACCAAGGTTACAACGTAACCGAGCATCATCTGTTGTATCGAGATTATCTCTAAAACATTTTCCATATGAAGGGGTAACTCTTTTAGACACCTTGCAAAGAGACGATACATCCCACCAGCCGGTATTTGACAAATGCAGAATTTACAAATGCACGGTATTTTCATACCAACCAGGTCAAAGCCCCACAGTACACAAAGGCCAAGCCAGAGAGGCAGGAGGGCTGCAGAGGTTAGTCTTCAAGATGCAACACTGAGCAAAGGAAACAAATATTGGCCCTGCAAGATGCAGAGGTCAAAGTAAACAGGATGGCCACTCTGGAGTGAAGTGAAGCTGCAGGACTCCTCTGGACCTGAATGACCCGGCTGTGAAAGCAGACATTCTGAAATCAGCAAGTTTCCAAAATCCACCCTGAAACACCTTCATAGACCCAGGACAGATATAATACAGAGTTTGATGACATCAAATAACCCTGAGGGAGATGAGTGAATACAAAGAGCTAAACACTTCTCTGCGCTCCCTCTGGATCAGTCACACAACCACAACCCCATAGAGATTGTGTCTGTCCACCGTTCCATTAAATTATGTAAATCAAACAATAACAGAGGGAGAATTCTACACAAAAATCTAATACAAATTAACACAACGTCTGCAACAACTCAAGAAACAAAAACTTTTAAAGTGGTCTTTTAAACATAAGATCATTATCGTCAAAGGTTATTTTAGTTAATCAATCAATCAATCAATCAAATTTTATTTGTATAGCCCATATTCACAAATCACAATTTGTCTCATAGGGTGTGACATCCTCTTCCCTTAACCCTCAACAAGATTAAGGAAAAACTACTAAAAAACCCTTTTAACAGGGTAAAAAGAAGGTAGAAACCTCAGAGAGAGCCACATGTGAGGGATCCCTCTCCCAGGACGGACAGAAGTGCAATAGATGTCAAGTGTAAAGGAGAACATCAGAAAGATAAAGGTTTTAGCAGCATTGATAAGGGTAAACATTTTGAAGCATAACTGAAGGTCAATGAATTGATTTATTGTCCCTCACTGAGACCTGGCTGCATCCACATGAATATGTCAGCCTAAATGAATCTACCCCCCCCCCAGTCATGTAAATTCACACGTTCCCCGAGAATTTGGCCGAGGAGGTGGAGTTGCTGCTGTTTTTAACTCCAGTCTATCAATTAATCCTAAACCTAAACTAAGCTACAACTCATTTGAAAGTCTTGTTCTTAGTCTTCCACACCCATCCAAGAAATACCAACAGCCAATCATATTTGCTGTAGTTTACCGTGCTACTGGGGCTTATTCTGAATTTTTATCAAACCTAGTCCTAAAGACCGATAAAATGATTATTGTTGGTGACTTTAATATTCATGATGACAATAATAATGATAGCCTTAGCGTAGATTTTATTTCAGTACTAGACTCAATTGGTTTCAGTCCGTGTGTACACCAACCTACTCGTGGTTTTAACCACACACTTGACCTTGTATTATCATACGGTGTCAAAATTTTACATCTAATAGTACTTCCGCGTAATCCGATTCTATCAGACCATAATTTAATAACCTTCGATTTTTCATTATCAGAATATATGCCACTAATAAAAAACTCCTTTTCTAGATGTCTACCTGATAGTGCTGTAGCTACATTTAAGGAAATAATTCCAATTACATTTAAACCCGTATTATCCGTCGATATAACCAACAAATTCTATAAAAACCCTAGCTCCACTGAGATTGACCATCTTGTCGATAGCTCTGTAAAGTCATTACGATTAACATTAGACTCAATAGCGCCTCTAACAAAGAAATGTGTAAAACATAGTAAATTAGCTCCGTGGTATAATTCCAAGACACATGAATTAAAACAAGCGTCAAGAAAACTAGAAAGGAAGTGGCGCTCCAGCAACCGTGTTGAAAATCTCCTAGACTAGAAAAATAGTGTTAAAGTTTATAAGAAGGCCCTCCACAAAACAAGAGCTGCCTACTACTCCACACTAATAGAAGAAAATAAAAACAACCCCAGGTTTCTCTTCAGCACTGTAGCCAGGCTGACAGAGAGTCACACCTCCACCGAACCCAGTATTCCTCGATCCCTGAATAGCAATATCTTTATGAACTTCTTTAATGATAAAATTCTAACGATTAGAAATCAAATCAACCATCTCCTGCCCTCAGTTGGCACTAATACCCTATCAAGAACAGAAATCTCAGAAACGGCTGAGAATCCTATCAATTATTTAGACAGCTTCTCTCTGATCACCCTTGATCAGCTGACCAAAATAATCTCATGTTGTAAACCAACAACTTGTATCTTAGATCCCATTCCTACAAAATTACTTGAAGAAATTCTGCCCCTAATTGATAGTACGTTACTGAACACAATCAATCTGTCATTATCATCAGGATATGTACCACAGTCCTTTAAAATAGCTGTAATCAAACCCCTTCTCAAAAAACCCACTCTGGACCCGGAGGTTTTAGCCAATTACAGACCAATATCCAACCTCCCCTTCCTGTCTAAAATCCTAGAAAAAGTTGTAGCCAATCAGCTGTGTGAGTTTCTCCAGGAAAATAATATATATGAAGACTTTCAGTCGGGGTTTAGAGCTCATCACAGCACGGAGACAGCCTTGGCAAAAGACACTAATGACCTTCTAATAGCTTCAGATCAGGGATTTGTGTCTGTCCTCGTTCTGTTAGATCTTAGTGCAGCATTCGACACAATTGACCATCAAATTTTATTTCAGAGGCTAGAACAGTTAATTAGCATTAAAGGAACCGCCCTGAACTGGTTTAAATCATATTTTTCAGATCGATTCCAATTTGTGCAAATTAATGATGAGTCATCTGTGCGCACCAAAGTTAACGACGGTGTTCCACAGGGCTTTGTGCTCGGCCCAATTTTATTATCATTATATATGCTTCCATTAGGAAACATTATCAGGACACACTTGGTAAATTTCCACTGCTATGCGGATGACACCCAGTTATACTGGTCAATAAAACCAGAACAGTGTAATCAATTAACTAAACTCCAAGCATGTCTCAAGGACATAAAAACCTGGATGACCTGCAATTTTCTCTTATTAAACTCAGATGAAACAGAGGTTCTAATACTTGGCCCTAAACACCTTAGAGATACATTATCTAATGATATAGCTGCGCTAGACGACATTGCCCTTGCTTCCAATGAAACAGTCAGGAACTTGGGAGTGATCTTCGATCCTGATTTGACCTTTAATTCACACTTAAAATAAATTTCTAGGACCGCCTTCTTCCACTTGCGTAATATCTCAAAAATCAGACATGTCCTTTCTCAAAAAGATGCAGAAAAACTAATCCACGCCTTTGTTACATCCAGACTTGATTAGTGTAATTCCTTATTATCAGGCTCCAGCAGTAAGTCGTTAAAGACTCTTCAGCTTGTCCAAAATGCTGCAGCACGTGTCCTGACAAGAACCAAGAAAAGAGAGCACATTTCTCCAGTATTAGCTTCGCTACACTGGCTTCCGGTTAAATCTAGAATAGAATTTAAAATTCTCCTCCTCACCTTCAAGGCCCTTAATAATATGGCACCATTATACCTCAAAGAGCTGATAGTACCTTATCAACCCACTAGAGCACTGCGCTCCCAGAATTCAGGTTTACTTGTCGTCCCTAAAGTCTCTAAAATTAGAGTAGGAGCCAGAGCTTTCAGCTATCAAGCTCCTCTCCTATGGAATCATCTCCCACTTTCAGTTCGGGAGGCAGACACCATCTGTACGTTTAAGAGTAGGCTTAAAACCTTCCTTAACGATAAAGCTTATAGTTAGAGCCAGTCCAGGCTTGTCTTAGACCTGCTCTTAGTTATGATGCTATTGGTCTAGAAGGTCGGGTGACACATGACACTCAGAGCTTCTCTTTCCAGCTTCTCCTTGCTCTTCTCAATCGTTATCACATCAAAGAAATTCATATCTCATCAATACAGATTGAACCTGACGCACTGGTTGCCCTGTTTGGCGGCTCTGTAGATTCTCTTGCACTGCCACATACTGTTCAGCAGACCCTTTTGTTTGGTATGTTAGTAAATTAACATGTGTCAATTGTCGGGGGACATTTGACACATTGAAAGTCTCTTTCCTCCTCTCTTATGTTAGACACTGTCTTCTCTCATGAATGTAGAATATCTGGTTATTTTCTTGAATTCTCTGTTACACAAACCATTTATTGCATTTCTGTCCATCCTGGGAGTGGGATCCCTCAGTTAGTAACAGCTATCTCTGAGGGTTTTTTTTCCTCTGTTAAAAGTTTTTTATAACTGAGTCTTGTCAGAAGAAGTCAAACCGTGTTTTAAGTAACATTCAAATAAATTCAAATACAATTTTTACACAGTACATTGTACTCAATGTACTGTGTAAAAATTGTATTTGAATGTATTCAGGAAAACCTGCATTTTCCTTAATACATCTTAATACTGCATGTGTTGTGTTCATTGATTCACCGAAGTTTATAAAAAACTTGTTCTGAATAGTTATCTTACTCTTGTGATCAACAACATTGATCTCAAGCCCAATTGATTAATCAATTGGTCTGTTCACATCGGCAGCAAAGCGCAGCGGAGCCACGGCCGGCTCGCGATCTGCCGCGATGGTTTCAGCGTCTGTTCTATTTTTTCCGGTCGTCGCAGGCGAATCGGGCCAGAAAACACACTGAAAATCGATTTTTAAACAATATAAATTATATATTATTTATGATATAAATGATGAAATATGCATCCCATACTTTTGATTTTCCTGCTGTTCTCCTGGAGTTTCAATTTCCCAGATTGTTTCCCCACATGATGGAATTTCCAGCCCCGAGTGGCTATAGGCTTGCGTAGGTCAGTCACTTGTGAAGACCATCATCATTTACCCCAGAACTCCTTCATTGAACGGAGCATACAACGTCATATCAGCTACATGTGTGATTACAAAGTAGCAGAAGAAGCAGAATCGGGCTGACTGGTGCGGAGAAATGCGTGACTGGTGTGAACAGCCAGGCGGCTGCGCTCATGAGAATTGACGCTGCGCGGCGCTTCCTCGTCTGGTGTGAACC